>NC_091269.1:16684166-16987196 GCF_042477335.2 Ovis canadensis
TCCGGGTGGCGCCCACGTGATTTCCCCGTGGGGCCCACCTGATTTCCGGGTGGGGCCCACGTGATTTCCCCCGGGGGCCCACGTGATTTCCCCCTGGGGCCCACGTGATTTCCCGTGGGGCCCACGTGATTTCCGGGTGGGGCCCACGTGATTTCCCCGTGGGGCCTACGTGATTTCTCCGTGGGGCCCACGTGATTTCCCTGTGGGGCCCACGTGATTTCCGGGTGGGGCCCACGTGATTTCCCCGTGGGGCCCACGTGATTTCCGGGTGGGGCCCACGTGATTTCCCCGTGGGGCCCACGTGATTTCCCCGTGTGGCCCACGTGATTTCCCCTGGGGGCCCCCGTGTTTTTCCCGTGGGGCCCACGTGATTTCCCCTGGGGGCCCACGTTATTTCCCCTGAGGGGCCACGTGATTTCCCCGTGGGGCCCACGTGATTTCCCCTGGGGGCCCACGTGATTTCCCCTGTGGGCCCACGTGATTTCACCTGGGGGCCCACGTGATTTCCGGGTGGGGCCCTCGTGATTTCCACGTGGGGCCCACGTGATTTCCCCTGGGGGCGCACGTGATTTCCCCGTGGGGACCACGTGATTTCCGGGTGGGGCCCATGTGATTTCCCCGTGGGGCCCACGTGATTTCCCCTGGGGGCCCACGTGATTTCCCCGTTGGGCCCACGTGATTTCCCCTGGGGGCCCACGTGATTTCCCCTGGGGGCCCACGTGATTTCCCCTGGGGGCCCAGGTGATTTCCCCGAGGGGCCCACGTGATTTCCGGGTGGGGCCCACGTGTTTTCCCCGTGGGGCCCACGTGATTTCACCTGGGGGCCCACGTGATTTCCCCGTGGGGCCCACGTCTTTTCCCCTGAGGGCCCACGTCATTTCCCCGTGGGGCCCACGTGATTTCCCCTGGGGGCACACGTGATTTCCCCGTGGGGCCCACGTGATTTCCGGGTGGGGCCTCGTGATTTCCGGGTGGGGCCCACGTGATTTCCCCGTGGGGCCCACGTGATTTCCCCGTGGGGCCCACGTGATTTCCCCGTGGGGCCCACGTGATTTCCCCAGGGGGCCCACGTGATTTCCCCTCGGGGCCCCCGTGACTTCCCCGAGGGGCCCACGTGATTTCCCCTGGGGGCCCACGTGATTTCCCCGTGGGGCCCACGTGATTTCCAGGTGGGGGCCACGTGATTTCCACTGGGGGCCCACGTGATTTCCCCGTGGGGCCCACGTGATTTCCCCTGGGGGCCCACGTGATTTCCCCGTGGGGCCCACGTGATTTCCCCGTGGGGCCCACCTGATTTCCGGGTGGGGCCCATGTGATTTCCGGGTGGGGCCGACGTGATTTCCTCTGGGGCCCCACGTGATTTCCCCTGGGGGCCCACGTGATTTCCCCGTGGGGCCCACGTGATTTCCCCTGGGGGCCCACGTTATTTCCCCAGGGGGCCCACGTGATTTCCCCTGGGGGCCCACGTTATTTCCCCGTGGGCCCACGTGATTTCCCCTGGGGGCCCCGGTGATTTCCCCTGGGGGCCCACGTGATTTCCCCGTGGGGCCCACGTGATTTCCCCTGGGGGCCCACGTGATTTCCCCGTGGGGCCCACGTGATTTCCGGGTGGGGCCCACGTGATTTCCACTGAGGGGCCACGTGATTTCCCCATGGGGCCCACGTGATTTCCCCTGGGGGCCCACGTGATTTCCCCGTGGGGCCCACGTGATTTCCGCGTGGGGCCCACGTGATTTCCCCGTGGGGCCCATGTGATTTCCCCGTGGGGCCCAGGTGATTTCCTCTGGGGCCCCACGTGATTTCCCCTGGGGGCCCACTTGATTTCCCCGTGGGGCCCACGTGATTTCCCCTAGGGGCCCACGTTATTTCCCCAGGGGGCCCACGTGATTTCCCCTGGGGGCCCACGTTATTTCCCCGTGGGCCCACGTGATTTCCCCTGGGGGCCCCGGTGATTTCCCCTGGGGGCCCACGTGATTTCCCCGTGGGGCCCACGTGATTTCCCCTGGGGGCCCACGTGATTTCCCCGTGGGGCCCACGTGATTTCTGGGTGGGGCCCACGTGATTTCCACTGAGGGGCCACGTGATTTCCCCATGGGGCCCACGTGATTTCCCCTGGGGGCCCACGTGATTTCCCCGTGGGGCCCACGTGATTTCCGCGTGGGGCCCACGTGATTTCCCCGTGGGGCCCACGTGATTTCCCCGTGGGGCCCACGTGATTTCCCCTGGGGACCCACGTGATTTCCCCTGGGGGCCGACGTGATTTCCCCGTGGGGCCCACGTGATTTCCCCGTGGGGCCCACGTGATTTCCCCGTAGGGCCCACGTGATTTCCCCTGGGGGCTCACGTGATTTCCCCGTGGGGCCCACGTGATTTCCCCTGGGGGCCCACGTGATTTCCCCGAGGGGCCCACGTGATTTACGGGTGGGGCCCACGTGATTTCCCCGTGGGGCCCACGTGATTTCCCCGTGGGGCCCACGTGATTTCCCCGTGGGGCCCACGTCTTTTCCCCTGAGGGCCCACGTCATTTCCCCGTGGGGCCCACGTGATTTCCCCTGGGGGCACACGTGATTTCCCCGTGGGGCCCACGTGATTTCCGGGTGGGGCCTCGTGATTTCCGGGTGGGGCCCACGTGATTTCCCCGTGGGGCCCACGTGAGTTCCCCGTGGGGCCCACGTGATTTCCCCTGGGGGCCCACGTGATTTCCCCTCGGGGCCCACGTGACTTCCCCGAGGGGCCCACGTGATTTCCCCTGGGGGCCCACGTGATTTCCCCGTGGGGCCCACGTGATTTCCAGGTGGGTCCCACGTGATTTCCCCGTGGGGCCCACGTGATTTCCGGGTGGGGGCCACGTGATTTCCACTGGGGGCCCACGTGATTTCCCCGTGGGGCCCACGTGATTTCCCCTGGGGGCCCACGTGATTTCCCCGTGGGGCCCACGTGATTTCCCCGTGGGGCCCACCTGATTTCCGGGGGGGGCCCATGTGATTTCCGGGTGGGGCCGACGTGATTTCCTCTGGGGCCCCACGTGAATTCCCCTGGGGGCCCACGTGATTTCCCCGTGGGGCCCACGTGATTTCCCCATGGGGCCCACGTGATTTCCCCAGGGGGCCCACGTGATTTCCCCTGGGGGCCCACGTTATTTCCCCGTGGGCCCACGTGATTTCCCCTGGGGGCCCCGGTGATTTCACCTGGGGGCCCACGTGATTTCCCCGTGGGGCCCACGTGATTTCCCCTGGGGGCCCACGTGATTTCCCCGTGGGGCCCACGTGATTTCCGGGTGGGGCCCACGTGATTTCCACTGAGGGGCCACGTGATTTCCCCATGGGGCCCACGTGATTTCCCCTGGGGGCCCACGTGATTTCCCCGTGGGGCCCACGTGATTTCCGCGTGGGGCCCACGTGATTTCCCCGTGGGGCCCACGTGATTTCCCCGTGGGGCCCACGTGATTTCCCCTGGGGACCCACGTGATTTCCCCTGGGGGCCGACGTGATTTCCCCGTGGGGCCCACGTGATTTCCCCATGGGGCCCACGTGATTTCCCCGTGGGGCCCACGTGATTTCCCAGTGGGGCCCACGTGATTTCCCCGTGGGGCCCACGTGATTTCCCCTGGGGGCCCACGTGATTTCCCCGTGGGGCCCACGTGATTTCCCCTGGGGGCCCACGTGATTTCCCTTGGGGGCCCACGTGATTTCCCCGTGGGGCCCACGTGGTTTCCCCTGGGGGCCCACGTGATTTCCCCTGGGGGCCCACGTGATTTCCCCGTGAGGCCCACGTGATTTCCGGGTGGGGCCCACGTGATGTCCCCGTGGGACCCACGTGAGTTCCCCGTGGGGCCCACGTGATTTCCCCGTGGGGCCCACGTGATTTGCCCTGGGGGCCCACGTGATTTCCCCGTGGGGCCCACGTGATTTCAGGGTTGGGCCCACGTGATTTTCACGTGGGGCCCACGTGGTTTCCCCGTGGGGCCCACGTGATTTCCCGTGGGGGCCCACGTGATTTCCCCGTGGGGCCCACGTGATTTCCCGGTGGGGCCCACGTGATTTCCCCGTGGGGCCCACGTGATTTCCGGGTGGGGCCCACGTGATTTCCCCGTGGGGCCCAAGTGATTTCCCCTGAGGGCCCACGTGATTTCCCCTGGGGGCCCAAGTGATTTCCCCATGCGGCCCACGTGATTTCCGGGTGGGGCCCACTTGATTTCCCCGTGGGGCCCACGTGATTTCCGGGTGGGGCCCACGTGATTTCCCCGTGGGGCCCACGTGATTTCCCCTGGGGGCTCACGTGATTTCCCCGTGGGGCCCACGTGATTTCCCCGTGGGGCCCACGTGATTTCCCAGTGGGTCCCACGTGATTTCCGGGTGGGGCCCACGTGATTTCCCCTGGGGGCCCCCGTGATTTCCCCGCGTGGCCCACGTGATTTACCCATGGGGCCCACGTGATTTTCCCGTGGTGCCCACGTGATTTCCCCTGGGGGCCCACGTGATTTCCCCGTGGGGCCCACGTGAATTCCCCGTGGGGCCCACGTGATTTCCCCGTGGGTTCCACGTGATTTCAACTGAGGGCCCACGTGATTTCCCCGTGGGGCCCACGTGATTTCCCCTGGGGCCCACGTGATTTCCGCTGGGGGACCACGTGATTTCCCCTGGGGGCCCACGTGATTTCCCCGTGGGGCCCACGTGATTTCCCCAGGGGGCCCACGTGATTTCCCCTGGGGCCACACGTGATTTCCCCGTGGGGCCCACGTGATTTCCGGGTGGGGCCCACGTGATTTCCCCGTGGGGCCCAGGTGATTTCCCCGTGGGGCCCACGTGATTTCCCCGTGGAGCCCACGTGATTTCCCCTGAGGGCCCACGTGATTTCCCCGTGGGGCCCACGTGATTTCCCCTGGGGTCCCACGTGATTTCCCCTGGGGGCTCTCGTGATTTCCCCGTGGGGCCCACGTGATTTCCCCTGCGGGCCCACGTGATTTCCCCAGGGGGCCCACGTGATTTCCCCTGGGGGCCCACGTGATTTCCCCGTGGGGCCCACCTGATTTCCCCGTGGGGCCCACGTAATTTCCGGGTGGGGCTCACGTGATTTCCGGGTGGCGCCCACGTGATTTCCCCGTGGGGCCCACCTGATTTCCGGGTGGGGCCCACGTGATTTCCCCCGGGGGCCCACGTGATTTCCCCGTGGGGCCCACGTGATTTCCCCTGGGGGCCCACGTGATTTCCCCGTGGGGCCCACGTGATTTCCCCTGGGGGCCCACGTGATTTCACCTGGGGGCCCACGTGATTTCCCCGTGGGGCCCACGTGGTTTCCCCTGGGGGCCCACGTGATTTCCCCTGGGGGCCCACGTGATTTCCCCTGGGGGCCCACGTGAGTTCCCCTGGGGGCCCACGTGATTTCCCCGTGTGGCCCACGTGATTTCCCCGTGGGGACCACGTGATTTCCCCGTGGGGCCCACGTGATTTCCCCAGGGGGCCCACGTGATTTTCCCTGGGGGCCCACGTTATTTCCCCGTGGCGCCCACGTGATTTCCCCTGGGGGCCCCCGTGATTTCCCCTGGGGGCCCACGTGATTTCCCCATGGGGCCGACGTGATTTCCGGGTGGGGCCCACGTGATTTCCCCGTGGGGCCCACGTCTTTTCCCCTGAGGGCCCACGTCATTTCCCCGTGGGGCCCACGTGATTTCCCCTGGGGGCACACGTGATTTCCCCGTGGGGCCCACGTGATTTCCGGGTGGGGCCTCGTGATTTTCGGGTGGGGCCCACGTGATTTCCCCGTGGGGCCCACGTGATTTCCCCGTGGGGCCCACGTGATTTCCCCATGGGGCCCACGTGATTTCCCCATGGGGCCCACGTGATTTCCCCGTGGGGCCCACGTGATTTCCCCTGGGGGCCCACGTGATTTCCCCGTGGGGCCCACGTGATTTCCGCGTGGGGCCCACGTGATTTCCCCGTGGGGCCCACGTGATTTCCCCGTGGGGCCCACGTGATTTCCCCTGGGGACCCACGTGATTTCCCCTGGGGGCCGACGTGATTTCCCCGTGGGGCCCACGTGATTTCCCCTGGGGGCCCACGTGATTTCCCCGTGGGGCCCACGTGATTTCCCCTGGGGGCCCACGTGATTTCCCCTGGGGGCCCCGTGATTTCCCCGTGGGGCCCACGTGGTTTCCCCTGGGGGCCCACGTGATTTCCCCTGGGGGCCCACGTGATTTCCCCGTGGGGCCCACGTGATTTCCGGGTGGGGCCCACGTGATTTCCCCGTGGGACCCACCTGATTTCCGGGTGGGGCCCACGTGATTTCCCCGTGGGGCCCACGTGATTTGCCCTGGGGGCCCACGTGATTTCCCCGTGGGGCCCACGTGATTTCAGGGTGGGGCCCACGTGATTTTCACCTGGGGCCCACGTGGTTTCACAGTGGGGCCCACGTGATTTCCCCGTGGGGCCCACGTGATTTCCCCTGGGGGCCCACGTGATTTCCCCGTGGGGCCCACGTGATTTCCGGGTGGGGCCCACGTGATTTCCCCGTGGGGCCCACGTGATTTCCGGGTGGGGCCCACGTGATTTACCCGTGGGGCCCAAGTGATTTCCCCTGAGGGCCCACGTGATTTCCCCTGGGGGCCCAAGTGATTTCCCCGTGCGGCCCACGTGATTTCCGGGTGGGGCCCACGTGATTTCCCCGTGGGGCCCACGTGATTTCCGGGTGGGGCCCACGTGATTTCCCCGTGGGGCCCACGTGATTTCCCCTGGGGGCTCACGTGATTTCCCCGTGGGGCCCACGTGATTTCCCCGTGGGGCCCACGTGATTTCCCCGTGGGTCCCACGTGATTTCCGGGTGGGGCCCACGTGATTTCCCCTGGGGGCCCACGTGATTTCCCCGTGTGGCCCACGTGATTTCCCCATGGGGCCCACGTGATTTTCCCGTGGTGCCCACGTGATTTCCCCTGGGGTCTCAGGTGATTTCCCCGTGGGGCCCACGTGAATTCCCCGTGGGGCCCACGTTATTTCCCCGTGGGGTCCACGTGATTTCAAATGAGGGCCCACGTGATTTCCCCGTGGGGCCCAAGTGATTTCCCCTGGGGCCCACGTGATTTCCGCTGGGGGCCCACGTGATTTCCCCTGGGGGCCCAAGTGATTTCCCCGTGGGGCCCACGTGATTTCCCCAGGGGGCCTAAGTGATTTCCCCTGGGGGCACACGTGATTTCCCCTTGGGGCCCACGTGATTTCCGGGTGGCGCCCACGTGATTTCCCCGTGGGGCCTACGTGATTTCCCCGTGGTGCCCACGTGATTTCCCCGTGGGGCCTAGGTGATTTCCCCGTGGGGCCCACGTGATTTCCCCTGGGGGCCCACGTGATTTCACCTGGGGGCCCACGTGATTTCCGGGTGGGGCCCACGTGATTTCCCCGTGGGGCCCACGTGATTTCCCCTGGGTGGCCCACGTGATTTCCCCTGGGGGCCCCCGTGTTTTTCCCGTGGGGCCCACGTGATTTCCCCTGGGGGCCCACGTTATTTCCCCTGAGGGGCCACGTGATTTCCCCGTGGGGCCCACGTGATTTCCCCTGGGGGCCCACGTGATTTCCCCTGGGGGCCCACGTGATTTCACCTGGGGGCCCACGTGATTTCCGGGTGGGGCCCTCGTGATTTCCACGTGGGGCCCACGTGATTTCCCCTGGGGGCCCACGTGATTTCACCGTGGGGCCCACGTGATTTCCGGGTGGGGCCCACGTGATTTCCCCGTGGGGCCCACGTGATTTCCCCTGGGGGCCCACGTGATTTTCCCGTTGGGCCCACGTGATTTCCCCTGGGGGCCCACGTGATTTCCCCTGGGGGCCCACGTGATTTCCCCGTGGGGCCCCCGTGATTTCCCCAGGGGGCCCACGTGATTTTCCCGTGGTGCCCACGTGATTTCCCCTGGGGGCCCACGTGATTTCCCCGTGGGGCCCACGTGATTCCCCCGTGGGGCCCACGTGATTTCCCCGTAGGTCCCACGTGATTTCCCCTGGGGGCCCACGTGATTTTCCCTGGGGGCCCACGTGATTTCCCCGTGGGGCCCACGTGATTTCCGGGTGGTGCCCACGTGATTTCCCCTGGGGGCTGACGTGATTTCCCCGTGTGGCCCACGTGATTTCCCCGTGGGGCCCACGTGATTTCCCCGGGGGCCCCGGTGATTTCCCCTGGGGGCCCACGTGATTTCCCCGTGGGGCCAACGTGATTTCCCCTGCAGGCCCACGTGATTTCCCCTGGGGGCCCACGTGATTTCCCCTGGGGGCGCACGTGATTTCCCCTGGGGGCACACGTGATTTCCCCGTGGGGCCCACGTGATTTCCGGTTGGGGCCCACGTGATTTCCCCGTGGGGCCCACGTGATTTCCGCGTGGGGCCCACGTGATTTCCCCGTGGGGCCCACGTGATTTCCCCGTGGGGCCCACGTGATTTCCCCTGAGGTCCCACGTGATTTCCCCGTGGGGCCCACGTGATTTCCCCTGGGGGCCCACGTGATTTCCCCTGAGGGGCCACGTGATTTCCCCAAGGGGCCCACGTGATTTCCCCTGGGGTCCCACGTGATTTCCCCTGGGGGCCCACGTGATTTCCCCGTGGGGCCCACGTGATTTCCACTGGGGGCCCACGTGATTTCCCCGTGGGGCCCACGTGATTTCCCCTTGGGGCCCACGTGATTTCACCTGGGGGCCCACGTGATTTCCCCGTGGGGCCCACGTTGTTTCCCTTGGGGGACCACGTGATTTCCCCTGGGGGCCCACGTGATTTCCCCTGGGGGCCCACGTGATTTCCCCTGGGGGCCCACGTGATTTCCCCGTGTGGCCCACGTGATTTTCCCGTGGGGCCCACGTGGTTTCCCCGTGGGGCCCACGTGATTTCCCCGTGGGGCCCACGTGATTTCCCCTGGGGGCCCACGTGATTTCCCCGTGGGGCCCACGTGATTCCCGGGTGGAGCCCACGTGATTTCCCCTTGGGCCCACGTGATTTCCGGGTGGGGCCCACGTGATTTACCCGTGGGGCCCAAGTGATTTCCCCTGAGGGCCCACGTGATTTCCCCTGGGGGCCCAAGTGATTTCCCCGTGCGGCCCACGTGATTTCCGGGTGGGGCCCACGTGATTTCCCCGTGGGGCCCACGTGATTTCCCCTGGGGTCTCACGTGATTTCCCCGTGGGGCCCACGTGATTTCCCCGTGGGGCCCACGTGATTTCCCCGTGGGTCCCACGTGATTTCCGGGTGGGGCCCACGTGATTTCCCCTGGGGGCCCACGTGATTTCCCCGTGTGGCCCACGTGATTTCCCCATAGGGCCCACGTGATTTTCCCGTGGTGCCCACGTGATTTCCCCTGGGGTCCCACGTGATTTCCCCGTGGGGCCCACGTGAATTCCCCGTGGGGCCCACGTGATTTCCCCGTGGGGTCCACGTGATTTCAACTGAGGGCCCACGTGATTTCCCCGTGGGGCCCACGTGATTTCCCCTGGGGCCCACGTGATTTCCGCTGGGGGCCCACGTGATTTCCCCTGGGGGCCCACGTGATTTCCCCGTGGGGCCCACGTGATTTCCCCAGGGGGCCCAAGTGATTTCCCCTGGGGGCACACGTGATTTCCCCGTGGGGCCCACGTGATTTCCGGGTGGGGCCCACGTGATTTCCCCGTGGAGCCCACGTGATTTCCCCGTGGGGCCCACGTGATTTCCCCGTGGGGCCCACGTGATTTCCGGGTGGGGCCCACGTGATTTCCCCGTGGGGTCCACGTGATTTCAACTGAGGGCCCGCGTGATTTCCCCGTGGGGCCCACGTGATTTCCCCTGGGGCCCACGTGATTTCCGCTGAGGGCCCACGTGATTTCCCCTGGGGGCCCACGTGATTTCCCCGTGGGGCCCACGTGATTTCCCCAGGGGGCCCACGTGATTTCCCCTGGGGGCACACGTGATTTCCCCGTGGGGCCCACGTGATTTCCGGGTGGGGCCCACGTGATTTCCCCTGGGGGCCCACGTGATTTCCCCGTGGGGCCCACGTGATTTCCACTGGGGGCCCACGTGATTTCCCCGTGGGGCCCACGTGATTTCCCCTGGGGGCCCACGTGATTTCACCTGGGGGCCCACGTGATTTCCCCGTGGGGCCCACGTTGTTTCCCTTGGGGGACCACGTGATTTCCCCTGGGGGCCCACGTGATTTCCCCTGGGGGCCCACGTGATTTCCCCTGGGGGCCCACGTGATTTCCCCGTGTGGCCCACGTGATTTTCACGTGGGGCCCACGTGGTTTCCCCGTGGGGCCCACGTGATTTCCCCGTGGGGCCCACGTGATTTCCCCTGGGGGCCCACGTGATTTCCCCGTGGGGCCCACGTGATTTCCGGGTGGAGCCCACGTGATTTCCCCGTGGGGCCCACGTGATTTCCGGGTGGGGCCCACGTGATTTACCCGTGGGGCCCAAGTGATTTCCCCTGAGGGCCCACGTGATTTCCCCTGGGGGCCCAAGTGATTTCCCCGTGCGGCCCACGTGATTTCCGGGTGGGGCCCACGTGATTTCCCCGTGGGGCCCACGTGATTTCCCCTGGGGTCTCACGTGATTTCCCCGGGGGGCCCACGTGATTTCCCCGTGGGGCCCACGTGATTTCCCCGTGGGTCCCACGTGATTTCCGGGTGGGGCCCACGTGATTTCCCCTGGGGGCCCACGTGATTTCCCCGTGTGGCCCACGTGATTTCCCCATGGGGCCCACGTGATTTTCCCGTGGTGCCCACGTGATTTCCCCTGGGGTCCCACGTGATTTCCCCGTGGGGCCCACGTGAATTCCCCGTGGGGCCCACGTGATTTCCCCGTGGGGTCCACGTGATTTCAACTGAGGGCCCACGTGATTTCCCCGTGGGGCCCACGTGATTTCCCCTGGGGCCCACGTGATTTCCGCTGGGGGCCAAGGTGATTTCCCCTGGGGGCCCACGTGATTTCCCCGTGGGGCCCACGTGATTTCCCCAGGGGGCCCAAGTGATTTCCCCTGGGGGCACACGTGATTTCCCCGTGGGGCCCACGTGATTTCTGGGTGGGGCCCACGTGATTTCCCCGTGGGGCCCACGTGATTTCCCCGTGGGGCCCACGTGATTTCCCCGTGGGGCCCACGTGATTTCCGGGTGGGGCCCACGTGATTTCCCCGTGGGGTTCACGTGATTTCAACTGAGGGCCCGCGTGATTTCCCCGTGGGGCCCACGTGATTTCCCCTGGGGCCCACGTGATTTCCGCTGAGGGCCCACGTGATTTCCCCTGGGGGCCCACGTGATTTCCCCGTGGGGCCCACGTGATTTCCCCAGGGGGCCCACGTGATTTCCCCTGGGGGCACACGTGATTTCCCCGTGGGGCCCACGTGATTTCCGGGTGGGGCCCACGTGATTTCCCCGTGGGGCCCACGTGATTTCCCCGTGGGGCCCACGTGATTTCTCCGTGGAGCCCACGTGATTTCCCCTGAGGGCCCACGTGATTTCCCCGTGGGGCCCACGTGATTTCCCCTGGGGTCCCACGTGATTTCCCCTGGGGGCTCTCGTGATTTCCCCGTGGGGCCCACGTGATTTCCCCTGCGGGCCCACGTGATTTCCCCAGGGGGCCCACGTGATTTCCCCTGGGGGCCCACGTGATTTCCCCGTGGGGCCCACCTGATTTCCCCGTGGGGCCCACGTAATTTCCGGGTGGGGCTCACGTGATTTCCGGGTGGCGCCCACGTGATTTCCCCGTGGGGCCCACCTGATTTCCGGGTGGGGCTCACGTGATTTCGTCGTGGTGCCCACGTGATTTCGCCGTGGGGCCCACGTGATTTCCCCTGGGGGCCCACGTGATTTCCCCGTGGGGCCCACATGATTTCCCCTGGGGGCCCACGTGATTTCCCCTGGGGGCCCAAGTGATTTCCCCGTGGGGCCCACGTGATTTCCCCTGGGGGCCCACCTGATTTCCCCGTGGGGCCCACGTGATTTCCCCTGGGGGCCCACGTGATTTCCGGGTGGGGCCCACGTGATTTCCCCTGGGGGCCCACGTCATTTCCCTGTGGGGCCCACGTGATTTCCCCTGGGGGCCCACGTGATTTACCCTGGGGGCCCACGTGATTTCCCCTGGGGGCCCAGGTGATTTCCCCGAGGGGCCCACGTGATTTCCGGGTGGGGCCCACGTGATTTCCCCGTGGGGCCCACGTGATTTCCCCTGGGGGCCCACGTGATTTCCCCTGGGGGCCCACGTGATTTCCCCGTGGGGCCCACCTCTTTTCCCCTGAGGGCCCACGTCATTTCCCCGTGGGGCCCACGTGATTTCCCCTGGGGGCACACGTGATTTCCCCGTGGGGCCCACGTGGTTTCCGGGTGGGGCCTCGTGATTTCCGGGTGGGGCCCACGTGATTTCCCCGTGGGGCCCACGTGATTTCCCCGTGGGGCCCCCGTGATTTCCCCAGGGGGCCCACGTGATTTCCCCTCGGGGCCCACGTGACTTCCCCGTGGGGCCCACGTGATTTCCCCTGGGGGCCCACGTGATTTCCCCGTGGGGCCCACGTGATTTCCAGGTGGGTCCCACGTGATTTCCCCGTGGGGCCCACGTGATTTCCGGGTGGGGGCCACGTGATTTCCACTGGGGGCCCACGTGATTTCCCCGTGGGGCCCACGTGATTTCCCCTGGGGGCCCACGTGATTTCCCCGTGGGGCCCACGTGATTTCCCCATGGGGCCCACCTGATTTCCGGGGGGGGCCCATGTGATTTCCGGGTGGGGCCGACGTGATTTCCCCTGGGGCCCCACGTGATTTCCCCTGGGGGCCCACGTGATTTCCCCGTGGGGCCCACGTGATTTCCCCATGGGGCCCACGTGATTTCCCCAGGGGGCCCACGTGATTTCCCCTGGGGGCCCACGTTATTTCCCCGTGGGGCCCACGTGATTTCCCCTGGGGGCCCCGGTGATTTCCCCTGGGGGCCCACGTGATTTCCCCGTGGGGCCCACGTGATTTCCCCGTGGGACCCACGTGATTTCCCCTGGGGGCCCACGTGATTTCCCCGTGGGGCCCACGTGATTTCCGGGTGGGGCCCACGTGATTTCCCCGTGGGGCCCAAGTGATTTCCCCTGAGGGCCCACGTGATTTGCCCTGGGGGCCCACGTGATTTCCCCGTGGGGCCCACGAGATTTCAGGGTGGGGCCCACGTGATTTTCACGTGGGGCCCACGTGGTTTCCCCGTGGGGTCCACGTGATTTCCCCGTGGGGCCCACGTGATTTCCCCTGGGGGCCCACGTGATTTCCCCGTGGGGCCCACGTGATTTCCGGGTGGGGCCCACGTGATTTCCCCGTGGGGCCCAAGTGATTTCCCCTGAGGGCCCACGTGATTTCCCCTGGGGGCCCAAGAGATTTCCCCGTGCGGCCCACGTGATTTCCGGGTGGGGCCCACTTGATTTCCCCGTGGGGCCCACGTGATTTCCGGGTGGGGCCCACGTGATTTCCCCGTGGGGCCCACGTGATTTCCCCTGGGGGCTCACGTGATTTCCCCGTGGGGCCCACGTGATTTCCCCGTGGGGCCCACGTGATTTCCCCGTGGGTCCCACGTGATTTCCGGGTGGGGCCCACGTGATTTCCCCTGGGGGCCCACGTGATTTCCCCGTGTGGCCCACGTGATTTCCCCATGGGGCCCACGTGATTTTCCCGTGGTGCCCACGTGATTTCCCCTGGGGGCCCACGTGATTTCCCCGTGGGGCCCACGTGAATTCCCCGTGGGGCCCACGTGATTTCCCCATGGGGTCCACGTGATTTCAACTGAGGGCCCACGTGATTTCCCCGTGGGGCCCACGTGATTTCCCCTGGGTCCCACGTGATTTCCGCTGGGGGCCCACGTGATTTCCCCTGGGGGCCCACGTGATTTCCCCGTGGGGCCCACGTGATTTCCCCAGGGGGCCCACGTGATTTCCCCTGGGGCCACACGTGATTTCCCCGTGGGGCCCACGTGATTTCCGGGGGGGGCCCACGTGATTTCCCTGTGGGGCCCACGTGATTTCCCCGTGGGGCCCACGTGATTTCCCCGTGGAGCCCACGTGATTTCCCCTGAGGGCCCACGTGATTTCCCCGTGGGGCCCACGTGATTTCCCCTGGGGTCCCACGTGATTTCCCCTGGGGGCTCTCGTGATTTCCACTGGGGGCCCACGTGATTTCCCCTGGGGGCCCACGTGATTTCCCCAGGGGGCCCACGTGATTTCCCCTGGGGGCCCACGTGATTTCCCCGTGGGGCCCACCTGATTTCCCCGTGGGGCCCACGTAATTTCCGGGTGGGGCTCACGTGATTTCCGGGTGGCGCCCACGTGATTTCCCCGTGGGGCCCACCTGATTTCCGGGTGGGGCCCACGTGATTTCCCCCGGTGGCCCACGTGATTTCCCCCTGGGGCCGACGTGATTTCCCCTTGGGGCCCACGTGATTTCCGGGTGGGGCCCACGTGATTTCCCCGTGGGGCCTACGTGATTTCCCCGTGGGGCCCACGTGATTTCCCCGTGGGGCCTACGTGATTTCCCCGTGGGGCCCACGTGATTTCCGGGTGGGGCCCACGTGATTTCCCCGTGGGGCCCACGTGATTTCCCCGTGTGGCCCACGTGATTTCCCCTGGGGGCCCCCTTGTTTTTCCCGTGGGGCCCACGTGATTTCCCCTGGGGGCCCACGTTATTTCCCCTGAGGGGCCACGTGATTTCCCCGTGGGGCCCACGTGATTTCCCCTGGGGGCCCACGTGATTTCCCCTGGGGGCCCACGTGATTTCACCTGGGGGCCCACGTGATTTCCGGGTGGGGCCCTCGTGATTTCCCCGTGGGGCCCACGTGATTTCCCCTGGGGGCCCACGTGATTTCCCCGTGGGGCCCACGTGATTTCCGGGTGGGGCCCACGTGATTTCCCCGTGGGGCCCACGTGATTTCCCCTGGGGGCCCACGTGATTTCCCCGTTGGGCCCACGTGATTTCCCCTGGGGGCCCACGTGATTTCCCCTGGGGGCCCACGTGATTTCCCCGTGGGGCCCACGTGATTTCCCCAGGGGGCCCACGTGATTTTCCCGTGGTGCCCACGTGATTTCCCCTTGGGGGCCCACGTGATTTCCCCGTGGGGCCCACGTGATTCCCCCATGGGGCCCACGTGATTTCCCCGTTGGTCCCACGTGATTTCCCCTGGGGGCCCAAGTGATTTTCCCTGGGGGCCCACGTGATTTCCCCGTGGGGCCCACGTGATTTCCGGGTGGTGCCCACGTGATTTCCCCTGGGGGCCGACGTGATTTCCCCGTGTGGCCCACGTGATTTCCCCGGGGGCCCCGGTGATTTCCCCTGAGGTCCCACGTGATTTCCCCGTGGGGCCCACGTGATTTCCCCTGGGGGCCCACGTGATTTCCCCTGAGGGGCCACGTGATTTCCCCAAGGGGCCCACGTGATTTCCCCTGGGGGCCCACGTGATTTCCCCGTGGGGCCCACGTGATTTCCGGGTGGGGCCCACGTGATTTCCACTGGGGGCCCACGTGATTTCCCCATGGGGCCCACGTGATTTCCCCGTGGGGCCCACGTGGTTTCCCCTGGGGGCCCACGTGATTTCCCCTGGGGGCCCACGTGATTTCCCCTGGGGGCCCACGTGATTTCCCCTGGGGGCCCACGTGATTTCCCCGTGTGGCCCACGTGATTTCCCAGTGGGGCCCACGTGATTTCCCCGTGGGGCCCACGTGATTTCCCCTGGGGGCCCACGTGATTTCCCCGTGGGGCCCACGTGATTTCCCCTGGGGGCCCACGTGATTTCCCCTGGGGGCCCACGTGATTTCCCCTGGGGGCCCACGTGGTTTCCCCTGGGGGCCCACGTGATTTCCCCTGGGGGCCCACGTGATTTCCCCGTGGGGCCCACGTGATTTCCGGGTGGGGCCCACGTGATTTCCCCGTGGGACCCACGTGATTTCCGGGTGGGGCCCACGTGATTTCCCCGTGGGGCCCACGTGATTTCCCCTGGGGGCCCACGTGATTTCCCCGTTGGGCCCACGTGATTTCCCCTGGGGGCCCACGTGATTTCCCCTGGGGGCCCACGTGATTTCCCCTGGGGGCCCAGGTGATTTCCCCGAGGGGCCCACGTGATTTCCGGGTGGGGCCCACGTGATTTCCCCGTGGGGCCCACGTGATTTCCCCTGGGGGCCCACGTGATTTCCCCGTGGGACCCACGTCTTTTCCCCTGAGGGCCCACGTCATTTCCCCGTGGGGCCCACGTGATTTCCCCTGGGGGCACACGTGATTTCCCCGTGGGGCCCACGTGATTTCCGGGTGGGGCCTCGTGATTTCCGGGTGGGGCCCACGTGCTTTCCCCGTGGGGCCCACGTGATTTCCCCGTGGGGCCCACGTGATTTCCCCCGGGGGCCCACGTGATTTCCCCTCGGGGCCCACGTGACTTCCCCGAGGGGCCCACGTGATTTCCCCTGGGGGCCCACGTGATTTCCCCGTGGGGCCCACGTGATTTCCAGGTGGGTCCCACGTGATTTCCCCGTGGGGCCCACGTGATTTCCGGGTGGGGGCCACGTGATTTCCACTGGGGGCCCACGTGATTTCCCCGTGGGGGCCCACGTGATTTCCCCTGGGGGCCCACGTGATTTCCCCGTGGGGCCCACGTGATTTCCCCGTGGGGCCCACCTGATTTCCGGGTGGGGCCCATGTGATTTCCGGGTGGGGCCGACGTGATTTCCTCTGGGGCCCCACGTGATTTCCCCTGGGGGACCACGTGATTTCCCCGTGGGGCCCACGTGATTTCCCCATAGGGCCCACGTGATTTCCCCAGGGGGCCCACGTGATTTCCCCTGGGGGCCCACGTTATTTCCCCGTGGGCCCACGTGATTTCCACTGGGGGCCCCGGTGATTTCCCCTGGGGGTCCACGTGATTTCCCCGTGGGGCCCACGTGATTTCCCCGGCAGGCCCACGTGATTTCCCCTGGGAGCCCACGTGATTTCCCCTGGGGGCGCACGTGATTTCCCCTGGGGGCCCACGTGATTTCCCCGTGGGGCCCACGTGATTTCCGGGTGGGGCCCACGTGATTTCCCCTGAGGTCCCACGTGATTTCCCCTGGGGGCCCACGTGATTTCCCCTGGGGGCCCACGTGATTTCCCCTGAGGGGCCACGTGATTTCCCCATGGGGCCCACGTGATTTCCCCTGGGGGCCCACGTGATTTCCCCGTGGGGCCCACTTGATTTCCCCGTGGGGCCCACGTGATTTCCGGGTGGGGCCCACGTGATTTCCCCTGAGGGCCCACGTGATTTCCCCGTGGGGCCCACGTGATTTCCCCTGGGGTCCCACGTGATTTCCCCTGGGGGCTCTCGAGATTTCCCCGTGGGGCCCACGTGATTTCCCCTGCGGGCCCACGTGATTTCCCCAGGGGGCCCACGTGATTTCCCCTGGGGGCCCACGTGATTTCCCCGTGGGGCCCACGTGATTTCCCCGTGGGGCCCACGTGATTTCCCCGTGGGTCCCACGTGATTTCCCCGTGGGGCCCACGTGATTTCCCCTGGGGACCCACGTGATTTCCCCTGGGGGCCGACGTGATTTCCCCGTGGGGCCCATGTGATTTCCCCGTGGGGCCCACGTGATTTCCCCGTGGGGCCCACGTGATTTCCCCTGGGGGCCCACGTGATTTCCCCGTGGGGCCCACGTGATTTCCCCGTTGGGCCCACGTGATTTCCCCGGGGGGCCCACGTGATTTCCCCTGGGGGCCCACGTGATTTCCCCGTGGGACCCACGTGATTTCCGGGTGGGGCCCACGTGATTTCCCCGTGGGGCCCACGTGATTTGCCCTGGGGGCCCACGTGATTTCCCCGTGGGGCCCACGTGATTTCAGGGTGGGGCCCACGTGATTTTCACGTGGGGCCCACGTGGTTTCCCCGTGGGGTCCACGTGATTTCCCCGTGGGGCCCACGTGATTTCCCCTGGGGGCCCACGTGATTTCCCCGTGGGGCCCACGTGATTTCCGGGTGGGGCCCACGTGATTTCCCCGTGGGGCCCAAGTGATTTCCCCTGAGGGCCCACGTGATTTCCCCTGGGGGCCCAAGAGATTTCCCCGTGCGGCCCACGTGATTTCCGGGTGGGGCCCACTTGATTTCCCCGTGGGGCCCACGTGATTTCCGGGTGGGGCCCACGTGATTTCCCCGTGGGGCCCACGTGATTTCCCCTGGGGGCTCACGTGATTTCCCCGTGGGGCCCACGTGATTTCCCCGTGGGGCCCACGTGATTTCCCCGTGGGTCCCACGTGATTTCCGGGTGGGGCCCACGTGATTTCCCCTGGGGGCCCACGTGATTTCCCCGTGTGGCCCACGTGATTTCCCCATGGGGCCCACGTGATTTTCCCGTGGTGCCCACGTGATTTCCCCTGGGGGCCCACGTGATTTCCCCGTGGGGCCCACGTGAATTCCCCGTGGGGCCCACGTGATTTCCCCATGGGGTCCACGTGATTTCAACTGAGGGCCCACGTGATTTCCCCGTGGGGCCCACGTGATTTCCCCTGGGTCCCACGTGATTTCCGCTGGGGGCCCACGTGATTTCCCCTGGGGGCCCACGTGATTTCCCCTGGGGGCCCACGTGATTTCCGGGTGGGGCCCACGTGATTTCCCCTGGGGGCCCACGTCATTTCCCTGTGGGGCCCACGTGATTTCCCCTGGGGGCCCACGTGATTTACCCTGGGGGCCCACGTGATTTCCCCTGGGGGCCCAGGTGATTTCCCCGAGGGGCCCACGTGATTTCCGGGTGGGGCCCACGTGATTTCCCCGTGGGGCCCACGTGATTTCCCCTGGGGGCCCACGTGATTTCCCCTGGGGGCCCACGTGATTTCCCCGTGGGGCCCACCTCTTTTCCCCTGAGGGCCCACGTCATTTCCCCGTGGGGCCCACGTGATTTCCCCTGGGGGCACACGTGATTTCCCCGTGGGGCCCACGTGGTTTCCGGGTGGGGCCTCGTGATTTCCGGGTGGGGCCCACGTGATTTCCCCGTGGGGCCCACGTGATTTCCCCGTGGGGCCCACGTGATTTCCCCAGGGGGCCCACGTGATTTCCCCTCGGGGCCCACGTGACTTCCCCGTGGGGCCCACGTGATTTCCCCTGGGGGCCCACGTGATTTCCCCGTGGGGCCCACGTGATTTCCAGGTGGGTCCCACGTGATTTCCCCGTGGGGCCCACGTGATTTCCGGGTGGGGGCCACGTGATTTCCACTGGGGGCCCACGTGATTTCCCCGTGGGGCCCACGTGATTTCCCCTGGGGGCCCACGTGAGTTCCCCGTGGGGCCCACGTGATTTCCCCGTGGGGCCCACCTGATTTCCGGGTGGGGCCCATGTGATTTCCGGGTGGGGCCGACGTGATTTCCCCTGGGGCCCCACGTGATTTCCCCTGGGGGCCCACGTGATTTCCCCGTGGGGCCCACGTGATTTCCCCATGGGGCCCACGTGATTTCCCCAGGGGGCCCACGTGATTTCCCCTGGGGGCCCACGTTATTTCCCCGTGGGGCCCACGTGATTTCCCCTGGGGGCCCCGGTGATTTCCCCTGGGGGCCCACGTGATTTCCCCGTGGGGCCCACGTGATTTCCCCTGCAGGCCCACGTGATTTCCCCTGGGGGCCCACGTGATTTCCCCTGGGGGCGCACGTGATTTCCCCTGGGGGCCCACGTGATTTCGCCGTGGGGCCCACGTGATTTCCGGGTGGGGCCCACGTGATTTCCCCTGAGGTCCCACGTGATTTCCCCGTGGGGCCCACGTGATTTCCCCTGGGGGCCCACGTGATTTCCCCTGAGGGGCCACGTGATTTCCCCGTGTGGCCCACGTGATTTCCCAGTGGGGGCCCACGTGATTTCCCCGTGGGGCCCACGTGATTTCCCCGTGGGGCCCACGTGATTTCCCGGTGGGGCCCACGTGATTTCCCCTGAGGGCCCACGTGATTTCCCCGTGGGGCCCACGTGATTTCCCCTGGGGTCCCACGTGATTTCCCCTGGGGGCTCTCGAGATTTCCCCGTGGGGCCCACGTGATTTCCCCTGCGGGCCCACGTGATTTCCCCAGGGGGCCCACGTGATTTCCCCTGGGGGCCCACGTGATTTCCCCGTGGGGCCCACGTGATTTCCCCGTGGGGCCCACGTGATTTCCCCGTGGGTCCCACGTGATTTCCCCGTGGGGCCCACGTGATTTCCCCTGGGGACCCACGTGATTTCCCCTGGGGGCCGACGTGATTTCCCCGTGGGGCCCATGTGATTTCCCCGTGGGGCCCACGTGATTTCCCCGTGGGGCCCACGTGATTTCCCCTGGGGGCCCACGTGATTTCCCCGTGGGGCCCACGTGATTTCCCCGTTGGGCCCACGTGATTTCCCCTGGGGGCCCACGTGATTTCCCCTGGGGGCCCACGTGATTTCCCCGTGGGACCCACGTGATTTCCGGGTGGGGCCCACGTGATTTCCCCGTGGGGCCCACGTGATTTGCCCTGGGGGCCCACGTGATTTCCCCGTGGGGCCCACGTGATTTCAGGGTGGGGCCCACGTGATTTTCACGTGGGGCCCACGTGGTTTCCCCGTGGGGTCCACGTGATTTCCCCGTGGGGCCCACGTGATTTCCCCTGGGGGCCCACGTGATTTCCCCGTGGGGCCCACGTGATTTCCGGGTGGGGCCCACGTGATTTCCCCGTGGGGCCCAAGTGATTTCCCCTGAGGGCCCACGTGATTTCCCCTGGGGGCCCAAGAGATTTCCCCGTGCGGCCCACGTGATTTCCGGGTGGGGCCCACTTGATTTCCCCGTGGGGCCCACGTGATTTCCGGGTGGGGCCCACGTGATTTCCCCGTGGGGCCCACGTGATTTCCCCTGGGGGCTCACGTGATTTCCCCGTGGGGCCCACGTGATTTCCCCGTGGGGCCCACGTGATTTCCCCGTGGGTCCCACGTGATTTCCGGGTGGGGCCCACGTGATTTCCCCTGGGGGCCCACGTGATTTCCCCGTGTGGCCCACGTGATTTCCCCCTGGGGCCCACGTGATTTTCCCGTGGTGCCCACGTGATTTCCCCTGGGGGCCCACGTGATTTCCCCGTGGGGCCCACGTGAATTCCCCGTGGGGCCCACGTGATTTCCCCATGGGGTCCACGTGATTTCAACTGAGGGCCCACGTGATTTCCCCGTGGGGCCCACGTGATTTCCCCTGGGTCCCACGTGATTTCCGCTGGGGGCCCACGTGATTTCCCCTGGGGGCCCAAGTGATTTCCCCGTGGGGCCCACGTGATTTCCCCAGGGGGCCCACGTGATTTCCCCTGGGGCCACACGTGATTTCCCCGTGGGGCCCACGTGATTTCCGGGTGGGGCCCACGTGATTTCCCCGTGGGGCCAACGTGATTTCCCCGAGGGGCCCACGTGATTTCCCCGTGGAGCCCACGTGATTTCCCCTGAGGGCCCACGTGATTTCCCCGTGGGGCCCACGTGATTTCCCCTGGGGTCCCACGTGATTTCCCCTGGGGGCTCTCGTGATTTCCCCTGGGGGCCCACGTGATTTCCCCTGTGGGCCCACGTGAATTCCCCAGGGGGCCCACGTGATTTCCCCTGGGGGCCCACGTGATTTCCCCGTGGGGCCCACCTGATTTCCCCGTGGGGCCCACGTAATTTCCGGGTGGGGCTCACGTGATTTCCGGGTGGCGCCCACGTGATTTCCCCGTGGGGCCCACCTGATTTCCGGGTGGGGCCCACGTGATTTCCCCCGGTGGCCCACGTGATTTCCCCCTGGGGCCGACGTGATTTCCCCGTGGGGCCCACGTGATTTCCGGGTGGGGCCCACGTGATTTCCCCGTGGGGCCTACGTGATTTCCCCGTGGGGCCCACGTGATTTCCCCGTGGGGCCTACGTGATTTCCCCGTGGGGCCCACGTGATTTCCGGGTGGGGCCCACGTGATTTCCCCGTGGGGCCCACGTGATTTCCCCGTGTGGCCCACGTGATTTCCCCTGGGGGCCCCCTTGTTTTTCCCGTGGGGCCCACGTGATTTCCCCTGGGGGCCCACGTTATTTCCCCTGAGGGGCCACGTGATTTCCCCGTGGGGCCCACGTGATTTCCCCTGGGGGCCCACGTGATTTCCCCTGGGGGCCCACGTGATTTCACCTGGGGGCCCACGTGATTTCCCCGTGGGGCCCTCGTGATTTCCCCGTGGGGCCCACGTGATTTCCCCTGGGGGCCCACGTGATTTCCCCGTGGGGCCCACGTGATTTCCGGGTGGGGCCCACGTGATTTCCCCGTGGGGCCCACGTGATTTCCCCTGGGGGCCCACGTGATTTCCCCGTTGGGCCCACGTGATTTCCCCTGGGGGCCCACGTGATTTCCCCTGGGGGCCCACGTGATTTCCCCGTGGGGCCCACGTGATTTCCCCCGGGGGCCCACGTGATTTTCCCGTGGTGCCCACGTGATTTCCCCTTGGGGGCCCACGTGATTTCCCCGTGGGGCCCACGTGATTCCCCCATGGGGCCCACGTGATTTCCCCGTTGGTCCCACGTGATTTCCCCTGGGGGCCCAAGTGATTTTCCCTGGGGGCCCACGTGATTTCCCCGTGGGGCCCACGTGATTTCCGGGTGGTGCCCACGTGATTTCCCCTGGGGGCCGACGTGATTTCCCCGTGTGGCCCACGTGATTTCCCCGGGGGCCCCGGTGATTTCCCCTGAGGTCCCACGTGATTTCCCCGTGGGGCCCACGTGATTTCCCCTGGGGGCCCACGTGATTTCCCCTGAGGGGCCACGTGATTTCCCCAAGGGGCCCACGTGATTTCCCCGGGGGGCCCACGTGATTTCCCCGGGGGGCCCACGTGATTTCCGGGTGGGGCCCACGTGATTTCCACTGGGGGCCCACGTGATTTCCCCATGGGGCCCACGTGATTTCCCCGTGGGGCCCACGTGGTTTCCCCTGGGGGCCCACGTGATTTCCCCTGGGGGCCCACGTGATTTCCCCTGGGGGCCCACGTGATTTCCCCTGGGGGCCCACGTGATTTCCCCGTGTGGCCCACGTGATTTCCCAGTGGGGCCCACGTGATTTCCCCGTGGGGCCCACGTGATTTCCCCTGGGGGCCCACGTGATTTCCCCGTGGGGCCCACGTGATTTCCCCTGGGGGCCCACGTGATTTCCCCTGGGGGCCCACGTGATTTCCCCTGGGGGCCCACGTGGTTTCCCCTGGGGGCCCACGTGATTTCCCCTGGGGGCCCACGTGATTTCCCCGTGGGGCCCACGTGATTTCCGGGTGGGGCCCACGTGATTTCCCCGTGGGACCCACGTGATTTCCGGGTGGGGCCCACGTGATTTCCCCGTGGGGCCCACGTGATTTCCCCTGGGGGCCCACGTGATTTCCCCGTTGGGCCCACGTGATTTCCCCTGGGGGCCCACGTGATTTACCCTGGGGGCCCACGTGATTTCCCCTGGGGGCCCAGGTGATTTCCCCGAGGGGCCCACGTGATTTCCGGGTGGGGCCCACGTGATTTCCCCGTGGGGCCCACGTGATTTCACCTGGGGGCCCACGTGATTTCCCCGTGGGACCCACGTCTTTTCCCCTGAGGGCCCACGTCATTTCCCCGTGGGGCCCACGTGATTTCCCCTGGGGGCACACGTGATTTCCCCGTGGGGCCCACGTGATTTCCGGGTGGGGCCTCGTGATTTCCGGGTGGGGCCCACGTGATTTCCCCGTGGGGCCCACGTGATTTCCCCGTGGGGCCCACGTGATTTCCCCAGGGGGCCCCCGTGATTTCCCCTCGGGGCCCACGTGACTTCCCCGAGGGGCCCACGTGATTTCCCCTGGGGGCCCACGTGATTTCCCCGTGGGGCCCACGTGATTTCCAGGTGGGTCCCACGTGATTTCCCCGTGGGGCCCACGTGATTTCCGGGTGGGGGCCACGTGATTTCCACTGGGGGCCCACGTGATTTCCCCGTGGGGCCCACGTGATTTCCCCTGGGGGCCCACGTGATTTCCCCGTGGGGCCCTCGTGATTTCCCCGTGGGGCCCACCTGATTTCCGGGTGGGGCCCATGTGATTTCCGGGTGGGGCCGACGTGATTTCCTCTGGGGCCCCACGTGATTTCCCCTGGGGGACCACGTGATTTCCCCGTGGGGCCCACGTGATTTCCCCATAGGGCCCACGTGATTTCCCCAGGGGGCCCACGTGATTTCCCCTGGGGGCCCACGTTATTTCCCCGTGGGCCCACGTGATTTCCACTGGGGGCCCCGGTGATTTCCCCTGGGGGTCCACGTGATTTCCCCGTGGGGCCCACGTGATTTCCCCTGCAGGCCCACGTGATTTCCCCTGGGAGCCCACGTGATTTCCCCTGGGGGCGCACGTGATTTCCCCTGGGGGCCCACGTGATTTCCCCGTGGGGCCCACGTGATTTCCGGGTGGGGCCCACGTGATTTCCCCTGAGGTCCCACGTGATTTCCCCTGGGGGCCCACGTGATTTCCCCTGGGGGCCCACGTGATTTCCCCTGAGGGGCCACGTGATTTCCCCATGGGGCCCACGTGATTTCCCCTGGGGGCCCACGTGATTTCCCCTGGGGGCCCACTTGATTTCCCCGTGGGGCCCACGTGATTTCCGGGTGGGGCCCACGTGATTTCCCCTGAGGGCCCACGTGATTTCCCCGTGGGGCCCACGTGATTTCCCCTGGGGTCCCACGTGATTTCCCCTGGGGGCTCTCGAGATTTCCCCGTGGGGCCCACGTGATTTCCCCTGCGGGCCCACGTGATTTCCCCAGGGGGCCCACGTGATTTCCCCTGGGGGCCCACGTGATTTCCCCGTGGGGCCCACGTGATTTCCCCGTGGGGCCCACGTGATTTCCCCGTGGGTCCCACGTGATTTCCCCGTGGGGCCCACGTGATTTCCCCTGGGGACCCACGTGATTTCCCCTGGGGGCCGACGTGATTTCCCCGTGGGGCCCATGTGATTTCCCCGTGGGGCCCACGTGATTTCCCCGTGGGGCCCACGTGATTTCCCCTGGGGGCCCACGTGATTTCCCCGTGGGGCCCACGTGATTTCCCCGTTGGGCCCACGTGATTTCCCCTGGGGGCCCACGTGATTTCCCCTGGGGGCCCACGTGATTTCCCCGTGGGACCCACGTGATTTCCGGGTGGGGCCCACGTGATTTCCCCGTGGGGCCCACGTGATTTGCCCTGGGGGCCCACGTGATTTCCCCGTGGGGCCCACGTGATTTCAGGGTGGGGCCCACGTGATTTTCACGTGGGGCCCACGTGGTTTCCCCGTGGGGTCCACGTGATTTCCCCGTGGGGCCCACGTGATTTCCCCTGGGGGCCCACGTGATTTCCCCGTGGGGCCCACGTGATTTCCGGGTGGGGCCCACGTGATGTCCCCGTGGGGCCCACGTGATTTCCCCTGAGGGCCCACGTGATTTCCCCTGGGGGCCCAAGAGATTTCCCCGTGCGGCCCACGTGATTTCCGGGTGGGGCCCACTTGATTTCCCCGTGGGGCCCACGTGATTTCCGGGTGGGGCCCACGTGATTTCCCCGTGGGGCCCGCGTGATTTCCCCGGGGGGCTCACGTGATTTCCCCGTGGGGCCCACGTGATTTCCCCGTGGGGCCCACGTGATTTCCCCGTGGGTCCCACGTGATTTCCGGGTGGGGCCCACGTGATGTCCCCTGGGGGCCCACGTGATTTCCCCGTGTGGCCCACGTGATTTCCCCATGGGGCCCACGTGATTTTCCCGTGGGGCCCACGTGATTTCCCCTGGGGGCCCACGTGATTTCCCCGTGGGGCCCACGTGAATTCCCCGTGGGGCCCACGTGATTTCCCCATGGGGTCCACGTGATTTCAACTGAGGGCCCACGTGATTTCCCCGTGGGGCCCATGTGATTTCCCCTGGGTCCCACGTGATTTCCGCTGGGGGCCCACGTGATTTCCCCTGGGGGCCCACGTGATTTCCCCGTGGGGCCCGCGTGATTTCCCCAGGGGGCCCACGTGATTTCCCCTGGGGCCACACATGATTTCCCCGTGGGGCCCACGTGATTTCCGGGTGGGGCCCACGTGATTTCCCCGTGGGGCCCACGTGATTTCCCCGTGGGGCCCACGTGATTTCCCCGTGGAGCCCACGTGATTTCCCCTGAGGGCCCACGTGATTTCCCCGTGGGGCCCACGTGATTTCCCCTGGGGTCCCACGTGATTTCCCCTGGGGGCTCTCGTGATTTCCCCTGGGGGCCCACGTGATTTCCCCGGGGGGCCCACGTGATTTCCCCAGGGGGCCCACGTGATTTCCCCTGGGGGCCCACGTGATTTCCCCGTGGGGCCCACCTGATTTCCCCGTGGGGCCCACGTAATTTCCGGGTGGGGCTCACGTGATTTCCGGGTGGCGCCCACGTGATTTCCCCGTGGGGCCCACCTGATTTCCGGGTGGGGCCCACGTGATTTCCCCCGGTGGCCCACGTGATTTCCCCCTGGGGCCGACGTGATTTCCCCTTGGGGCCCACGTGATTTCCGGGTGGGGCCCACGTGATTTCCCCGTGGGGCCTACGTGATTTCCCCGTGGGGCCCACGTGATTTCCCCGTGGGGCCTACGTGATTTCCCCGTGGGGCCCACGTGATTTCCCCGTGGGGCCCACGTGATTTCCCCGTGGGGCCCACGTGATTTCCCCGTGTGGCCCACGTGATTTCCCCTGGGGGCCCCCTTGTTTTGCCCGTGGGGCCCACGTGATTTCCCCTGGGGGCCCACGTTATTTCCCCTGAGGGGCCACGTGATTTCCCCGTGGGGCCCACGTGATTTCCCCTGGGGGCCCACGTGATTTCCCCTGGGGGCCCACGTGATTTCACCTGGGGGCCCACGTGATTTCCGGGTGGGGCCCTCGTGATTTCCCCGTGGGGCCCACGTGATTTCCCCTGGGGGCCCACGTGATTTCCCCGTGGGGCCCACGTGATTTCCGGGTGGGGCCCACGTGATTTCCCCGTGGGGCCCACGTGATTTCCCCTGGGGGCCCACGTGATTTCCCCGTTGGGCCCACGTGATTTCCCCTGGGGGCCCACGTGATTTCCCCTGGGGGCACACGTGATTTCCCCGTGGGGCCCACGTGATTTCCCCAGGGGGCCCACGTGATTTTCCCGTGGTGCCCACGTGATTTCCCCTTGGGGGCCCACGTGATTTCCCCGTGGGGCCCACGTGATTCCCCCATGGGGCCCACGTGATTTCCCCGTTGGTCCCACGTGATTTCCCCTGGGGGCCCAAGTGATTTTCCCTGGGGGCCCACGTGATTTCCCCGTCGGGCCCACGTGATTACCGGGTGGGGCCCACGTGATTTCCCCTGGGGGCCGACGTGATTGCCCCGTGTGGCCCACGTGATTTCCCCGGGGGCCCCGGTGATTTCCCCTGAGGTCCCACGTGATTTCCCCGTGGGGCCCACGTGATTTCCCCTGGGGGCCCACGTGATTTCCCCTGAGGGGCCACGTGATTTCCCCAAGGGGCCCACGTGATTTCCCCTGGGGGCCCACGTGATTTCCCCGTGGGGCCCACGTGATTTCCGGGTGGGGCCCACGTGATTTCCACTGGGGGCCCACGTGATTTCCCCATGGGGCCCACGTGATTTCCCCGTGGGGCCCACGTGGTTTCCCCTGGGGGCCCACGTGATTTCCCCTGGGGGCCCACGTGATTTCCCCTGGGGGCCCACGTGATTTCCCCTGGGGGCCCACGTGATTTCCCCGTGTGGCCCACGTGATTTCCCAGTGGGGCCCACGTGATTTCCCCGTGGGGCCCACGTGATTTCCCCTGGGGGCCCACGTGATTTCCCCGTGGGGCCCACGTGATTTCCCCTGGGGGCCCACGTGATTTCCCCTGGGGGCCCACGTGATTTCCCCTGGGGGCCCACGTGGTTTCCCCTGGGGGCCCACGTGATTTCCCCTGGGGGCCCACGTGATTTCCCCGTGGGGCCCACGTGATTTCCGGGTGGGGCCCACGTGATTTCCCCGTGGGACCCACGTGATTTCCGGGTGGGGCCCACGTGATTTCCCCGTGGGGCCCACGTGATTTCCCCTGGGGGCCCACGTGATTTCCCCGTTGGGCCCACGTGATTTCCCCTGGGGGCCCACGTGATTTCCCCTGGGGGCCCACGTGATTTCCCCTGGGGGCCCAGGTGATTTCCCCGAGGGGCCCACGTGATTTCCGGGTGGGGCCCACGTGATTTCCCCGTGGGGCCCACGTGATTTCCCCTGGGGGCCCACGTGATTTCCCCGTGGGACCCACGTCTTTTCCCCTGAGGGCCCACGTCATTTCCCCGTGGGGCCCACGTGATTTCCCCTGGGGGCACACGTGATTTCCCCGTGGGGCCCACGTGATTTCCGGGTGGGGCCTCGTGATATCCGGGTGGGGCCCACGTGATTTCCCCGTGGGGCCCACGTGATTTCCCCGTGGGGCCCTCGTGATGTCCCCAGGGGGCCCACGTGATTTCCCCTCGGGGCCCACGTGACTTCCCCGAGGGGCCCACGTGATTTCCCCTGGGGGCCCACGTGATTTCCCCGTGGGGCCCACGTGATTTCCAGGTGGGTCCCACGTGATTTCCCCGTGGGGCCCACGTGATTTCCGGGTGGGGGCCACGTGATTTCCACTGGGGGCCCACGTGATTTCCCCGTGGGGCCCCCGTGATTTCCCCTGGGGGCCCACGTGATTTCCCCGTGGGGCCCACGTGATTTCCCCGTGGGGCCCACCTGATTTCCGGGTGGGGCCCATGTGATTTCCGGGTGGGGCCGACGTGATTTCCTCTGGGGCCCCACGTGATTTCCCCTGGGGGCCCACGTGATTTCCCCGTGGGGCCCACGTGATTTCCCCATAGGGCCCACGTGATTTCCCCAGGGGGCCCACGTGATTTCCCCTGGGGGCCCACGTTATTTCCCCGTGGGCCCACGTGATTTCCACTGGGGGCCCCGGTGATTTCCCCTGGGGGTCCACGTGATTTCCCCGTGGGGCCCACGTGATTTCCCCTGCAGGCCCACGTGATTTCCCCTGGGAGCCCACGTGATTTCCCCTGGGGGCGCACGTGATTTCCCCTGGGGGCCCACGTGATTTCCCCGTGGGGCCCACGTGATTTCCGGGTGGGGCCCACGTGATTTCCCCTGAGGTCCCACGTGATTTCCCCTGGGGGCCCACGTGATTTCCCCTGAGGGGCCACGTGATTTCCCCATGGGGCCCACGTGATTTCCCCTGGGGGCCCACGTGATTTCCCCGTGGGGCCCCCGTGATTTCCGCGTGGGGCCCACGTGATTTCCCCGTGGGGCGCACGTGATTTCCCCGTGGGGCCCACGTGATTTCCCCTGGGGACCCACGTGATTTCCCCTGGGGCCCGACGTGATTTCCCCGTGGGGCCCACGTGATTTCCCCATGGGGCCCACGTGATTTCCCCGTGGGGCCCACGTGATTTCCCAGTGGGGCCCACGTGATTTCCCCGTGGGGCCCACGTGATTTCCCCTGGGGGCCCACGTGATTTCCCCGTGGGGCCCACGTGATGTCCCTTGGGGGCCCACGTGATTTCCCCTGGGGGCCCACGTGATTTCCCCGTGGGGCCCACGTGGTTTCCCCTGGGGGCCCACGTGATTTCCCCTGGGGGCCCACGTGATTTCCCCGTGAGGCCCACGTGATTTCCGGGTGGGGCCCACGTGATTTCCGGGTGGGGCCCACGTGATTTCCCCGTTGGGCCCACCTGATTTCCGGGTGGGGCCCACGTGATTTCCCCCGGGGGCCCACGTGATTTCCCCGTGGGGCCCACGTGATTTCCCCTGGGGGCCCACGTGATTTCCCCGTGGGGCCCACGTGATTTCCCCTGGGGGCCCACGTGATTTCACCTGGGGGCCCACGTGATTTCCCCGTGGGGCCCACGTGGTTTCCCCTGGGGGCCCACGTGATTTCCCCTGGGGGCCCACGTGATTTCCCCTGGGGGCCCACGTGATTTCCCCTGGGGGCCCACGTGATTTCCCCGTGTGGCCCACGTGATTTCCCCGTGGGGAGCACGTGATTTCCCCATGGGGCCCACGTGATTTCCCAAGGGGGCCCACGTGATTTTCCCTGGGGGCCCACGTTATTTCCCCTTGGGGCCCACGTGATTTCCCCTGGGGGCCCCCGTGATTTCCCCAGGGGGCCCACGTGATTTCCCCTAGGGGCCGACGTGATTTCCCCTGGGGACCCACGTGATTTCCCCTGGGGGCCCACGTGGTTTCCCCGTGGGGCCCACGTGATTTCCCCTGGGGGCGCACGTGATTTCCCCTGGGAGCCCACGTGATTTCCGCGTGGGGCCCACGTGATTTCCAGGTGGGGCCCACGTGATTTCCCCGTGGGGCCCACGTGATTTCCGCGTGGGGCCCACGTGATTTCCAGGTGGGGCCCACGTGATTTCCCCGTGGGGCCCACGTGATTTCCCCTGGGGCCCACCTGATTTCCCCTGGGGGCCCACGTGATTTCCCCGTGGGGCCCACGTGATTTCCGGGTGGGGCCCACGTGATTTCCCCGTGGGGTCCACGTGATTTCCCCTGGGGGCCCACGTGATTTCCCCTGGGGGCCCACGTGATTTCCGCGTGGGGCCCACGTGATTTCCGGGTGGGGCCCACGTGATTTCCGGGTGGGGCCCACTTGAATTCCCTTGGGGGCCCACGTGATTTCCCCGTGGGGCCCACGTGATTTCGTCGTGGTGCCCACGTGATTTCCCCGTGGGGCCCACGTGATTTCCCCTGGGGGCCCACGTGATTTCCCCGTGGGGCCCACGTGATTTCCCCTGGGGGCCCACGTGATTTCCCCTGGGGGCCCAAGTGATTTCCCCGTGGGGCCCACGTGATTTCCCCTGGGGGCCCACCTGATTTCCCCGTGGGGCCCACGTGATTTACCCTGGGGGCCCACGTGATTTCCGGGTGGGGCCCACGTGATTTCCCCTGGGGGCCCACGTCATTTCCCTGTGGGGCCCACGTGATTTCCCCTGGGGGCCCAAGTGATTTACCCTGGGGGCCCACGTGATTTCCCCTGGGGGACCAGGTGATTTCCCCGAGGGGCCCACGTGATTTCCGGGTGGGGCCCACGTGATTTCCCCGTGGGGCCCACGTGAGTTCCCCGGGGGGCCCACGTGATTTCCCCCGGGGGCCCACGTGATTTCCCCGTGGGGCCCACGTGATTTCCCCTGAGGGCCCACGTCATTTCCCCGTGGGGCCCACGTGATTTCCCCTGGGGGCACACGTGATTTCCCCGTGGGGCCCACGTGATTTCCGGGTGGGGCCTCGTGATTTCCGGGTGGGGCCCACGTGATTTCCCCGTGGAGCCCACGTGATTTCCCCGTGGGGCCCACGTGATTTCCCCGTGGGGCCCACGTGATTTCCCCAGGGGGCCCACGTGATTTCCCCTCGGGGCCCACGTGACTTCCCCGTGGGGCCCACGTGATTTCCCCTGGGGGCCCACGTGATTTCCCCGTGGGACCCACGTGATTTCCAGGTGGGTCCCACGTGATTTCCCCGTGGGGCCCACGTGATTTCCGGGTGGGGGCCACGTGATTTCCACTGGGGGCCCACGTGATTTCCCCAGTGGGGCCCACGTGATTTCCCCTGGGGGCCCACGTGATTTCCCCGTGGGGCCCACGTGATTTCCCCGTGGGGCCCACCTGATTTCCGGGTGGGGCCCATGTGATTTCCGGGTGGGGCCGACGTGATTTCCTCTGGGGCCCCACGTGATTTCCCCTGGGGGCCCACGTGATTTCCCCGTGGGGCCCACGTGATTTCCCCATGGGGCCCACGTGATTTCCCCAGGGGGCCCACGTGATTTCCCCTGGGGGCCCACGTTATTTCCCCGTGGGGCCCACGTGATTTCCCCTGGGGGCCCCGGTGATTTCCCCTGGGGGCCCACGTGATTTCCCCATGGGGCCCACGTGATTTCCCCTGCAGGCCCACGTGATTTCCCCTGGGGGCCCACGTGATTTCCCCTGGGGGCGCACGTGATTTCCCCTGGGGGCCCACGTGATTTCCCCGTGGGGCCCACGTGATTTCCGGGTGGGGCCCACGTGATTTCCCCGTGGGGCCCATGTGATTTCCGCGTGGGGCCCACGTGATTTCCCGGTGGGGCCCACGTGATTTCCCCGTGGGGCCCACGTGATTTCCCCTGAGGTCCCACGTGATTTCCCCGTGGGGCCCACGTGATTTCCCCTGGGGGCCCACGTGATTTCCCCTGAGGGGCCACGTGATTTCCCCATGGGGCCCACGTGATTTCCCCTGGGGGCCCACGTGATTTCCCCGAGGGGCCCACGTGATTTCCCCGTGGGGCCCACGTGATTTCCCCGTGGGGCCCACGTGATTTCCCCTGGGGACCCACGTGATTTCCCCTGGGGGCCGACGTGATTTCCCCTGGGGGCCGACGTGATTTCCCCGTGGGGCCCACGTGATTTCCCCGTGGGGCCCACGTGATTTCCCCGTGGGGCCCACGTGATTTCCCCTGGGGGCCCACGTGATTTTCCCGTGGGGCCCACGTGATTTCCCCTGGGGGCCGACGTGATTTCCCCGTGGGGCCCACGTGATTTCCCCTGGGGGCCCAGGTGATTTCCCCGTGGGGCCCACGTGATTTCCAATGGGGGCCCACGTGATTTCCCCTGGGGGCCCACGTGATTTCCCCGTGGGTCCACGTGGTTTCCCCTGGGGGCCCACGTGATTTCCCCTGGGGACCCACGTGATTTCCCCGTGGGGCCCACGTGATTTCTGGGTGGGGCCCACGTGATTTCCCCGTGGGACCCAACTGATTTCCGGGTGGGGCCCACGTGATTTCCCCGTGGGGCCCACGTGATTTGCCCTGGCGGCCCACGTGATTTCCCCGTGGGGCCCACGTGATTTCAGGGTGGGGCCCACGTGATTTTCACGTGGGGCCCACGTGGTTTCCCCGTGGGGCCCACGTGATTTCCCCGTGGGGCCCACGTGATTTCCCCTGGGGGCCCACGTGTTTTCCCCGTGGGGCCCACGTGATTTCCGGGTGGGGCCCACGTGATTTCCCCGTGGGGCCCACGTGATTTCCGGGTGGGGCCCACGTGATTTACCCGTGGGGCCCAAGTGATTTCCCCTGAGGGCCCACGTGATTTCCCCTGGGGGCCCAAGTGATTTCCCCGTGCGGCCCACGTGATTTCCGGGTGGGGCCCACGTGATTTCCCAGTGGGGCCCACGTGATTTCCGGGTGGGGCCCACGTGATTTCCCCGTGGGGCCCACGTGATTTCCCCTGGGGGCTCACGTGATTTCCCCGTGGGGCCCACGTGATTTCCCCGTTGGGCCCACGTGATTTCCCCGTGGGTCCCACGTGATTTCCGGGTGGGGCCCACGTGATTTCCCCTGGGGTCCCACGTGATTTCCCCGTGTGGCCCACGTGATTTCCCCATGGGGCCCACGTGATTTTCCCGTGGTGCCCACGTGATTTCCCCTGGGGTCCCACGTGATGTCCCCGTGGGGCCCACGTGAATTCCCCGTGGGGCCCACGTGATTTCCCCGTGGGGTCCACGTGATTTCAACTGAGGGCCCACGTGATTTCCCCGTGGGGCCCACGAGATTTCCCCTGGGGCCCACGTGATTTCCGCTGGGGGCCCACGTGATTTCCCCTGGGGGCCCACGTGATTTCCCCGTGGGGCCCACGTGATTTCCCCAGGGGGCCCAAGTGATTTCCCCTGGGGGCACACGTGATTTCCCCGTGGGGCCCACGTGATTTCCGGGTGGGGCCCACGTGATTTCCCCGTGGGGCCCACGTGATTTCCCCGTGGGGCCCACGTGATTTCCCCGTGGGGCCCACGTGATTTCCGGGTGGGGCCCACGTGATTTCCCCGTGGGGTCCACGTGATTTCAACTGAGGGCCCGCGTGATTTCCCCGTGGGGCCCACGTGATTTCCCCTGGGGCCCACGTGATTTCCGCTGGGGGCCCACGTGATTTCCCCTGGGGGCCCACGTGATTTCCACGTGGGGCCCACGTGATTTCCCCATGGGGCCCACGTGATTTCCCCTGGGGGCCCACGTGATTTCCCCGTGGGGCCCACGTGATTTCCCCGTGGGGCCCACGTGATTTCCCCGTGGGGCCCACGTGGTTTCCCCTGGGGGCCCACGTGATTTCCCCTGGGGGCCCACGTGATTTCCCCGTGGGGCCCACGTGATTTCCGGGTGGGGCCCACGTGATTTTCCCGTGGGACCCAACTGATTTCCGGGTGGGGCCCACGTGATTTCCCCGTGGGGCCCACGTGATTTCCCCTGGGGGCCCACGTGATTTCCCCTGGGGGCCCACGTGATTTGCCCTGGGGGCCCACGTGATTTCCCCGTGGGGCCCACGTGATTTCAGGGTGGGGCCCACGTGATTTTCACGTGGGGCCCACGTGGTTTCCTCGTGGTTCCCACGTGATTTCCCCGTGGGGCCCACGTGATTTCCCCTGGGGGCCCACGTGATTTCCCCGTGGGGCCCACCTGATTTCCGGGTGGGGCCCACGTGATTTCCCCCGGGGGCCCGCGTGATTTCCCCCTGGGGCCCACGTGATTTCCCCTTGGGGCCCACGTGATTTCCGGGTGGGGCCCACGTGATTTCCCCGTGGGGCCCACGTGATTTCCCCTGGGGACCCACGTGATTTCCCCTGGGGGCCGACGTGATTTCCCCGTGGGGCCCACGTGATTTCCCCGTGGGGCCCACGTGATTTCCCCATGGGGCCCACGTGATTTCCCCTGGGGGCCCACGTGATTTCCCCGTGGGGCCCACGTGATTTCCCCGTGGGGCCCACGTGATTTCCCCGTGGGGCCCACGTGATTTCCCCGTGGGGCCCACGTGATTTCCCCGTGGGGCCCACGTGATTTCCCCTGGGGACCCACGTGATTTCCCCTGGGGGCCGACGTGATTTCCCCGTGGGGCCCACGTGATTTCCCCTGGGGGCCCACGTGATTTCCCCGTGGGGCCCACGTGATTTCCCCTGGGGGCCCACGTGTTTTCCCCTGGGGGCCCACGTGATTTCCCCGTGGGGCCCACGTGGTTTCCCCTGGGGGCCCACGTGATTTCCCCTGGGGGCCCACGTGATTTCCCCGTGGGGCCCACGTGATTTCCGGGTGGGGCCCACGTGATTTTCCCGTGGGACCCAACTGATTTCCGGGTGGGGCCCACGTGATTTCCCCGTGGGGCCCACGTGATTTGCCCTGGGGGCCCACGTGATTTCCCCGTGGGGCCCACGTGATTTCAGGGTGGGGCCCACGTGATTTTCACGTGGGGCCCACGTGGTTTCCTCGTGGTTCCCACGTGATTTCCCCGTGGGGCCCACGTGATTTCCCCTGGGGGCCCACGTGATTTCCCCGTGGGGCCCACGTGATTTCCGGGTGGGGCCCACGTGATTTCCCCGTGGGGCCCACGTGATTTCCGGGTGGGGCCCACGTGATTTACCCGTGGGGCCCAAGTGATTTCCCCTGAGGGCCCACGTGATTTCCCCTGGGGGCCCAAGTGATTTCCCCGTGCGGCCCACGTGATTTCCGGGTGGGTCCCACGTGATTTCCCCGTGGGGCCCACGTGATTTCCGGGTGGGGCCCACGTGATTTCCGGGTGGGGCCCACGTGATTTACCCTGGGCGCGCACGTGATTTCCCCTGGGGGCTCACGTGATTTCCCCGTGGGGCCCACGTGATTTCCCCGTGGGGCCCACGTGATTTCCCCGTGTGTCCCACGTGATTTCCGGGTGGGGCCCACGTGATTTCCGCTGGGGGCCCACGTGATTTCCCCGTGTGGCCCACGTGATTTCCCCATGGGGCCCACGTGATTTTCCCGTGGTGCCGACGTGATTTCCCCTGGTGTCCCACGTGATTTCCCCGTGGGGCCCACGTGAATTCCCCGTGGGGCCCACGTGATTTCCCCGTGGGGTCCACGTGATTTCCCCGTGGGGCCCACGTGATTTCCCCGTGGGGCCCACGTGATTTCCGGGTGGGGCCCACGTGATTTCCCCGTGGGGCCCACGTGATTTCCCCGTGGGGCCCACGTGATTTCCCCGTGGGGCCCACGTGATTTCCCCTGGGGGCCTACGTGATTTTCCCTGGGGGCCCACGTGATTTCCCCGTGGGGCCGACGTGATTTCCCGGTGGTGCCCACGTGATTTCCCCTGGGGGCCGACGTGATTTCCCCGTGTGGCCCACGTGATTTCCCCGTGGGGCCCACGTGATTTCCCCGGGGGCCCCGGTGATTTCCCCTGGGGGCCCACGTGATTTCCCCGTGGGGCCCACGTGATTTCCCCTGGGGCCCACGTGATTTCCGCTGGGGGCCCACGTGATTTCCCCTGCGGGCCCACGTGATTTCCACCTGGGGCCCACGTGATTTCCCCAGGGGGCCCACGTGATTTCCCCTGGGGGCACACGTGATTTCCCCGTGGGGCCCACGTGATTTCCGGGTGGGGCCCACGTGATTTCCCCGTGGGGCCCACGTGATTTCCCCGTGGGGCCCACGTGATTTCCCCGTGGAGCCCACGTGATTTCCCCTGAGGGCCCACGTGATTTCCCCGTGGGGCCCACGTGATTTCCCCTGGGGTCCCACGTGATTTCCCCTTGGGGCTCTCGTGATTTCCCCGTGGGGCCCACGTGATTTCCCCTGCGGGCCCACGTGATTTCCCCAGGGGGCCCACGTGATTTCCCCTGGGGGCCCACGTGATTTCCCCGTGGGGCCCACCTGATTTCCCCGTGGGGCCCACGTAATTTCCGGGTGGGGCTCACGTGATTTCCGGGTGGCGCCCACGTGATTTCCCCGTGGGGCCCACCTGATTTCCGGGTGGGGCCCACGTGATTTCCCCCGGGGGCCCACGTGATTTCCCCCTGGGGCCCACGTGATTTCCCCTTGGGGCCCACGTGATTTCCGGGTGGGGCCCACGTGATTTCCCCTGTGGGGCCTACGTGATTTCCCCGTGGGGCCCACGTGATTTCCCCGTGGGGCCTACGTGATTTCCCCGTGGGGCCCACGTGATTTCCGGGTGGGGCCCACGTGATTTCCCCGTGGGGCCCACGTGATTTCCGCGTGGGGCCCACGTGATTTCCCCGTGGGGCCCACGTGATTTCCCCGTGGGGCCCACGTGATTTCCCCTGGGGGCCCACCTGATTTCCCCTGGGGGCCCACGTGATTTCCCCGTGGGGCCCACGTGATTTCCCCTGGGGGCCCACGTGATTTCCCCTGGGGGCCCACGTGATTTCCCCGTGGGGCCCACGTGATTTCCGGGTGGGGCCCACGTGATTTCCGGGTGGGGCCCACTTGAATTCCCCTGGGGGCCCACGTGATTTCCCCGTGGGGCCCACGTGATTTCGTCGTGGTGCCCACGTGATTTCCCCGTGGGGCCCACGTGATTTCCCCTGGGGGCCCACGTGATTTCCCCGTGGGGCCCACATGATTTCCCCTGGGGGCCCACGTGATTTCCCCTGGGGGCCCAAGTGATTTCCCCGTGGGGCCCACGTGATTTCCCCTGGGGGCCGACCTGATTTCCCCGTGGGGCCCACGTGATTTCCCCTGGGGGCCCACGTGATTTCCCCGTGGGGCCCACGTGATTTCCCCTGGGGGCCCACGTCATTTCCCTGTGGGGCCCACGTGATTTCCCCTGGGGGCCCACGTGATTTACCCTGGGGGCCCACGTGATTTCCCCTGGGGGCCCAGTTGATTTCCCCTGGGGGCCGACGTGATTTCCCCGTGTGGCCCACGTGATTTCCCCGTGGGGCCCACGTGATTTCCCCGGGGGCCCCGGTGATTTCCCCTGGGGGCCCACGTGATTTCCCCGTGGGGCCCACGTGATTTCCCCTGGGGCCCACGTGATTTCCGCTGGGGGCCCACGTGATTTCCCCTGCGGGCCCACGTGATTTCCACGTGGGGCCCACGTGATTTCCCCAGGGGGCCCACGTGATTTCCCCTGGGGGCACACGTGATTTCCCCGTGGGGCCCACGTGATTTCCGGGTGGGGCCCCCGTGATTTCCCCGTGGGGCCCACGTGATTTCCCCGTGGGGCCCACGTGATTTCCCCGTGGAGCCCACGTGATTTCCCCTGAGGGCCCACGTGATTTCCCCGTGGGGCCCACGTGATTTCCCCTGGGGCCCACGTGATTTCCGCTGGGGGCCCACGTGATTTCCCCTGCGGGCCCACGTGATTTCCACGTGGGGCCCACGTGATTTCCCCAGGGGGCCCACGTGATTTCCCCTGGGGGCCGACGTGATTTCCCCGTGGGGCCCACGTGATTTCCCCGTGGGGCCCACGTGATTTCCCCATGGGGCCCACGTGATTTCCCCTGGGGGCCCACGTGATTTCCCCGTGGGGCCCACGTGATTTCCCCGTGGGGCCCACGTGATTTCCCCGTGGGGCCCACGTGATTTCCCCGTGGGGCCCACGTGATTTCCCCGTGGGGCCCACGTGATTTCCCCTGGGGACCCACGTGATTTCCCCTGGGGGCCGACGTTATTTCCCCGTGGGGCCCACGTGATTTCCCCTGGGGGCCCACGTGATTTCCCCGTGGGGCCCACGTGATTTCCCCTGGGGGCCCACGTGTTTTCCCCTGGGGGCCCACGTGATTTCCCCGTGGGGCCCACGTGGTTTCCCCTGGGGGCCCACGTGATTTCCCCTGGGGGCCCACGTGATTTCCCCGTGGGGCCCACGTGATTTCCGGGTGGGGCCCACGTGATTTTCCCGTGGGACCCAACTGATTTCCGGGTGGGGCCCACGTGATTTCCCCGTGGGGCCCACGTGATTTGCCCTGGGGGCCCACGTGATTTCCCCGTGGGGCCCACGTGATTTCAGGGTGGGGCCCACGTGATTTTCACGTGGGGCCCACGTGGTTTCCTCGTGGTTCCCACGTGATTTCCCCGTGGGGCCCACGTGATTTCCCCTGGGGGCCCACGTGATTTCCCCGTGGGGCCCACGTGATTTCCGGGTGGGGCCCACGTGATTTCCCCGTGGGGCCCACGTGATTTCCGGGTGGGGCCCACGTGATTTACCCGTGGGGCCCAAGTGATTTCCCCTGAGGGCCCACGTGATTTCCCCTGGGGGCCCAAGTGATTTCCCCGTGCGGCCCACGTGATTTCCGGGTGGGTCCCACGTGATTTCCCCGTGGGGCCCACGTGATTTCCGGGTGGGGCCCACGTGATTTCCGGGTGGGGCCCACGTGATTTACCCTGGGCACGCACGTGATTTCCCCTGGGGGCTCACGTGATTTCCCCGTGGGGCCCACGTGATTTCCCCGTGGGGCCCACGTGATTTCCCCGTGGGTCCCACGTGATTTCCGGGTGGGGCCCACGTGATTTCCGCTGGGGGCCCACGTGATTTCCCCGTGTGGCCCACGTGATTTCCCCATGGGGCCCACGTGATTTTCCCGTGGTGCCGACGTGATTTCCCCTGGTGTCCCACGTGATTTCCCCGTGGGGCCCACGTGAATTCCCCGTGGGGCCCACGTGATTTCCCCGTGGGGTCCACGTGATTTCCCTGTGGGGCCCACGTGATTTCCCCGTGGGGCCCACGTGATTTCCGGGTGGGGCCCACGTGATTTCCCCGTGGGGCCCACGTGATTTCCCCGTGGGGCCCACGTGATTTCCCCGTGGGGCCCACGTGATTTCCGGGTGGGGCCCACGTGATTTCCCCGTGGGGTCCACGTGATTTCAACTGAGGGCCCGCGTGATTTCCCCGTGGGGCCCACGTGATTTCCCCTGGGGCCCACGTGATTTCCGCTGGGGGCCCACGTGATTTCCCCTGCGGGCCCACGTGATTTCCACGTGGGGCCCACGTGATTTCCCCAGGGGGCCCACGTGATTTCCCCTTGGGGCACACGTGCTTTCCCCGTGGGGCCCACGTGATTTCCGGGTGGGGCCCACGTGATTTCCCCGTGGGGCCCACGTGATTTCCCCGTGGGGCCCACGTGATTTCCCCGTGGAGCCCACGTGATTTCCCCTGAGGGCCCACGTGATTTCCCCGTGGGGCCCACGTGATTTCCCCTGGGGTCCCACGTGATTTCCCCTTGGGGCTCTCGTGATTTCCCCGTGGGGCCCACGTGATTTCCCCTGCGGGCCCACGTGATTTCCCCAGGGGGCCCACGTGATTTCCCCTGGGGGCCCACGTGATTTCCCCGTGGGGCCCACCTGATTTCCCCGTGGGGCCCACGTAATTTCCGGGTGGGGCTCACGTGATTTCCGGGTGGCGCCCACGTGATTTCCCCGTGGGGCCCACCTGATTTCCGGGTGGGGCCCACGTGATTTCCCCCGGGGGCCCACGTGATTTCCCCCTGGGGCCCACGTGATTTCCCCTTGGGGCCCACGTGATTTCCGGGTGGGGCCCACGTGATTTCCCCGTGGGGCCTACGTGATTTCCCCGTGGGGCCCACGTGATGTCCCCGTGGGGCCTACGTGATTTCCCCGTGGGGCCGACGTGATTTCCGGGAGGGGCCCACGTGATTTCCCCGTGGGGCCCACGTGATTTCCCCGTGTGGCCCACGTGATTTCCCCTGGGGGCCCCCGTGTTTTTCCCGTGGGGCCCACGTGATTTCCCCTGGGGGCCCACGTTATTTCCCCTGAGGGGCCACGTGATTTCCCCGTGGGGCCCACGTGATTTCCCCTGGGGGCCCACGTGATTTCCCCGTGGGGGCCCACGTGATTTCTCCTGGGGGCCCACGTGATTTCCGGGTGGGGCCCTCGTGATTTCCCCGTGGGGCCCACGTGATTTCCCCTGGGGGCCCACGTGATTTCCCCGTGGGGCCCACGTGATTTCCGGGTGGGGCCCTCGTGATTTCCCCGTGGGGCCCACGTGATTTCCCCTGGGGGCCCACGTGATTTCCCCGTGGGTCCCACGTGATTTCCCCTGGGGGCCTACGTGATTTTCCCTGGGGGCCCACGTGATTTCCCCGTGGGGCCGACGTGATTTCCCGGTGGTGCCCACGTGATTTCCCCTGGGGGCCGACGTGATTTCCCCGTGTGGCCCACGTGATTTCCCCGTGGGGCCCACGTGATTTCCCCGGGGGCCCCGGTGATTTCCCCTGGGGGCCCACGTGATTTCCCCGTGGGGCCCACGTGATTTCCCCTGGGGCCCACGTGATTTCCGCTGGGGGCCCACGTGATTTCCCCTGCGGGCCCACGTGATTTCCACGTGGGGCCCACGTGATTTCCCCAGGGGGCCCACGTGATTTCCCCTGGGGGCACACGTGATTTCCCCGTGGGGCCCACGTGATTTCCGGGTGGGGCCCACGTGATTTCCCAGTGGGGCCCACGTGATTTCCCCGTGGGGCCCACGTGATTTCCCCGTGGAGCCCACGTGATTTCCCCTGAGGGCCCACGTGATTTCCCCGTGGGGCCCACGTGATTTCCCCTGGGGTCCCACGTGATTTCCCCTTGGGGCTCTCGTGATTTCCCCGTGGGGCCCACGTGATTTCCCCTGCGGGCCCACGTGATTTCCCCAGGGGGCCCACGTGATTTCCCCTGGGGGCCCACGTGATTTCCCCGTGGGGCCCACCTGATTTCCCCGTGGGGCCCACGTAATTTCCGGGTGGGGCTCACGTGATTTCCGGGTGGCGCCCACGTGATTTCCCCGTGGGGCCCACCTGATTTCCGGGTGGGGCCCACGTGATTTCCCCCGTGGGCCCACGTGATTTCCCCCTGGGGCCCACGTGATTTCCCCTTGGGGCCCACGTGATTTCCGGGTGGGGCCCACGTGATTTCCCCGTGGGGCCTACGTGATTTCCCCGTGGGGCCCACGTGATTTCCCCGTGGGGCCTACGTGATTTCCCCGTGGGGCCCACGTGATTTCCGGGTGGGGCCCACGTGATTTCCCCGTGGGGCCCACGTGATTTCCGCGTGGGGCCCACGTGATTTCCCCGTGGGGCCCACGTGATTTCCCCGTGGGGCCCACGTGATTTCCCCTGGGGGCCCACCTGATTTCCCCTGGGGGCCCACGTGATTTCCCCGTGGGGCCCACGTGATTTCCCCTGGGGGCCCACGTGATTTCCCCTGGGGGCCCACGTGATTTCCCCGTGGGGCCCACGTGATTTCCGGGTGGGGCCCACGTGATTTCCGGGTGGGGCCCACTTGAATTCCCCTGGGGGCCCACGTGATTTCCCCGTGGGGCCCACGTGATTTCGTCGTGGTGCCCACGTGATTTCCCCGTGGGGCCCACGTGATTTCCCCTGGGGGCCCACGTGATTTCCCCGTGGGGCCCACATGATTTCCCCTGGGGGCCCACGTGATTTCCCCTGGGGGCCCAAGTGATTTCCCCGTGGGGCCCACGTGATTTCCCCTGGGGGCCGACCTGATTTCCCCGTGGGGCCCACGTGATTTCCCCTGGGGGCCCACGTGATTTCCGGGTGGGGCCCACGTGATTTCCCCTGGGGGCCCACGTCATTTCCCTGTGGGGCCCACGTGATTTCCCCTGGGGGCCCACGTGATTTACCCTGGGGGCCCACGTGATTTCCCCTGGGGGCCCAGTTGATTTCCCCGAGGGGCCCACGTGATTTCCGGGTGGGGCCCACGTGATTTCCCCGTGGGGCCCACGTGATTTCCCCTGGGGGCCCACGTGATTTCCCCTGGGGGCCCACGTGATTTCCCCGTGGGGCCCACGTCTTTTCCCCTGAGGGCCCACGTCATTTCCCCGTGGGGCCCACGTGATTTCCCCTGGGGGCACACGTGATTTCCCCGTGGGGCCCACGTGATTTCCGGGTGGGGCCTCGTGATTTCCGGGTGGGGCCCTCGTGATTTCCCCGTGGGGCCCACGTGATTTCCCCGTGGGGCCCACGTGATTTCCCCGTGGGGCCCACGTGATGTCCCCAGGGGGCCCACGTGATTTCCCCTCGGGGCCCACGTGACTTCCCCGTGGGGCCCACGTGATTTCCCCTGGGGGCCCACGTGATTTCCCCGTGTGGCCCACGTGATTTCCAGGTGGGTCCCACGTGATTTCCCCGTGGGGCCCACGTGATTTCCGGGTGGGGGCCACGTGATTTCCACTTGGGGCCCACGTGATTTCCCCGTGGGGCCCACGTGATTTCCCCTGGGGGCCCACGTGATTTCCCCGTGGGGCCCACGTGATTTCCCCGTGGGGCCCACCTGATTTCCGGGTGGGGCCCATGTGATTTCCGGGTGGGGCCGACGTGATTTCCTCTGGGGCCCCACGTGATTTCCCCTGGGGGCCCACGTGATTTCCCCGTGGGGCCCACGTGATTTCCCCATGGGGCCCACGTGATTTCCCCAGGGGGCCCACGTGATTTCCCCTGGGGGCCCACGTTATTTCCCCGTGGGGCCCACGTGATTTCCCCTGGGGGCCCCGGTGATTTCCCCTGGGGGCCCACGTGATTTCCCCGTCGGGCCCACGTGATTTCCCCTGCAGGCCCACGTGATTTCCCCTGGGGGCCCACGTGATTTCCCCTGGGGGCGCACGTGATTTCCCCGTGGGGCCCACGTAATTTCCGGGTGGGGCTCACGTGATTTCCGGGTGGCGCCCACGTGATTTCCCCGTGGGGCCCACCTGATTTCCGGGTGGGGCCCACGTGATTTCCCCCGGGGGCCCACGTGATTTCCCCGTGGGGCCCACGTAATTTCCCCTGGGGGCCCACGTGATTTCCCCGTGGGGCCCACGTGATTTCCCCTGGGGGCCCACGTGATTTCACCTTGGGGCAGACGTGATTTCCCCGTGGGGCCCACGTGGTTTCCCCTGGGGGCCCACGTGATTTCCCCTGGGGGCCCACGTGATTTCCCCTGGGGGCCCACGTGATTTCCCCTGGGGGCCCACGTGATTTCCCCGTGGGGCCCACGTGAGTTCCCCGTGGGGAGCACGTGATTTCCCCATGGGGCCCACGTGATTTTCCCAGGGGGCCCACGTGATTTTCCCTGGGGGCCCACGTTATTTCCCCGTGGGGCCCCCGTGATTTCCCCTGGGGGCCCCCGTGATTTCCCCTGGGGGCCCACGTGATTTCCCAATGGGGCCCACGTGATTTCCCCTGGGGACCCACGTGATTTCCCCTGGGGGCCCACGTGGTTTCCCCGTGGGGCCCACGTGATTTCCCCTGGGGGCGCACGTGATTTCCCCTGGGGGCCCACGTGATTTCCCCGTGGGGCCCACGTGATTTCCGGGTGGGGCCCACGTGATTTCCCCAGGGGGCCCACGTCATTTCCCTGTGGGGCCCACGTGATTTCCCCTGGGGGCCCACAAGATTTACCCTGGGGGCCCACGTGATTTCCCCTGGGGGCCCAGGTGATTTCCCCGAGGGGCCCACGTGATTTCCGGGTGGGGCCCACGTGATTTCCCCGTGGGGCCCACGTGATTTCCCCTGGGGGCCCACGTGATTTCCCCTGGGGGCCCACGTGATTTCCCCGTGGGGCCCACGTCTTTTCCCCTGAGGGCCCACGTCATTTCCCCGTGGGGCCCACGTGATTTCCCCTGGGGGCACACGTGATTTCCCCGTGGGGCCCACGTGATTTCCGGGTGGGGCCTCGTGATTTCCGGGTGGGGCCCACGTGATTTCCCCGTGGGGCCCACGTGATTTCCCCGTGGGGCCCACGTGATTTCCCCGTGGGGCCCACGTGATTTCCCCAGGGGGCCCACGTGATTTCCCCTCGGGGCCTACGTGACTTCCCCGTGGGGCCCACGTGATTTCCCCTGGGGGCCCACGTGATTTCCCCGTGGGGCCCACGTGATTTCCAGGTGGGTCCCACGTGATTTCCCCGTGGGGCCCACGTGATTTCCGGGTGGGGGCCACGTGATTTCCACTGGGGGCCCACGTGATTTCCCCGTGGGGCCCACGTGATTTCCCCGTGGGGCCCACGTGATTTCCCCGTGGGGCCCACGTGATTTCCCCGTGGGGCCCACCTGATTTCCGGGTGGGGCCCATGTGATTTCCGGGTGGGGCCGACGTGATTTCCTCTGGGGCCCCACGTGATTTCCCCTGGGGGCCCACGTGATTTCCCCGTGGTGCCCACGTGATTTCCCCATGGGGCCCACGTGATTTCCCCAGGGGGCCCACGTGATTTCCCCAGGGGGCCCACGTGATTTCCCCGTGGGGCCCACGTGATTTCAGGGTGGGGCCCACGTGATTTTCACGTGGGGCCCACGTGGTTTCCCCGTGGGGCCCACGTGATTTCCCCGTGGGGCCCACGTGATTTCCCCTGGGGGCCCACGTTATTTCCCCGTGGGTCCCACGTGATTTCCGGGTGGGGCCCACGTGATTTCCCCGTGGGGCCCACGTGATTTCCGGGTGGGGCCCACGTGATTTCCCCGTGGGGCCCAAGTGATATCCCCTGAGGGCCCACGTGATTTCCCCTGGGGGCCCAAGTGATTTCCCCGTGCGGCCCACGTGATTTCTGGGTGGGGCCCACTTGATTTCCCCGTGGGGCCCACGTGATTTCCGGGTGGGGCCCACGTGATTTCCCCTGAGGGCCCACGTGATTTCCCCGTGGGGCCCACGTGATTACCCCTGGGGTCCCACGTGATTTCCCCTGGGGGCTCTCGTGATTTCCCCGTGGGGCCCACGTGATTTCCCCTGCGGGCCCACGTGATTTCCCCAGGGGGCCCACGTGATTTCCCCTGGGGGCCCACGTGATTTCCCCGTGGGGCCCACCTGATTTCCCTGTGGGGCCCACGTAATTTCCGGGTGGGGCTCACGTGATTTCCGGGTGGCGCCCACGTGATTTCCCCGTGGGGCCCACCTGATTTCCGGGTGGGGCCCACGTGATTTCCCCCGGGGGCCCACGTGATTTCCCCGTGGGGCCCACGTGGTTTCCCCTGGGGGCCCACGTGATTTCACCTGGGGGCCCACGTGATTTCCCCGTGTGGCCCACGTGATTTCCCCGTGGGGAGCACGTGATTTCCCCATGGGGCCCACGTGATTTTCCCAGGGGGCCCACGTGATTTTCAATGGGGGCCCACGTTATTTCCCCGTGGGGCCCACGTGATTTCCCCTGGGGGCCCCCGTGATTTCCCCTGGGGGCCCACGTGATTTCCCCATGGGGCCCACGTGATTTCCCCTGGGGACCCACGTGATTTCCCCTGGGGGCCCACGTGGTTTCCCCGTGGGGCCCACGTGATTTCCCCTGGGGGCGCACGTGATTTCCCCTGGGGGCCCACGTGATTTCCCCGTGGGGCCCACGTGATTTCCGGGTGGGGCCCACGTGATTTCCCCGTGGGGCCCACGTGATTTCCGCGTGGGGCCCACGTGATTTCCCCGTGGGGCCCACGTGATTTCCCCGTGGGGGCCACGTGATTTCCCCTGGGGGCCCACCTGATTTCCCCTGGGGGCCCACGTGATTTCCCCGTGGGGCCCACGTGATTTCCGGGTGGGGCCCACGTGATTTCCCCGTGGGGTCCACGTGATTTCCCCTGGGGGCCCACGTGATTTCCCCTGGGGGCCCACGTGATTTCCCCGTGGGGCCCACGTGATTTCCGGGTGGGGCCCACGTGATTTCCGGGTGGGGCCCACTTGAATTCCCCTGGGGGCCCACGTGATTTCCCCGTGGGGCCCACGTGATTTCGTCGTGGTGCCCACGTGATTTCCCCGTGGGGCCCACGTGATTTCCGGGTGGGGCCCACGTGATTTCCGGGTGGGGCCCACTTGAATTCCCCTGGGGGCCCACGTGATTTCCCCGTGGGGCCCACGAGATTTCGTCGTGGTGCCCACGTGATTTCCCCTGGGGGCCCACGTGATTTCCCCTGGGGGCCCAAGTGATTTCCCCGTGGGGCCCACGTGATTTCCCCTGGGGGCCCACCTGATTTCCCCGTGGGGCCCACGTGATTTCCCCTGGGGGCCCACGTCATTTCCCTGTGGGGCCCACGTGATTTCCCCTGGGGGCCCACGTGATTTACCCTGGGGGCCCACGTGATTTCCCCTGGGGGCCCAGGTGATTTCCCCGAGGGGCCCACGTGATTTCCGGGTGGGGCCCACGTGATTTCCCCGTGGGGCCCACGTGATTTCCCCTGGGGGCCCACGTGATTTCCCCTGGGGGCCCACGTGATTTCCCCGTGGGGCCCACGTCTTTTCCCCTGAGGGCCCACGTCATTTCCCCGTGGGGCCCACGTGATTTCCCCTGGGGGCACACGTGATTTCCCCGTGGGGCCCACGTGATTTCCGGGTGGGGCCTCGTGATTTCCGGGTGGGGCCCACGTGATTTCCCCGTGGGGCCCACGTGATTTCCCCGTGGGGCCCACGTGATTTCCCCGTGGGGCCCACGTGATTTCCCCTGGGGGCCCACGTGATTTCCCCTCGGGGCCCACGTGACTTCCCCGTGGGGCCCACGTGATTTCCCCTGGGGGCCCACGTGATTTCCCCGTGGGGCCCACGTGATTTCCAGGTGGGTCCCACGTGATTTCCCCGTGGGGCCCACGTGATTTCCGGGTGGGGGCCACGTGATTTCCACTGGGGGCCCACGTGATTTCCCCGTGGGTCCCACGTGATTTCCCCTGGGGGCCCACGTGATTTCCCCGTGGGGCCCACGTGATTTCCCCGTGGGGTCCACCTGATTTCCGGGTGGGGCCCATGTGATTTCCGGGTGGGGCCGACGTGATTTCCTCTGGGGCCCCACGTGATTTCCCCTGGGGGCCCACGTGATTTCCCCGTGGGGCCCACGTGATTTCCCCATGGGGCCCACGTGATTTCCCGAGGGGGCCCACGTGATTTCCCCTAGGGGCCCACGTTATTTCCCCGTGGGGCCCACGTGATTTCCCCTGGGGGCCCCGGTGATTTCCCCTGGGGGCCCACGTGATTTCCCCGTGGGGCCCACGTGATTTCCCCTGCAGGCCCACGTGATTTCCCCTGGGGGCCCACGTGATTTCCCCTGGGGGCGCACGTGATTTCCCCTGGGGGCCCACGTGATTTCCCCGTGGGGCCCACGTGATTTCCGGGTGGGGCCCACGTGATTTCCCCTTGGGGCCCACGTGATTTCCGCGTGGGGCCCACGTGATTTACCCGTGGGGCCCACGTGATTTCCCCGTGGGGCCCACGTGATTTCCCCTGAGGTCCCACGTGATTTCCCCGTGGGGCCCACGTGATTTCCCCTGGGGGCCCACGTGATTTCCCCTGAGGGGACACGTGATTTCCCCATGGGGCCCACGTGATTTCCCCGGGGGGCCCACGTGATTTCCCCGTGGGGCCCACGTGATTTCCGCGTGGGGCCCACGTGATTTCCCCGTGGGGCCCACGTGATTTCCCCGTGGGACCAACGTGATTTCCCCTGGGGACCCACGTGATTTCCCCTGGGGGCCGACGTGATTTCCCCGTGGGGCCCACGTGATTTCCCCATGGGGCCCACGTGATTTCCCCATGGGGCCCACGTGATTTCCCCTGGGGGTCCACGTGATTTCCCCTGGGGGCCCACGTGATTTCCCCTGGGGGCCCACGTGATTTCCCCTTGTGGCCCACGTGATTTCCCCTTGCGGCCCACGTGATTTCCGCGTGGGGCCCACGTGATTTCCCCGTGGGGCCCACGTGATTTCCCCGTGGGGCCCACGTGATTTCCCCTGGGGACCCACGTGATTTCCCCTGGGGGCCGACGTGATTTCCCCGTGGGCCCCACGTGATTTCCCCTGGGGGCCCACGTGATTTCCCCGTGGGGCCCACGTGATTTCCCCTGGGGGCCCACGTGATTTCCCCTGGGGGCCCACGTGATTTCCCCGTGGGGCCCACGTGGTTTCCCCTGGGGGCCCACGTGATTTCCCCTGGGGGCCCACGTGATTTCCCCGTGGGGCCCACGTGATTTCCGGGTGGGGCCCACGTGATTTCCCCGTGGGACCCACGTGATTTCCGGGTGGGGCCCACGTGATTTCCCCGTGGGGCCCACGTGATTTGCCCTGGGGGCCCACGTGATTTCCCCGTGGGGCCCACGTGATTTCAGGGTGGGGCCCACGTGATTTTCACGTGGGGCCCACGTGGTTTCCCTGTGGGGCCCACGTGATTTCCCCGTGGGGCCCACGTGATTTCCCCTGGGGGCCCACGTGATTTCCCCGTGGGGCCCACGTGATTTCCGGGTGGGGCCCACGTGATTTCCCCGTGGGGCCCACGTGATTTCCGGGTGGGGCCCACGTGATTTCCCCGTGGGGCCCAAGTGATTTCCCCTGAGGGCCCACGTGATTTCCCCTGGGGGCCCAAGTGATTTCCCCGTGCGGCCCACGTGATTTCCGGGTGGGGCCCACGTGATTTCCCCGTGGGGCCCACGTGATTTCCGGGTGGGGCCCACGTGATTTCCCCGTGGGGCCCACGTGATTTCCCCTGGGGGCCCACGTGATTTCCCCTGGGGGCCCACGTGATTTCCCCGTGGGGCCCACGTGATTTCCGGGTGGGGCCCACGTGATTTACGGGTGGGGCCCACTTGATTTCCCAGTGGGGCCCACGTGATTTCCCCGTGGGGCCCACGTGATTTCCCCTGGGGGCCCACGTGATTTCCCCGTGGGGCCCACGTGATTTCCCCTGGGGGCCCACGTGATTTCCCCTGGGGGCCCACGTGATTTCCCCTGGGGGCCCACGTGGTTTCCCCTGGGGGTCCACGTGATTTCCCCTGGGGGCCCACGTGATTTCCCCGTGGGGCCCACGTGATTACCGGGTGGGGCCCACGTGATTTCCCCGTGGGCCCCACGTGATTTCCGGGTGGGGCCCACGTGATTTCCCCGTGTGGCCCACGTTATTTGCCCTGGGGGCCCACGTGATTTCCCCGTGGGGCCCACGTGATTTCAGGGTGGGGCCCACGTGATTTTCACGTGGGGCCCACGTGGTTTCCCCGTGGGGCCCACGTGATTTCCCCGTGGGGCCGACGTGATTTCCCCTGGGGGCCCACGTGATTTCCCCGTGGGGCCCACGTGATTTCCCCTGGGGGCCCACGTGATTTCACCTGGGGGCCCACGTGATTTCCCCGTGGGGCCCACGTGATTTCCCCTGGGGGCCCACGTGATTTCCCCTGGGGGCCCACGTGATTTCCCCGTGGGGCCCACGTGATTTCCGGGTGGGGCCCACGTGATTTCCGGGTGGGGCCCACTTAAATTCCCCTGGGGGCCCACGTGATTTCCCCGTGGGGCCCACGTGATTTCGTCGTGGTGCCCACGTGATTTCCCCGTGGGGCCCACGTGATTTCCCCTGGGGGCCCACGTGATTTCCCCGTGGGGCCCACATGATTTCCCCTGGGGGCCCACGCGATTTCCCCTGGGGGCCCAAGTGATTTCCCCGTGGGGCCCACGTGATTTCCCCTGGGGGCCGACCTGATTTCCCCGTGGGGCCCACGTGATTTCCCATGGGGGCCCACGTGATTTCCGGGTGGGGCCCACGTGATTTCCCCTGGGGGCCCACGTCATTTCCCTGTGGGGCCCACGTGATTTCCCCTGGGGGCCCACGTGATTTACCCTGGGGGCCCACGTGATTTCCCCTGGGGGCCCAGGTGATTTCCCCGAGGGGCCCACGTGATTTCCGGGTGGGGCCCACGTGATTTCCCCGTGGGGCCCACGTGATTTCCCCTGGGGGCCCACGTGATTTCCCCTGGGGGCCCACGTGATTTCCCCGTGGGGCCCACGTCTTTTCCCCTGAGGGCCCACGTCATTTCCCCGTGGGGCCCACGTGATTTCCCCTGGGGGCACACGTGATTTCCCCGTGGGGCCCACGTGATTTCCGGGTGGGGCCTCGTGATTTCCGGGTGGGACCCACGTGATTTCCGGGTGGGGCCCACGTGATTTCCCCGTGGGGCCCACGTGATTTCCCCAGGGGGCCCACGTGATTTCCCCTCGGGGCCCACGTGACTTCCCCGTGGGGCCCACGTGATTTCCCCTGGGGGCCCACGTGATTTCCCCGTGGGGCCCACGTGATTTCCAGGTGGGTCCCACGTGATTTCCCCGTGGGGCCCACGTGATTTCCGGGTGGGGGCCACGTGATTTCCACTGGGGGCCCACGTGATTTCCCCGTGGGGCCCACGTGATTTCCCCTGGGGGCCCACGTGATTTCCCCGTGGGGCCCACGTGATTTCCCCATGGGGCCCACCTGATTTCCGGGTGGGGCCCATGTGATTTCCGGGTGGGGCCGACGTGATTTCCTCTGGGGCCCCACGTGATTTCCCCTGGGGGCCCACGTGATTTCCCCGTGGGGCCCACGTGAATTCCCCATGGGGCCCACGTGATTTCCCCAGGGGGCCCACGTGATTTCCCCTGGGGGCCCACGTTATTTCCCCGTGGGGCCCACGTGATTTCCCCTGGGGGCCCCGGTGATTTCCCCTGGGGGCCCACGTGATTTCCCCGTGGGGCCCACGTGATTTCCCCTGCAGGCCCACGTGATTTCCCCTGGGGGCCCACGTGATTTCCCCTGGGGGCGCACGTGATTTCCCCTGGGGGCCCACGTGATTTCCCCGTGGGGCCCACGTGATTTCCGGGTGGGGCCCACGTGATTTCCCCTGAGGTCCCACGTGATTTCCCCGTGGGGACCACGTGATTTCCCCTGGGGGCCCACGTGATTTCCCCTGAGGGGCCACGTGATTTCCCCATGGGGCCCACGTGATTTCCCCTGGGGGCCCACGTGATTTCCCCGTGGGGCCCACGTGATTTCCGCGTGGGGCCCACGTGATTTCCCCGTGGGGCCCACGTGACTTCCCCGTGGGGCCCACGAGATTTCCCCGTGGGGCCCACGTGATTTCCCCTGTGGACCCACGTGATTTCCCCTGGGGGCCGACGTGATTTCCCCGTGGGGCCCACGTGATTTCCCCGTGGGGCCCACGTGATTTCCCCGTGGGGCCCACGTGATTTCCCAGTGGGGCCCACGTGATTTCCCCGTGGGGCCCACGTGATTTCCCCTGGGGGCCCACGTGATTTCCCCGTGGGGCCCACGTGATTTCCCCTGGGGGCCCACGTGATTTCCCCTGGGGGCCCACGTGATTTCCCCTGGGGGCCCACGTGGTTTCCCCTGGGGGCCCACGTGATTTCCCCTGGGGGCCCACGTGATTTCCCCGTGGGGCCCACGTGATTTCCTGGTGGGGCCCACGTGATTTCCCCGTGGGACCCACGTGATTTCCGGGTGGGGCCCACGTGATTTCCCCGTGGGGCCCACGTGATTTGCCCTGGGGGCCCACGTGATTTCCCCGTGGGGCCCACGTGATTTCAGGGTGGGGCCCACGTGATTTTCACGTGGGGCCCACGTGGTTTCCCCGTGGGGCCCACGTGATTTCCCCGTGGGGCCGACGTGATTTCCCCTGGGGGCCCACGTGATTTCCCCGTGGGGCCCACGTGATTTCCGGGTGGGGCCCACGTGATTTCCCCGTGGGGCCTACGTGATTTCTGGGTGGGGCCCACGTGATTTCCCCGTGGGGCCCAAGTGATTTCCCCTGAGGGCCCACGTGATTTCCCCTGGGGGCCCAAGTGATTTCCCCGTGCGGCCCACGTGATTTCCGGGTGGGGCCCACTTGATTTCCCCGTGGGGCTCACGTGATTTCCGGGTGGGGCCCACGTGATTTCCCCTGGGGTCCCACGTGATTTCCCCTGGGGGCTCTCGTGATTTCCCCGTGGGGCCCACGTGATTTCCCCTGCGGGCCCACGTGATTTCCCCAGGGGGCCCACGTGATTTCCCCTGGGGGCCCACGTGATTTCCCCGTGGGGCCCACCTGATTTCCCCGTGGGGCCCACGTAATTTCCGGGTGGGGCTCACGTGATTTCCGGGTGGCGCCCACGTGATTTCCCCGTGGGGCCCACCTGATTTCCGGGTGGGGCCCACGTGATTTCCCCCGGGGGCCCACGTGATTTCCCCGTGGGGCCCACGTGATTTCCCCTGGGGGCCCACGTGATTTCCCCGTGGGGCCCACGTGATTTCCCCTGGGGGCCCACGTGATTTCACTTGGGGGCAGACGTGATTTCCCCGTGGGGCCCACGTGGTTTCCCCTGGGGGCCCACGTGATTTCCCCTGGGGGCCCACGTGATTTCCCCTGGGGGCCCACGTGATTTCCCCTGGGGGCCCACGTGATTTCCCCGTTTGGCCCACGTGATTTCCCCGTGGGGAGCACGTGATTTCCCCATGGGGCCCGCGTGATTTTCCCAGGGGGCCCACGTGATTTTCCCTGGGGGCCCACGTTATTTCCCCGTGGGGCCCCCGTGATTTCCCCTGGGGGCCCCCGTGATTTCCCCTGGGGGCCCACGTGATTTCCCAATGGGGCCCACGTGATTTCCCCTGGGGACCCACGTGATTTCCCCTGGGGGCCCACGTGGTTTCCCCGTGGGGCCCACGTGATTTCCCCTGGGGGCGCACGTGATTTCCCCTGGGGGCCCACGTGATTTCCCCGTGGGGCCCATGTGATTTCCGGGTGGGGCCCACGTGATTTCCCCAGGGGGCCCACGTCATTTCCCTGTGGGGCCCACGTGATTTCCCCTGGGGGCCCACAAGATTTACCCTGGGGGCCCACGTGATTTCCCCTGGGGGCCCAGGTGATTTCCCCGAGGGGCCCACGTGATTTCCGGGTGGGGCCCACGTGATTTCCCCGTGGGGCCCACGTGATTTCCCCTGGGGGCCCACGTGATTTCCCCTGGGGGCCCACGTGATTTCCCCGTGGGGCCCACGTCTTTTCCCCTGAGGGCCCACGTCATTTCCCCGTGGGGCCCACGTGATTTCCCCTGGGGGCACACGTGATTTCCCCGTGGGGCCCACGTGATTTCCGGGTGGGGCCTCGTGATTTCCGGGTGGGGCCCACGTGATTTCCCCGTGGGGCCCACGTGATTTCCCCGTGGGGCCCACGTGATTTCCCCGTGGGACCCACGTGATTTCCCCAGGGGGCCCACGTGATTTCCCCTCGGGGCCCACATGACTTCCCCGTGGGGCCCACGTGATTTCCCCTGGGGGCCCACGTGATTTCCCCGTGGGGCCCACGTGATTTCCAGGTGGGTCCCACGTGATTTCCCCGTGGGGCCCACGTGATTTCCGGGTGGGGGCCACGTGATTTCCACTGGGGGCCCACGTGATTTCCCCGTGGGGCCCACGTGATTTCCCCTGGGGGCCCACGTGATTTCCCCGTGGGGCCCACGTGATTTCCCCGTGGGGCCCACCTGATTTCCGGGTGGGGCCCAGGTGATTTCCGGGTGGGGCCGACGTGATTTCCTCTGGGGCCCCACGTGATTTCCCCTGGGGGCCCACGTGATTTCCGGGTGGGGGCCACGTGATTTCCCCAGGGGGCCCACGTGATTTCGCCTGGGGGCCCACGTTATTTCCCCGTGGGGCCCACGTGATTTCCCCTGGGGGCCCCGGAGATTTCCCCTGGGGGCCCACGTGATTTCCCCGTGGGGCCCACGTGATTTTCCCTGCAGGCCCACGTGATTTCCCCTGGGGGCCCACGTGATTTCCCCTGGGGGCGCACGTGATTTCCCCTGGGGGCCCACGTGATTTCCCCGTGGGGCCCACGTGATTTCCGGGTGGGGCCCACGTGATTTCCCCTGAGGTCCCACGTGATTTCCCCGTGGGGCCCACGTGATTTCCCCTGGGGGCCCACGTGATTTCCCCTGAGGGGCCACGTGATTTCCCCAGGGGGCCCACGTGATTTCCCCTGGGGGCCCACGTGATTTCCCCGTGGGGCCCACCTGATTTCCCCGTGGGGCCCACGTAATTTCCGGGTGGGGCTCACGTGACTTCCGGGTGGCGCCCACGTGATTTCCCCGTGGGGCCCACCTGATTTCCGGGTGGGGCCCATGTGATTTCCCCCGGGGGCCCACGTGATTTCCCCGTGGGGCCCACGTGATTTCCCCTGGGGGCCCACGTGATTTCCCCGTGGGGCCCACGTGATTCCCCCTGGGGGCCCACGTGATTTCACCTGGGGGCAGACGTGATTTCCCCGTGGGGCCCACGTGGTTTCCCCTGGGGGCCCACGTGATTTCCCCTGGGGGCCCACGTGATTTCCCCTGGGGGCGCACGTGATTTCCCCTGGGGGCCCACGTGATTTCCCCGTGGGGCCCACGTGATTTCCGGGTGGGGCCCACGTGATTTCCCCTGAGGTCCCACGTGATTTCCCCGTGGGGACCACGTGATTTCCCCTGGGGGCCCACGTGATTTCCCCTGAGGGGCCACGTGATTTCCCCATGGGGCCCACGTGATTTCCCCTGGGGGCCCACGTGATTTCCCCGTGGGGCCCACCTGATTTCCGCGTGGGGCCCACGTGATTTCCCCGTGGGGCCCACGTGACTTCCCCGTGGGGCCCACGAGATTTCCCCGTGGGGCCCACGTGATTTCCCCTGTGGACCCACGTGATTTCCCCTGGGGGCCGACGTGATTTCCCCGTGGGGCCCACGTGATTTCCCCATGGGGCCCACGTGATTTCCCCGTGGGGCCCACGTGATTTCCCAGTGGGGCCCACGTGATTTCCCCGTGGGGCCCACGTGATTTCCCCTGGGGGCCCACGTGATTTCCCCGTGGGGCCCACGTGATTTCCCCTGGGGGCCCACGTGATTTCCCCTGGGGGCCCACGTGATTTCCCCTGGGGGCCCACGTGGTTTCCCCTGGGGGCCCACGTGATTTCCCCTGGGGGCCCACGTGATTTCCCCGTGGGGCCCACGTGATTTCCTGGTGGGGCCCACGTGATTTCCCCGTGGGACCCACGTGATTTCCGGGTGGGGCCCACGTGATTTCCCCGTGGGGCCCACGTGATTTGCCCTGGGGGCCCACGTGATTTCCCCGTGGGGCCCACGGGGTTTCAGGGTGGGGCCCACGTGATTTTCACGTGGGGCCCACGTGGTTTCCCCGTGGGGCCCACGTGATTTCCCCGTGGGGCCGACGTGATTTCCCCTGGGGGCCCACGTGATTTCCCCGTGGGGCCCACGTGATTTCCGGGTGGGGCCCACGTGATTTCCCCGTGGGGCCCAAGTGATTTCCGGGTGGGGCCCACGTGATTTCCCCGTGGGGCCCAAGTGATTTCCCCTGAGGGCCCACGTGATTTCCCCTGGGGGCCCAAGTGATTTCCCCGTGCGGCCCACGTGATTTCCGGGTGGGGCCCACTTGATTTCCCCGTGGGGCTCACGTGATTTCCGGGTGGGGCCCACGTGATTTCCCCTGAGGGCCCACGTGATTTCCCCGTGGGGCCCACGTGATTTCCCCTGGGGTCCCACGTGATTTCCCCTGGGGGCTCTCGTGATTTCCCCGTGGGGCCCACGTGATTTCCCCTGCGGGCCCACGTGATTTCCCCAGGGGGCCCACGTGATTTCCCCTGGGGGCCCACGTGATTTCCCCGTGGGGCCCACCTGATTTCCCCGTGGGGCCCACGTAATTTCCGGGTGGGGCTCACGTGATTTCCGGGTGGCGCCCACGTGATTTCCCCGTGGGGCCCACCTGATTTCCGGGTGGGGCCCACGTGATTTCCCCCGGGGGCCCACGTGATTTCCCCGTGGGGCCCACGTGGTTTCCCCTGGGGGCCCACGTGATTTCCCCGTGGGGCCCACGTGATTTCCCCTGGGGGCCCACGTGATTTCACCTGGGGGCAGACGTGATTTCCCCGTGGGGCCCACGTGGTTTCCCCTGGGGGCCCACGTGATTTCCCCTGGGGGCCCACGTGATTTCCCCGGGGGGCCCACGTGATTTCCCCTGGGGGCCCACGTGATTTCCCCGTTTGGCCCACGTGATTTCCCCGTGGGGAGCACGTGATTTCCCCATGGGGCCCGCGTGATTTTCCCAGGGGGCCCACGTGATTTTCCCTGGGGGCCCACGTTATTTCCCCGTGGGGCCCCCGTGATTTCCCCTGGGGGCCCCCGTGATTTCCCCTGGGGGCCCACGTGATTTCCCAATGGGGCCCACGTGATTTCCCCTGGGGACCCACGTGATTTCCCCTGGGGGCCCACGTGGTTTCCCCGTGGGGCCCACGTGATTTCCCCTGGGGGCGCACGTGATTTCCCCTGGGGGCCCACGTGATTTCCCCGTGGGGCCCATGTGATTTCCGGGTGGGGCCCACGTGATTTCCCCAGGGGGCCCACGTCATTTCCCTGTGGGGCCCACGTGATTTCCCCTGGGGGCCCACAAGATTTACCCTGGGGGCCCACGTGATTTCCCCTGGGGGCCCAGGTGATTTCCCCGAGGGGCCCACGTGATTTCCGGGTGGGGCCCACGTGATTTCCCCGTGGGGCCCACGTGATTTCCCCTGGGGGCCCACGTGATTTCCCCTGGGGGCCCACGTGATTTCCCCGTGGGGCCCACGTCTTTTCCCCTGAGGGCCCACGTCATTTCCCCGTGGGGCCCACGTGATTTCCCCTGGGGGCACACGTGATTTCCCCGTGGGGCCCACGTGATTTCCGGGTGGGGCCTCGTGATTTCCGGGTGGGGCCCACGTGATTTCCCCGTGGGGCCCACGTGATTTCCCCGTGGGGCCCACGTGATTTCCCCGTGGGACCCACGTGATTTCCCCAGGGGGCCCACGTGATTTCCCCTCGGGGCCCACATGACTTCCCCGTGGGGCCCACGTGATTTCCCCTGGGGGCCCACGTGATTTCCCCGTGGGGCCCACGTGATTTCCAGGTGGGTCCCACGTGATTTCCCCGTGGGGCCCACGTGATTTCCGGGTGGGGGCCACGTGATTTCCACTGGGGGCCCACGTGATTTCCCCGTGGGGCCCACGTGATTTCCCCTGGGGGCCCACGTGATTTCCCCGTGGGGCCCACGTGATTTCCCCGTGGGGCCCACCTGATTTCCGGGTGGGGCCCATGTGATTTCCGGGTGGGGCCGACGTGATTTCCTCTGGGGCCCCACGTGATTTCCCCTGGGGGCCCACGTGATTTCCCCGTGGGGCCCACGTGATTTCCCCATGGGGCCGACGTGATTTCCCCAGGGGGCCCACGTGATTTCGCCTGGGGGCCCACGTTATTTCCCCGTGGGGCCCACGTGATTTCCCCTGGGGGCCCCGGAGATTTCCCCTGGGGGCCCACGTGATTTCCCCGTGGGGCCCACGTGATTTTCCCTGCAGGCCCACGTGATTTCCCCTGGGGGACCACGTGATTTCCCCTGGGGGCGCACGTGATTTCCCCTGGGGGCCCACGTGATTTCCCCGTGGGGCCCACGTGATTTCCGGGTGGGGCCCACGTGATTTCCCCTGAGGTCCCACGTGATTTCCCCGTGGGGCCCACGTGATTTCCCCTGGGGGCCCACGTGATTTCCCCTGAGGGGCCACGTGATTTCCCCAGGGGGCCCACGTGATTTCCCCTGGGGGCCCACGTGATTTCCCCGTGGGGCCCACCTGATTTCCCCGTGGGGCCCACGTAATTTCCGGGTGGGGCTCACGTGACTTCCGGGTGGCGCCCACGTGATTTCCCCGTGGGGCCCACCTGATTTCCGGGTGGGGCCCATGTGATTTCCCCCGGGGGCCCACGTGATTTCCCCGTGGGGCCCACGTGATTTCCCCTGGGGGCCCACGTGATTTCCCCGTGGGGCCCACGTGATTTCCCCTGGGGGCCCACGTGATTTCCCCTGGGGGCAGACGTGATTTCCCCGTGGGGCCCACGTGGTTTCCCCTGGGGGCCCACGTGATGTCCCCTGGGGGCCCACGTGATTTCCCCTGGAGGCCCACGTGATTTCCCCTGGGGGCCCACGTGATTTCCCCGTGTGGCCCACGTGATTTCCCCGTGGGGAGCACGTGATTTCCCCATGGGGCCCACGTGATTTTCCCAGGGGGCCCACGTGATTTTCCCTGGGGGCCCACGTTATTTCCCCGTGGGGCCCACGTGATTTCCCCTGGGGGCCCCCGTGATTTCCCCTGGGGGCCCACGTGATTTCCCCATGGGGCCCACGTGATATCCCCTGGGGACCCACGTGATTTCCCCTGGGGGCCCACGTGGTTTCCCCGTGGGGCCCACGTGATTTCCCCTGGGGGCGCACGTGATTTCCCCTGGGGGCCCACGTGATTTCCCCGTGGGGCCCACGTGATTTCCGGGTGGGGCCCACGTGATTTCCCCGTGGGGCCCACGTGATTTCCGCGTGGGGCCCACGTGATTTCCCCGTGGGGCCCACGTGATTTCCCCGTGGGGCCCACGTGATTTCCCCTGGGGGCCCACCTGATTTCCCCTGGGGGCCCACGTGATTTCCCCGTGGGGCCCACGTGATTTCCGGGTGGGGCCCACGTGATTTCCCCGTGGGGTCCACGTGATTTCCCCTGGGGGCCCACGTGATTTCCCCTGGGGGCCCACGTGATTTCCCCGTGGGGCCCACGTGATTTCCGGGTGGGGCCCACGTGATTTCCGGGTGGGGCCCACTTGAATTCCCCTGGGGGCCCACGTGATTTCCCCGTGGGGCCCACGTGATTTCGTCGTGGTGCCCACGTGATTTCCCCGTGGGGCCCACGTGATTTCCCCTGGGGGCCCACGTGATTTCCCCGTGGGGCCCACGTGATTTCCCCTGGGGGCCCACGTGATTTCCCCTGGGGGCCCAAGTGATTTCCCCGTGGGGCCCACGTGATTTCCCCTGGGGGCCCACCTGATTTCCCCGTGGGGCCCACGTGATTTCCCCTGGGGGCCCACGTGATTTCCGGGTGGGGCCCACGTGATTTCCCCTGGGGGCCCACGTCATTTCCCTGTGGGGCCCACGTGATTTCCCCTGGGGGCCCACGTGATTTACCCTGGGGGCCCACGTGATTTCCCCTGGGGGCCCAGGTGATTTCCCCGAGGGGCCCACGTGATTTCCGGGTGGGGCCCACGTGATTTCCCCGTGGGGCCCACGTGATTTCCCCTGGGGGCCCACGTGATTTCCCCTGGGGGCCCACGTGATTTCCCCGTGGGGCCAACGTCTTTTCCCCTGAGGGCCCACGTCATTTCCCCGTGGGGCCCACGTGATTTCCCCTGGGGGCACACGTGATTTCCCCGTGGGGCCCACGTGATTTCCGGGTGGGGCCTCGTGATTTTCGGTTGGGGCCCACGTGATTTCCCCGTGGGGCCCACGTGATTTCCCCGTGGGGCCCACGTGATTTCCCCTGGGGGCCCACGGCATTTCCCTGTGGGGCCCACGTGATTTCCCCAGGGGGCCCACGTGATTTCCCCTCGGGGCCCACGTGACTTCCCCGTGGGGACCACGTGATTTCCCCTGGGGGCCCACGTGATTTCCCCGTGGGGCCCACGTGATTTCCGGGTGGGGGCCACGTGATTTCCACTGGGGGCCCACGTGATTTCCCCGTGGGGCCCACGTGATTTCCCCTGGGGGCCCACGTGATTTCCCCGGGGGGCCCACGTGATTTCCCCGTGGGTCCCACCTGATTTCCGGGTGGGGCCCATGTGATTTCCGGGTGGGGCCGACGTGATTTCCTCTGGGGCCCCACGTGATTTCCCCTGGGGGCCCACGTGATTTCCCCGTGGGGCCCACGTGATTTCCCCGTGGGGCCCACGTGATTTCCCCAGGGGGCCCACGTGATTTCCCCTGGGGGCCCACGTTATTTCCCCGTGGGGCCCACGTGATTTCCCCTGGGGGCCCCGGTGATTTCCCCTGGGGGCCCACGTGATTTCCCCGTGGGGCCCACGTGATTTCCCCTGCAGGCCCACGTGATTTCCCCTGGGGGCCCACGTGATTTCCACTGGGGGCGCACGTGATTTCCCCTGGGGGCCCACGTGATTTCCCCGTGGGGCCCACGTGATTTCCGGGTGGGGCCCACGTGATTTCCCCGTGGGGCCCACGTGATTTCCGCGTGGGGCCCACGTGATTTCCCCGTGGGGCCCACGTGATTTCCCCTGAGGTCCCACGTGATTTCCCCGTGGGGCCCACGTGATTTCCCCTGGGGGCCCACGTGATTTCCCCTGAGGGGCCACGTGATTTCCCCATGGGGCCCACGTGATTTCCCCTGGGGGCCCACGTGATTTCCCCTGGGGGCCGACGTGATTTCCGCGTGGGGCCCACGTGATTTCCCCGTGGGGCCCACGTGATTTCCCCGTGGGGCCCACGTGATTTCCCCGTGGGGCCCACGTGATTTCCCCTGGGGGCCCACGTGATTTCCCCGTGGGGCCCACGTGATTTCCCCTGGGGGCCCACGTGATTTCCCCGTGGGGCCCACGTGATTTCCCCGTGGGGCCCACGTGATTTCCCCTGGGGGCCCACGTGATTTCCCCGTGGGGCCCTCGTGATTTCCGGGTGGGGCCCACGTGATTTCCCCGTGGGGCCCAAGTGATTTCCCCTGAGGGCCCACGTGATTTCCCCTGGGGGCCCAAGTGATTTCCCCGTGCGGCCCACGTGATTTCCGGGTGGGGCCCACTTGCTTTCCCCGTGGGGCCCACGTGATTTCCGGGTGGGGCCCACGTGATTTCCCCGTGGGGCCCACGTGATTTCCCCTGGGGGCTCACGTGATTTCCCCGTGGGGCCCACGTGATTTCCCCGTGGGGCCCACGTGATTTCCCCGTGGGTCCCACGTGATTTCCGGGTGGTGCCCACGTGATTTCCCCGTGGGGCCCACGTGATTTCCCCGTGGGGCCCACGTGATTTCCCCAGGGGGCCCACGTGATTTCCCCTCGGGGCCCACATGACTTCCCCGTGGGGCCCACGTGATTTCCCCTGGGGGCCCACGTGATTTCCCCGTGGGGCCCACGTGATTTACAGGTGGGTCCCACGTGATTTCCCAGTGGGGCCCACGTGATTTCCGGGTGGGGGCCACGTGATTTCCCCTGGGGGCCCACGTGATTTCCCCGTGGGGCCCACGTGATTTCCCCTGGGGGCCCACGTGATTTCCCCGTGGGGCCCACGTGATTTCCCCTGGGGGCCCACGTGGTTTCCCCTGGGGGCCCACGTGATTTCCCCTGGGGGCCCACGTGATTTCCCCGTGGGGCCCACGTGATTACCGGGTGGGGCCCACGTGATTTCCCCGTGGGACCCACGTGATTTCCGGGTGGGGCCCACGTGATTTCCCCGTGTGGCCCACGTGATTTGCCCTGGGGGCCCACGTGATTTCCCCGTGGGGCCCACGTGATTTCAGGGTGGGGCCCACGTGATTTCCCCTGGGGGCCCACGTGGTTTCCCCGTGGGGCCCACGTGATTTCCCCGTGGGGCCCACGTGATTTCCCCTGGGGGCCCACGTTATTTCCCCGTGGGTCCCACGTGATTTCCGGGTGGGGCCCACGTGATTTCCCCGTGGGGCCCACGTGATTTCCGGGTGGGGCCCACGTGATTTCCCCGTGGGACCCAAGTGATATCCCCTGAGGGCCCACGTGATTTCCCCTGGGGGCCCAAGTGATTTCCCCGTGCGGCCCACGTGATTTCCGGGTGGGGCCCACTTGATTTCCCCGTGGGGCCCACGTGATTTCCGGGTGGGGCCCACGTGATTTCCCCTGAGGGCCCACGTGATTTCCCCGTGGGGCCCACGTGATTTCCCCTGGGGTCCCACGTGATTTCCCCTGGGGGCTCTCGTGATTTCCCCGTGGGGCCGACGTGATTTCCCCTGCGGGCCCACGTGATTTCCCCAGGGGGCCACGTGATTTCCCCTGGGGGCCCACGTGATTTCCCCGTGGGGCCCACCTGATTTCCCCGTGGGGCCCACGTAATTTCCGGGTGGGGCTCACGTGACTTCCGGGTGGCGCCCACGTGATTTCCCCGTGGGGCCCACCTGATTTCCGGGTGGGGCCCATGTGATTTCCCCCGGGGGCCCACGTGATTTCCCCGTGGGGCCCACGTGATTTCCCCTGGGGGCCCACGTGATTTCCCCGTGGGGCCCACGTGATTTCCCCTGGGGGCCCACGTGATTTCACCTGGGGGCAGACGTGATTTCCCCGTGGGGCCCACGTGGTTTCCCCTGGGGGCCCACGTGATTTCCCCTGGGGGCCCACGTGATTTCCCCTGGGGGCCCACGTGATTTCCCCTGGGGGCCCACGTGATTTCCCCGTGTGGCCCACGTGATTTCCCCGTGGGGAGCACGTGATTTCCCCATGGGGCCCACGTGATTTTCCCAGGGGGCCCACGTGATTTTCCCTGGGGGCCCACGTTATTTCCCCGTGGGGCCCACGTGATTTCCCCTGGGGGCCCCCGTGATTTCCCCTGGGGGCCCACGTGATTTCCCCATGGGGCCCACGTGATTTCCCCTGGGGACCCACGTGATTTCCCCTGGGGGCCCACGTGGTTTCCCCGTGGGGCCCACGTGATTTCCCCTGGGGGCGCACGTGATTTCCCCTGGGGGCCCAGGTGATTTCCCCGTGGGGCCCACGTGATTTCCGGGTGGGGCCCACGTGATTTCCCCGTGGGGCCCACGTGATTTCCGCGTGGGGCCCACGTGATTTCCCCGTGGGGCCCACGTGATTTCCCCGTGGGGCCCACGTGATTTCCCCTGGGGGCCCACCTGATTTCCCCTGGGGGCCCACGTGATTTCCCCGTGGGGCCCACGTGATTTCCGGGTGGGGCCCACGTGATTTCCCCGTGGGGTCCACGTGATTTCCCCTGGGGGCCCACGTGATTTCCCCTGGGGGCCCACGTGATTTCCCCGTGGGGCCCACGTGATTTCCGGGTGGGGCCCACTTGAATTCCCCTGGGGGCCCACGTGATTTCCCCGTGGGGCCCACGTGATTTCGTCGTGGTGCCCACGTGATTTCCCCGTGGGGCCCACGTGATTTCCCCTGGGGGCCCACGTGATTTCCCCGTGGGGCCCACGTGATTTCCCCTGGGGGCCCACGTGATTTCCCCTGGGGGCCCAAGTGATTTCCCCGTGGGGCCCACGTGATTTCCCCTGGGGGCCCACCTGATTTCCCCGTGGGGCCCACGTGATTTCCCCTGGGGGCCCACGTGATTTCCGGGTGGGGCCCACGTGATTTCCCCTGGGGGCCCACGTCATTTCCCTGTGGGGCCCACGTGATTTCCCCTGGGGGCCCACGTGATTTACCCTGGGGGCCCACGTGATTTCCCCTGGGGGCCCAGGTGATTTCCCCGAGGGGCCCACGTGATTTCCGGGTGGGGCCGACGTGATTTCCCCGTGGGGCCCACGTGATTTCCCCTGGGGGCCCACGTGATTTCCCCTGGGGGCCCACGTGATTTCCCCGTGGGGCCCACGTCTTGTCCCCGGAGGGCCCACGTCATTTCCCCGTGGGGCCCACGTGATTTCCCCTGGGGGCACACGTGATTTCCCCGTGGGGCCCACTTGATTTCCGGGTGGGGCCTCGTGATTTTCGGTTGGGGCCCACGTGATTTCCCCTTGGGGCCCACGTGCTTTCCCCGTGGGGCCCACGTGATTTCCCCTGGGGGCCCACGGCATTTCCCTGTGGGGCCCACGTGATTTCCCCAGGGGGCCCACGTGATTTCCCCTCGGGGCCCACGTGACTTCCCCGTGGGGCCCACGTGATTTCCCCTGGGGGCCCACGTGATTTCCCCGTGGGGCCCACGTGATTTCCCCGTGGGTCCCACCTGATTTCCGGGTTGGGCCCATGTGATTTCCGGGTGGGGCCGACGTGATTTCCTCTGGGGCCCCACGTGATTTCCCCTGGGGGCCCACGTGATTTCCCCGTGGGGCCCACGTGATTTCCCCAGGGGGCCCACGTGATTTCCCCTGGGGGCCCACGTTATTTCCCCGTGGGGCCCACGTGATTTCCCCTGGGGGCCCCGGTGATTTCCCCTGGGGGCCCACGTGATTTCCCCGGGGGGCCCACGTGATTTCCCCTGCAGGCCCACGTGATTTCCCCTGGGGGCCCACGTGATTTCCACTGGGGGCGCACGTGATTTCCCCTGGGGGCCCACGTGATTTCCCCGTGGGGCCCACGTGATTTCCGGGTGGGGCCCACGTGATTTCCCCGTGGGGCCCACGTGATTTCCGCGTGGGGCCCACGTGATTTCCCCGTGGGGCCCACGTGATTTCCCCTGAGGTCCCACGTGATTTCCCTGTGGGGCCCACGTGATTTCCCCTGGGGGCCCACGTGATTTCCCCTGAGGGGCCACGTGATTTCCCCATGGGGCCCACGTGATTTCCCCTGGGGGCCCACGTGATTTCCCCGTGGGGCCCACGTGATTTCCGCGTGGGGCCCACGTGATTTCCCCGTGGGGCCCACGTGATTTCCCCGTGGGGCCCACGTGATTTCCCCTGGGGACCCACGTGATTTCCCCTGGGGGCCGACGTGATTTCTCCGTGGGGCCCACGTGATTTCCCCATGGGGCCCACGTGATTTCCCCTGGGGGCCCACGTGATTTCCCCGTGGGGCCCACGTGATTTCCCCGTGGGGCCCACGTGATTTCCCCTGGGGGCCCACGTGATTTCCCCGTGGGGCCCACGTGATTTCCCCGTGGGGCCCACGTGATTTCCCCGTGGGGCCCAAGTGATTTCCCCTGAGGGCCCACGTGATTTCCCCTGGGGGCCCAAGTGATTTCCCCGTGCGGCCCACGTGATTTCCGGGTGGGGCCCACTTGCTTTCCCCGTGGGGCCCACGTGATTTCCGGGTGGGGCCCACGTGATTTCCCCGTGGGGCCCACGTGATTTCCCCTGGGGGCTCACGTGATTTCCCCGTGGGGCCCACGTGATTTCCCCGTGGGGCCCACGTGATTTCCCCGTGGGTCCCACGTGATTTCCGGGTGGGGCCCACGTGATTTCCCCTGGGGGCCCACGTGATTTCCCCGTGTGGCCCACGTGATTTCCCCATGGGGCCCACGTGATTTTCCCGTGGTGCCCACGTGATTTCCCCTGGGGGCCCACGTGATATCCCCGTGGGGCCCACGTGAATTCCCCGTGGGGCCCACGTGATTTCCCCGTGGGGTCCACGTGATTTCAACTGAGGGCCCACGTGATTTCCCCGTGGGGCCCACGTGATTTCCCCGTGGGGCCCACGTGATGTCCCCGTGGGGCCCACGTGATTTCCCCAGGGGGCCCACGTGATTTCCCCTCGGGGCCCACGTGACTTCCCCGTGGGGCCCACGTGATTTCCCCTGGGTCCCACGTGATTTCCCCGTGGTGCCCACGTGATTTCCAGGTGGGTCCCACGTGATTTCCCCGTGGGGCCCACGTGATTTCCGGGTGGGGGCCACGTGATTTCCACTGGGGGCCCACGTGATTTCCCCGTGGGGCCCACGTGATATCCCCTGGGGGCCCACGTGATTTCCCCGTGGGGCCCACGTGATTTCCCCGTGGGGCCCACCTGATTTCCGGGTGGGGCCCATGTGATTTCCGGGTGGGGCCGACGTGATTTCCTCTGGGGCCCCACGTGATTTCCCCTGGGGGCCCACGTGATTTCCCCGTGGGGCCCACGTGATTTCCCCGTGGGGCCCACGTGATTTCCCCAGGGGGCCCACGTGATTTCCCCTGGGGGCCCACGTTGTTTCCCCGTGGGGCCCACGTGATTTCCCCTGGGGGCCCACGTGATTTCCCCGTGGGGCCCACGTGATTTCCCCTGCAGGCCCACGTGATTTCCGCTGGGGGCCCACGTGATTTCCCCTGGGGGCGCACGTGATTTCCCCTGGGGGCCCACGTGATTTCCCCGTGGGGCCCACGTGATTTCCGGGTGGGGCCCACGTGATTTCCCCGTGGGGCCCACGTGATTTCCGCGTGGGGCCCACGTGATTTCCCCGTGGGGCCCACGTGATTTCCCCTGAGGTCCCACGTGATTTCCCCGTGGGGCCCACGTGATTTCCCCTGGGGGCCCACGTGATTTCCCCTGAGGGGCCACGTGATTTCCCCATGGGGCCCACGTGATTTGCCCTGGGGGCCCACGTGATTTCCCCGTGGGGCCCACGTGATTTCCGCGTGGGGCCCACGTGATTTCCCCGTGGGGCCCACGTGATTTCCCCGTGGGGCCCACGTGATTTCCCCTGGGGACCCACGTGATTTCCCCTGGGGGCAGACGTGATTTCCCCGTGGGGCCCACGTGATTTCCCCGTGGGGCCCACGTGATTTCCCCATGGGGCCCACGTGATTTCCCCTGGGGGCCCACGTGATTTCCCCGTGGGGCCCACGTGATTTCCCCGTGGGGCCCACGTGATTTCCCCTGGGGGCCCACGTGATTTCCCCGTGGGGCCCACGTGATTTCCGGGTGGGGCCCACGTGATTTCCCCGTGGGGCCCAAGTGATTTCCCTGAGGGCCCACGTGATTTCCCCTGGGGGCCCAAGTGATTTCCCCGTACGGCCCACGTGATTTCCGGGTGGGGCCCACTTAATTTCCCCGTGGGGCCCACGTGATTTCCGGGTGGGGCCCACGTGATTTCCCCGTGGGGCCCACGTGATTTCCGGGTGGGGGCTCACGTGATTTCCCCGTGGGGCCCACGTGATTTCCGGGTGGGGCCCACGTGATTTCCCCTGGGGGCCCACGTGATTTCCCCGTGTGGCCCACGTGATTTCCCCATGGGGCCCACGTGATTTTCCCGTGGTGCCCACGTGATTTCCCCTAGGGGCCCAAGTGATATCCCCGTGGGGCCCACGTGAATTCCCCGTGGGGCCCACGTGATTTCCCCGTGGGGTCCACGTGATTTCAACTGAGGGCCCACGTGATTTCCCCGTGTGGCCCACTTGATTTCCCCTGGGGCCCACGTGATTTCCGCTGGGGGCCCACGTGATTTCCCCTGGGGGCCCACGTGATTTCCCCGTGGGGCCCACGTGATTTCCCCAGGGGGCCCACGTGATTTCCCCGTGGGGCCCACGTGATTTCCCCTGGGGCCCACGTGATTTCCGCTGGGGGCCCACGTGATTTCCCCGTGGGGCCCACGTGATTTCCCCGTGGGGCCCACCTGATTTCCGGGTGGGGCCCATGTGATTTCCGGGTGGGGCCGACGTGATTTCCTCTGGGGCCCCACGTGATTTCCCCTGGGGGCCCACGTGATTTCCCCGTGGTGCCCACGTGATTTCCCCATGGGGCCCACGTGATTTCCCCAGGGGGCCCACGTGATTTCGCCTGGGGGCCCACGTTATTTCCCCGTGGGGCCCACGTGATTTCCCCTGGGGGCCCCGGAGATTTCCCCTGGGGGCCCACGTGATTTCCCCGTGGTGCCCACGTGATTTCCCCATGGGGCCCACGTGATTTCCCCAGGGGGCCCACGTGATTTCCCCTGGGGGCCCACGTGATTTCCCCGTGGGGCCCACGTGATTTCCGGGTGGGGCCCACGTGATTTCCCCTGAGGTCCCACGTGATTTCCCCGTGGGGCCCACGTGATTTCCCCTGGGGGCCCACGTGATTTCCCCTGAGGGGCCACGTGATTTCCCCATGGGGCCCACGTGATTTCCCCTGGGGGCCCACGTGATTTCCCCGTGGGGCCCACGTGATTTCCGCGTGGGGCCCACGTGATTTCCGGGTGGGGCCCACGTGATTTCCCCTGAGGTCCCACGTGATTTCCCCGTGGGGCCCACGTGATTTCCCCTGGGGGCCCACGTGATTTCCCATGAGGGGCCACGTGATTTCCCCATGGGGCCCACGTGATTTCCCCTGGGGGCCCACGTGATTTCCCCGTGGAGCCCACGTGATTTCCGCGTGGGGCCCACGTGATTTCCCCGTGGGGCCCACGTGATTTCCCCGTGGGGCCCACGTGATTTCCCCGTGGGGCCCACGTGATTTCCCCTGGGGACCCACGTGATTTCCCCTGGGGGCCGACGTGATTTCCCCGTGGGGCCCACGTGATTACCCCGTGGGGCCCACGTGATTTCCCCGTGGGGCCCACGTGATTTCCCAGTGGGGCCCACGTGATTTCCCCGTGGGGCCCACGTGATTTCCCCTGGGGGCCCACGTGATTTCCCCGTGGGGCCCACGTGATTTCCCCTGGGGGCCCACGTGATTTCCCCTGGGGGCCCACGTGATTTCCCCTGGGGGCCCACGTGGTTTCCCCTGGGGGCCCACGTGATTTCCCCTGGGGGCCCACGTGATTTCCCCGTGTGGCCCACGTGATTTGATCTGGGGGCCCACGTGATTTTCCCGTGGGGCCCACGTGATTTCAGGGTGGGGCCCACGTGATTTTCACGTGGGGCCCACGTGGTTTCCCCGTGGGGCCCACGTGATTTCCCCGTGGGGCCCACGTGATTTCCCCTGGGGGCCCACGTTATTTCCCCGTGGGTCCCACGTGATTTCCGGGTGGGGACCACGTGATTTCCCCGTGGGGCCCACGTGATTTCCGGGTGGGGCCCACGTGATTTCCCCGTGGGGCCCAAGTGATATCCCCTGAGGGCCCACGTGATTTCCCCTGGGGGCCCAAGTGATTTCCCCGTGCGGCCCACGTGATTTCCGGGTGGGGCCCACTTGATTTCCCCGTGGGGCCCACGTAATTTCCGGGTGGGGCCCACGTGATTTCCCCTGAGGGCCCACGTGATTTCCCCGTGGGGCCCACGTGATTTCCCCTGGGGTCCCACGTGATTTCCCCTGGGGGCTCTCGTGATTTCCCCGTGGGGCCCACGTGATTTCCCCTGCGGGCCCACGTGATTTCCCCCGGGGGCCCACGTGATTTCCCCTGGGGGCCCACGTGATTTCCCCGTGGGGCCCACCTGATTTCCCCGTGGGGCCCACGTAATTTCCGGGTGGGGCTCACGTGACTTCCGGGTGGCGCCCACGTGATTTCCCCGTGGGGCCCACCTGATTTCCGGGTGGGGCCCATGTGATTTCCCCCGGGGGCCCACGTGATTTCCCCGTGGGGCCCACGTGATTTCCCCGGGGGGCCCACGTGATTTCCCCGTGGGGCCCACGTGATTTCCCCTGGGGGCCCACGTGATTTCACCTGGGGGCAGACGTGATTTCCCCGTGGGGCCCACGTGGTTTCCCCTGGGGGCCCACGTGATTTCCCCTGGGGGCCCACGTGATTTCCCCGTGGGGGCCCACGTGATTTCCCCTGGGGGCCCACGTGATTTCCCCGTGTGGCCCACGTGATTTCCCCGTGGGGAGCACGTGATTTCCCCATGGGGCCCACGTGATTTTCCCAGGGGGCCCACTTGATTTTCCCTGGGGGCCCACGTTATTTCCCCGTGGGGCCCACGTGATTTCCCCTGGGGGCCCCCGTGATTTCCCCTGGGGGCCCACGTGATTTCCCCATGGGGCCCACGTGATTTCCCCTGGTGACCCACGTGATTTCCCCTGGGGGCCCACGTGGTTTCCCCGTGGGGCCCACGTGATTTCCCCTGGGGGCGCACGTGATTTCCCCTGGGGGCCCACGTGATTTCCCCGTGGGGCCCACGTGATTTCCGGGTGGGGCCCACGTGATTTCCCCGTGGGGCCCACGTGATTTCCGCGTGGGGCCCACGTGATTTCCCCGTGGGGCCCACGTGATTTCCCCGTGGGGCCCACGTGATTTCCCCTGGGGGCCCACCTGATTTCCCCTGGGGGCCCACGTGATTTCCCCGTGGGGCCCACGTGATTTCCGGGTGGGGCCCACGTGATTTCCCCGTGGGGTCCACGTGATTTCCCCTGGGGGCCCACGTGATTTCCCCTGGGGGCCCACGTGATTTCCCCGTGGGGCCCACGTGATTTCCGGGTGGGGCCCACGTGATTTCCGGGTGGGGCCCACTTGAATTCCCCTGGGGGCCCACGTGATTTCCCCGTGGGGCCCACGTGATTTCGTCGTGGTGCCCACGTGATTTCCCCGTGGGGCCCACGTGATTTCCCCTGGGGGCCCACGTGATTTCCCCGTGGGGCCCATGTGATTTCCCCTGGGGGCCCACGTGATTTCCCCTGGGGGCCCAAGTGATTTCCCCGTGGGGCCCACGTGATTTCCCCTGGGGGCCCACCTGATTTCCCCGTGTGGCCCACGTGATTTCCCCTGGGGGCCCACGTGAGTTCCGGGTGGGGCCCACCTGATTTCCCCTGGGGGCCCACGTCATTTCCCTGTGGGGCCCACGTGATTTCCCCTGGGGGCCCACGTGATTTACCCTGGGGGCCCACGTGATTTCCCCTGGGGGCCCAGGTGATTTCCCCGAGGGGCCCACGTGATTTCCGGGTGGGGCCCACGTGATTTCCCCGTGGGGCCCACGTGATTTCCCCTCGGGGCCCACGTGATTTCCCCTGGGGGCCCACGTGATTTCCCCGTGGGGCCCACGTCTTTTCCCCTGAGGGCCCACGTCATTTCCCCGTGGGGCCCACGTGATTTCCCCTGGGGGCACACGTGATTTCCCCGTGGGGCCCACGTGATTTCCGGGTGGGGCCTCGTGATTTTCGGTTGGGGCCCACGTGATTTCCCCGTGGGGCCCACGTGATTTCCCCGTGGGGCCCACGTGATTTCCCCTGGGGGCCCACGGCATTTCCCGGTGGGGCCCACGTGATTTCCCCAGGGGGCCCACGTGATTTCCCCTCGGGGCCCACGTGACTTCCCCGTGGGGCCCACGTGATTTCCCCTGGGGGCCCACGTGATTTCCCCGTGGGGCCCACTTGATTTCCGGGTGGGGGCCACGTGATTTCCACTGGGGGCCCACGAGATTTCCACGTGGGGCCCACGTGATTTCCCCTGGGGGCCCACGTGATTTCCCCGTGGGGCCCACGTGATTTCCCCGTGGGTCCCACCTGATTTCCGGGTGGGGCCCATGTGATTTCCGGGTGGGGCCGACGTGATTTCCTCTGGGGCCCCACGTGATTTCCCCTGGGGGCCCACGTGATTTCCCCGTGGGGCCCACGTGATTTCCCCGTGGGGCCCACGTGATTTCCCCAGGGGGCCCACGTGATTTCCCCTGGGTGCCCACGTTATTTCCCCGTGGGGCCCACGTGATTTCCCCTGGGGGCCCCGGTGATTTCCCCTGGGGGCCCACGTGATTTCCCCGTGGGGCCCACGTGATTTCCCCTGCAGGCCCACGTGATTTCCCCTGGGGGCCCACGTGATTTCCACTGGGGGCGCACGTGATTTCCCCTGGGGGCCCACGTGATTTCCCCGTGGGGCCCACGTGATTTCCGGGTGGGGCCCACGTGATTTCCCCGTGGGGCCCACGTGATTTCCGCGTGGGGCCCACGTGATTTCCCCGTGGGGCCCACGTGATTTCCCCTGAGGTCCCACGTGATTTCCCTGTGGGGCCCACGTGATTTCCCCTGGGGGCCCACGTGATTTCCCCTGAGGGGCCACGTGATTTCCCCATGGGGCCCACGTGATTTCCCCTGGGGGCCCACGTGATTTCCCCTGGGGGCCCACGTGATTTCCGCGTGGGGCCCACGTGATTTCCCCGTGGGGCCCACGTGATTTCCCCGGGGGGCCCACGTGATTTCCCCTGGGGACCCACGTGATTTCCCCTGGGGGCCGACGTGATTTCTCCGTGGGGCCCACGTGATTTCCCCATGGGGCCCACGTGATTTCCCCTGGGGGCCCACGTGATTTCCCCGTGGGGCCCACGTGATTTCCCCGTGGGGCCCACGTGATTTCCCCTGGGGGCCCACGTGATTTCCCCGTGGGGCCCACGTGATTTCCGGGTGGGGCCCACGTGATTTCCCCGTGGGGCCCAAGTGATTTCCCCTGAGGGCCCACGTGATTTCCCCTGGGGGCCCAAGTGATTTCCCCGTGCGGCCCACGTGATTTCCGGGTGGGGCCCACTTGCTTTCCCCGTGGGGCCCACGTGATTTCCAGGTGGGTCCCACGTGATTTCCCCGTGGGGCCCACGTGATTTCCGGGTGGGGGCCACGTGATTTCCCCGTGGGGCCCACGTGATTTCCCCGTGGGGCCCACGTGATTTCCCCAGGGGGCCCACGTGATTTCCCCTCGGGGCCCACATGACTTCCCCGTGGGGCCCATGTGATTTCCCCTGGGGGCCCACGTGATTTCCCCGTGGGGCCCACGTGATTTCCAGGTGGGTCCCACGTGATTTCCCCGTGGGGCCCACGTGATTTCCGGGTGGGGGCCACGTGATTTCCACTGGGGGCCCACGTGATTTCCCCGTGGGGCCCACGTGATTTCCCCTGGGGGCCCACGTGATTTCCCCGTGGGGTTCACGTGATTTCCCCGTGAGGCCCACCTGATTTCCGGGTGGGGCCCATGTGATTTCCGGGTGGGGCCGACGTGATTTCCTCTGGGGCCCCACGTGATTTCCCCTGGGGGCCCACGTGATTTCCCCGTGGTGCCCACGTGATTTCCCCATGGGGCCCACGTGATTTCCCCAGGGGGCCCACGTGATTTCGCCTGGGGGCCCACGTTATTTCCCCGTGGGGCCCACGTGATTTCCCCTGGGGGCCCCGGAGATTTCCCCTGGGGGCCCACGTGATTTCCCCGTGGGGCCCACGTGATTTCCCCTGCAGGCCCACGTGATTTCCCCTGGGGGCCCACGTGATTTCCCCTGGGGGCGCACGTGATTTCCCCTGGGGGCCCACGTGATTTCCCCGTGGGGCCCACGTGATTTCCGGGTGGGGCCCACGTGATTTCCCCTGAGGTCCCACGTGATTTCCCCGTGGGGCCCACGTGATTTCCCCTGGGGGCCCACGTGATTTCCCCTGAGGGGCCACGTGATTTCCCCATGGGGCCCACGTGATTTCCCCTGGGGGCCCACGTGATTTCCCCGTGGGGCCCACGTGATTTCCGCGTGGGGCCCACGTGATTTCCGGGTGGGGCCCACGTGATTTCCCCTGAGGTCCCACGTGATTTCCCCGTGGGGCCCACGTGATTTCCCCTGGGGGCCCACGTGATTTCCCATGAGGGGCCACGTGATTTCCCCATGGGGCCCACGTGATTTCCCCTGGGGGCCCACGTGATTTCCCCGTGGGGCCCACGTGATTTCCGCGTGGGGCCCACGTGATTTCCCCGTGGGGCCCACGTGATTTCCCCGTGGGGCCCACGTGATTTCCCCGTGGGGCCCACGTGATTTCCCCTGGGGACCCACGTGATTTCCCCTGGGGGCCGACGTGATTTCCCCGTGGGGCCCACGTGATTTCCCCGTGGGGCCCACGTGATTTCCCCGTGGGGCCCACGTGATTTCCCAGTGGGGCCCACGTGATTTCCCCGTGGGGCTCACGTGATTTCCCCTGGGGGCCCACGTGATTTCCCCGTGGGGCCCACGTGATTTCCCCTGGGGGCCCACGTGATTTCCCCTGGGGGCCCACGTGATTTCCCCTGGGGGCCCACGTGGTTTCCCCTGGGGGCCCACGTGATTTCCCCTGGGGGCCCACGTGATTTCCCCGTGGGGCCCACGTGATTTGCCCTGGGGGCCCACGTGATTTCCCCGTGGGGCCCACGTGATTTCAGGGTGGGGCCCACGTGATTTTCACGTGGGGCCCACGTGGTTTCCCCGTGGGGCCCACGTGATTTCCCCGTGGGGCCCACGTGATTTCCCCTGGGGGCCCACGTTATTTCCCCGTGGGTCCCACGTGATTTCCGGGTGGGGCCCACGTGATTTCCCCGTGGGGCCCACGTGATTTCCCCGTGGGACCCAAGTGATATCCCCTGAGGGCCCACGTGATTTCCCCTGGGGGCCCAAGTGATTTCCCCGTGCGGCCCACGTGATTTCCGGGTGGGGCCCACTTGATTTCCCCGTGGGGCCCACGTGATTTCCGGGTGGGGCCCACGTGATTTCCCCTGAGGGCCCACGTGATTTCCCCGTGGGGCCCACGTGATTTCCCCTGGGGTCCCACGTGATTTCCCCTGGGGGCTCTCGTGATTTCCCCGTGGGGCCGACGTGATTTCCCCTGCGGGCCCACGTGATTTCCCCAGGGGGCCCACGTGATTTCCCCTGGGGGCCCACGTGATTTCCCCGTGGGGCCCACCTGATTTCCCCGTGGGGCCCACGTAATTTCCGGGTGGGGCTCACGTGACTTCCGGGTGGCGCCCACGTGATTTCCCCGTGGGGCCCACCTGATTTCCGGGTGGGGCCCATGTGATTTCCCCCGGGGGCCCACGTGATTTCCCCGTGGGGCCCACGTGATTTCCCCTGGGGGCCCACGTGATTTCCCCGTGGGGCCCACGTGATTTCCCCTGGGGGCCCACGTGATTTCACCTGGGGGCAGACGTGATTTCCCCGTGGGGCCCACGTGGTTTCCCCTGGGGGCCCACGTGATTTCCCCTGGGGGCCCACGTGATTTCCCCTGGGGGCCCACGTGATTTCCCCTGGGGGCCCACGTGATTTCCCCGTGTGGCCCACGTGATTTCCCCGTGGGGAGCACGTGATTTCCCCATGGGGCCCACGTGATTTTCCCAGGGGGCCCACGTGATTTTCCCTGGGGGCCCACGTTATTTCCCCGTGGGGCCCACGTGATTTCCCCTGGGGGCCCCCGTGATTTCCCCTGGGGGCCCACGTGATTTCCCCATGGGGCCCACGTGATTTCCCCTGGGGACCCACGTGATTTCCCCTGGGGGCCGACGTGATTTCCCCGTGGGGCCCACGTGATTTCCCCGTGGGGCCCACGTGATTTCCCCGTGGGGCCCACGTGATTTCCCCTGGGGGCCCACGTGATTTCCCCGTGGGGCCCACGTGATTTCCCCGTGGGGCCCACGTGATTTCCCCTGGGGGCCCACGTGATTTCCCCGTGGGGCCCACGTGATTTCCGGGTGGGGCCCACGTGATTTCCCCGTGGGGCCCAAGTGATTTCCCTGAGGGCCCACGTGATTTCCCCTGGGGGCCCAAGTGATTTCCCCGTGCGGCCCACGTGATTTCCGGGTGGGGCCCACTTAATTTCCCCGTGGGGCCCACGTGATTTCCGGGTGGGGCCCACGTGATTTCCCCGTGGGGCCCACGTGATTTCCCCTGGGGGCTCACGTGATTTCCCCGTGGGGCCCACGTGATTTCCGGGTGGGGCCCACGTGATTTCCCCTGGGGGCCCACGTGATTTCCCCGTGTGGCCCACGTGATTTCCCCATGGGGCCCACGTGATTTTCCCGTGGTGCCCAGGTGATTTCCCCTAGGGGCCCAAGTGATATCCCCGTGGGGCCCACGTGAATTCCCCGTGGGGCCCACGTGATTTCCCCGTGGGGTCCACGTGATTTCAACTGAGGGCCCACGTGATTTCCCCGTGTGGCCCACGTGATTTCCCCTGGGGCCCACGTGATTTCCGCTGGGGGCCCACGGGATTTCCCCTTGGGGCCCACGTGATTTGCCCGTGGGGCCCACGTGATTTCCCCAGGGGGCCCACGTGATTTCCCCGTGGGGCCCACGTGATTTCCCCTGGGGCCCACGTGATTTCCGCTGGGGGCCCACGTGATTTCCCCGTGGGGCCCACGTGATTTCCCCGTGGGGCCCACCTGATTTCCGGGTGGGGCCCATGTGATTTCCGGGTGGGGCCGACGTGATTTCCTCTGGGGCCCCACGTGATTTCCCCTGGGGGCCCACGTGATTTCCCCGTGGTGCCCACGTGATTTCCCCATGGGGCCCACGTGATTTCCCCAGGGGGCCCACGTGATTTCGCCTGGGGGCCCACGTTATTTCCCCGTGGGGCCCACGTGATTTCCCCTGGGGGCCCCGGAGATTTCCCCTGGGGGCCCACGTGATTTCCCCGTGGTGCCCACGTGATTTCCCCATGGGGCCCACGTGATTTCCCCAGGGGGCCCACGTGATTTCCCCTGGGGGCCCACGTGATTTCCCCGTGGGGCCCACGTGATTTCCGGGTGGGGCCCACGTGATTTCCCCTGAGGTCCCACGTGATTTCCCCGTGGGGCCCACGTGATTTCCCCTGGGGGCCCACGTGATTTCCCCTGAGGGGCCACGTGATTTCCCCATGGGGCCCACGTGATTTCCCCTGGGGGCCCACGTGATTTCCCCGTGGGGCCCACGTGATTTCCGCGTGGGGCCCACGTGATTTCCGGGTGGGGCCCACGTGATTTCCCCTGAGGTCCCACGTGATTTCCCCGTGGGGCCCACGTGATTTCCCCTGGGGGCCCACGTGATTTCCCATGAGGGGCCACGTGATTTCCCCATGGGGCCCACGTGATTTCCCCTGGGGGCCCACGTGATTTCCCCGTGGAGCCCACGTGATTTCCGCGTGGGGCCCACGTGATTTCCCCGTGGGGCCCACGTGATTTCCCCGTGGGGCCCACGTGATTTCCCCGTGGGGCCCACGTGATTTCCCCTGGGGACCCACGTGATTTCCCCTGGGGGCCGACGTGATTTCCCCGTGGGGCCCACGTGATTACCCCGTGGGGCCCACGTGATTTCCCCGTGGGGCCCACGTGATTTCCCAGTGGGGCCCACGTGATTTCCCCGTGGGGCCCACGTGATTTCCCCTGGGGGCCCACGTGATTTCCCCGTGGGGCCCACGTGATTTCCCCTGGGGGCCCACGTGATTTCCCCTGGGGGCCCACGTGATTTCCCCTGGGGGCCCACGTGGTTTCCCCTGGGGGCCCACGTGATTTCCCCTGGGGGCCCACGTGATTTCCCCGTGTGGCCCACGTGATTTGATCTGGGGGCCCACGTGATTTTCCCGTGGGGCCCACGTGATTTCAGGGTGGGGCCCACGTGATTTTCACGTGGGGCCCACGTGGTTTCCCCGTGGGGCCCACGTGATTTCCCCGTGGGGCCCACGTGATTTCCCCTGGGGGCCCACGTTATTTCCCCGTGGGTCCCACGTGATTTCCGGGTGGGGACCACGTGATTTCCCCGTGGGGCCCACGTGATTTCCGGGTGGGGCCCACGTGATTTCCCCGTGGGGCCCAAGTGATATCCCCTGAGGGCCCACGTGATTTCCCCTGGGGGCCCAAGTGATTTCCCCGTGCGGCCCACGTGATTTCCGGGTGGGGCCCACTTGATTTCCCCGTGGGGCCCACGTGATTTCCGGGTGGGGCCCACGTGATTTCCCCTGAGGGCCCACGTGATTTCCCCGTGGGGCCCACGTGATTTCCCCTGGGGTCCCACGTGATTTCCCCTGGGGGCTCTCGTGATTTCCCCGTGGGGCCGACGTGATTTCCCCTGCGGGCCCACGTGATTTCCCCAGGGGGCCCACGTGATTTCCCCTGGGGGCCCACGTGATTTCCCCGTGGGGCCCACCTGATTTCCCCGTGGGGCCCACGTAATTTCCGGGTGGGGCTCACGTGACTTCCGGGTGGCGCCCACGTGATTTCCCCGTGGGGCCCACCTGATTTCCGGGTGGGGCCCATGTGATTTCCCCCGGGGGCCCACGTGATTTCCCCGTGGGGCCCACGTGATTTCCCCTGGGGGCCCACGTGATTTCCCCGTGGGGCCCACGTGATTTCCCCTGGGGGCCCACGTGATTTCACCTGGGGGCAGACGTGATTTCCCCGTGGGGCCCACGTGGTTTCCCCTGGGGGCCCACGTGATTTCCCCTGGGGGCCCACGTGATTTCCCCGGGGGGCCCACGTGATTTCCCCTGGGGGCCCACGTGATTTCCCCGTGTGGCCCACGTGATTTCCCCGTGGGGAGCACGTGATTTCCCCATGGGGCCCACGTGATTTTCCCAGGGGGCCCACGTGATTTTCCCTGGGGGCCCACGTTATTTCCCCGTGGGGCCCACGTGATTTCCCCTGGGGGCCCCCGTGATTTCCCCTGGGGGCCCACGTGATTTCCCCATGGGGCCCACGTGATTTCCCCTGGGGACCCACGTGATTTCCCCTGGGGGCCCACGTGGTTTCCCCGTGGGGCCCACGTGATTTCCCCTGGGGGCGCACGTGATTTCCCCTGGGGGCCCACGTGATTTCCCCGTGGGGCCCACGTGATTTCCGGGTGGGGCCCACGTGATTTCCCCGTGGGGCCCACGTGATTTCCGCGTGGGGCCCACGTGATTTCCCCGTGGGGCCCACGTGATTTCCCCGTGGGGCCCACGTGATTTCCCCTGGGGGCCCACCTGATTTCCCCTGGGGGCCCACGTGATTTCCCCGTGGGGCCCACGTGATTTCCGGGTGGGGCCCACGTGATTTCCCCGTGGGGTCCACGTGATTTCCCCTGGGGGCCCACGTGATTTCCCCTGGGGGCCCACGTGATTTCCCCGTGGGGCCCACGTGATTTCCGGGTGGGGCCCACGTGATTTCCGGGTGGGGCCCACTTGAATTCCCCTGGGGGCCCACGTGATTTCCCCGTGGGGCCCACGTGATTTCGTCGTGGTGCCCACGTGATTTCCCCGTGGGGCCCACGTGATTTCCCCTGGGGGCCCACGTGATTTCCCCGTGGGGCCCACGTGATTTCCCCTGGGGGCCCACGTGATTTCCCCTGGGGGCCCAAGTGATTTCCCCGTGGGGCCCACGTGATTTCCCCTGGGGGCCCACCTGATTTCCCCGTGTGGCCCACGTGATTTCCCCTGGGGGCCCACGTGATTTCCGGGTGGGGCCCACGTGATTTCCCCTGGGGGCCCACGTCATTTCCCTGTGGGGCCCACGTGATTTCCCCTGGGGGCCCACGTGATTTACCCTGGGGGCCCACGTGATTTCCCCTGGGGGCCCAGGTGATTTCCCCGAGGGGCCCACGTGATTTCCGGGTGGGGCCCACGTGATTTCCCCGTGGGGCCCACGTGATTTCCCCTGGGGGCCCACGTGATTTCCCCTGGGGGCCCACGTGATTGCCCCGTGGGGCCCACGTCTTTTCCCCTGAGGGCCCACGTCATTTCCCCGTGGGGCCCACGTGATTTCCCCTGGGGGCACACGTGATTTCCCCGTGGGGCCCACGTGATTTCCGGGTGGGGCCTCGTGATTTTCGGTTGGGGCCCACGTGATTTCCCCGTGGGGCCCACGTGATTTCCCCGTGGGGCCCACGTGATTTCCCCTGGGGGCCCACGTGATTTCCCTGTGGGGCCCACGTGATTTCCCCAGGGGGCCCACGTGATTTCCCCTCGGGGCCCACGTGACTTCCCCGTGGGGCCCACGTGATTTCCCCTGGGGGCCCACGTGATTTCCCCGTGGGGCCCACTTGATTTCCGGGTGGGGGCCACGTGATTTCCACTGGGGGCCCACGTGATTTCCCCGGGGGGCCCACGTGATTTCCCCTGGGGGCCCACGTGATTTCCCCGTGGGGCCCACGTGATTTCCCCGTGGGTCCCACCTGATTTCCGGGTGGGGCCCATGTGATTTCCGGGTGGGGCCGACGTGATTTCCTCTGGGGCCCCACGTGATTTCCCCTGGGGGCCCACGTGATTTCCCCGTGGGGCCCACGTGATTTCCCCGTGGGGCCCACGTGATTTCCCCAGGGGGCCCACGTGATTTCCCCTGGGGGCCCACGTTATTTCCCCGTGGGGCCCACGTGATTTCCCCTGGGGGCCCCGGTGATTTCCCCTGGGGGCCCACGTGATTTCCCCGTGGGGCCCACGTGATTTCCCCTGCAGGCCCACGTGATTTCCCCTGGGGGCCCACGTGATTTCCACTGGGGGCGCACGTGATTTCCCCTGGGGGCCCACGTGATTTCCCCGTGGGGCCCACGTGATTTCCGGGTGGGGCCCACGTGATTTCCCCGTGGGGCCCACGTGATTTCCGCGTGGGGCCCACGTGATTTCCCCGTGGGGCCCACGTGATTTCCCCTGAGGTCCCACGTGATTTCCCTGTGGGGCCCACGTGATTTCCCCTGGGGGCCCACGTGATTTCCCCTGAGGGGCCACGTGATTTCCCCATGGGGCCCACGTGATTTCCCCTGGGGGCCCACGTGATTTCCCCGTGGGGCCCACGTGATTTCCGCGTGGGGCCCACGTGATTTCCCCGTGGGGCCCACGTGATTTCCCCGTGGGGCCCACGTGATTTCCCCTGGGGACCCACGTGATTTCCCCTGGGGGCCGACGTGATTTCTCCGTGGGGCCCACGTGATTTCCCCATGGGGCCCACGTGATTTCCCCTGGGGGCCCACGTGATTTCCCCGTGGGGCCCACGTGATTTCCCCGTGGGGCCCACGTGATTTCCCCTGGGGGCCCACGTGATTTCCCCGTGGGGCCCACGTGATTTCCGGGTGGGGCCCACGTGATTTCCCCGTGGGGCCCAAGTGATTTCCCCTGAGGGCCCACGTGATTTCCCCTGGGGGCCCAAGTGATTTCCCCGTGCGGCCCACGTGATTTCCGGGTGGGGCCCACTTGCTTTCCCCGTGGGGCCCACGTGATTTCCAGGTGGGTCCCACGTGATTTCCCCGTGGGGCCCACGTGATTTCCGGGTGGGGGCCACGTGATTTCCCCGTGGGGCCCACGTGATTTCCCCGTGGGGCCCACGTGATTTCCCCAGGGGGCCCACGTGATTTCCCCTCGGGGCCCACATGACTTCCCCGTGGGGCCCATGTGATTTCCCCTGGGGGCCCACGTGATTTCCCCGTGGGGCCCACGTGATTTCCAGGTGGGTCCCACGTGATTTCCCCGTGGGGCCCACGTGATTTCCGGGTGGGGGCCACGTGATTTCCACTGGGGGCCCACGTGATTTCCCCGTGGGGCCCACGTGATTTCCCCTGGGGGCCCACGTGATTTCCCCGTGGGGTTCACGTGATTTCCCCGTGAGGCCCACCTGATTTCCGGGTGGGGCCCATGTGATTTCCGGGTGGGGCCGACGTGATTTCCTCTGGGGCCCCACGTGATTTCCCCTGGGGGCCCACGTGATTTCCCCGTAGTGCCCACGTGATTTCCCCATGGGGCCCACGTGATTTCCCCAGGGGGCCCACGTGATTTCGCCTGGGGGCCCACGTTATTTCCCCGTGGGGCCCACGTGATTTCCCCTGGGGGCCCCGGAGATTTCCCCTGGGGGCCCACGTGATTTCCCCGTGGGGCCCACGTGATTTCCCCTGCAGGCCCACGTGATTTCCCCTGGGGGCCCACGTGATTTCCCCTGGGGGCGCACGTGATTTCCCCTGGGGGCCCACGTGATTTCCCCGTGGGGCCCACGTGATTTCCGGGTGGGGCCCACGTGATTTCCCCTGAGGTCCCACGTGATTTCCCCGTGGGGCCCACGTGATTTCCCCTGGGGGCCCACGTGATTTCCCCTGAGGGGCCACGTGATTTCCCCATGGGGCCCACGTGATTTCCCCTGGGGGCCCACGTGATTTCCCCGTGGGGCCCACGTGATTTCCGCGTGGGGCCCACGTGATTTCCGGGTGGGGCCCACGTGATTTCCCCTGAGGTCCCACGTGAGTTCCCCGTGGGGCCCACGTGATTTCCCCTGGGGGCCCACGTGATTTCCCATGAGGGGCCACGTGATTTCCCCATGGGGCCCACGTGATTTCCCCTGGGGGCCCACGTGATTTCCCCGTGGGGCCCACGTGATTTCCGCGTGGGGCCCACGTGATTTCCCCGTGGGGCCCACGTGATTTCCCCGTGGGGCCCACGTGATTTCCCCTGGGGACCCACGTGATTTCCCCTGGGGGCCGACGTGATTTCCCCGTGGGGCCCACGTGATTTCCCCGTGGGGCCCACGTGATTTCCCCGTGGGGCCCACGTGATTTCCCAGTGGGGCCCACGTGATTTCCCCGTGGGGCCCACGTGATTTCCCCTGGGGGCCCACGTGATTTCCCCGTGGGGCCCACGTGATTTCCCCTGGGGGCCCACGTGATTTCCCCTGGGGGCCCACGTGATTTCCCCTGGGGGCCCACGTGGTTTCCCCTGGGGGCCCACGTGATTTCCCCTGGGGGCCCACGTGATTTCCCCGTGGGGCCCACGTGATTTTTCCTGGGGGCCCACGTGATTTCCCCGTGGGGCCCACGTGATTTCAGGGTGGGGCCCACGTGATTTTCACGTGGGGCCCACGTGGTTTCCCCGTGGGGCCCACGTGATTTCCCCGTGGGGCCCACGTGATTTCCCCTGGGGGCCCACGTTATTTCCCCGTGGGTCCCACGTGATTTCCGGGTGGGGCCCACGTGATTTCCCCGTGGGGCCCACGTGATTTCCCCGTGGGACCCAAGTGATATCCCCTGAGGGCCCACGTGATTTCCCCTGGGGGCCCAAGTGATTTCCCCGTGCGGCCCACGTGATTTCCGGGTGGGGCCCACTTGATTTCCCCGTGGGGCCCACGTGATTTCCGGGTGGGGCCCACGTGATTTCCCCTGAGGGCCCACGTGATTTCCCCGTGGGGCCCACGTGATTTCCCCTGGGGTCCCACGTGATTTCCCCTGGGGGCTCTCGTGATTTCCCCGTGGGGCCGACGTGATTTCCCCTGCGGGCCCACGTGATTTCCCCAGGGGGCCCACGTGATTTCCCCTGGGGGCCCACGTGATTTCCCCGTGGGGCCCACCTGATTTCCCCGTGGGGCCCACGTAATTTCCGGGTGGGGCTCACGTGACTTCCGGGTGGCGCCCACGTGATTTCCCCGTGGGGCCCACCTGATTTCCGGGTGGGGCCCATGTGATTTCCCCCGGGGGCCCACGTGATTTCCCCGTGGGGCCCACGTGATTTCCCCTGGGGGCCCACGTGATTTCCCCGTGGGGCCCACGTGATTTCCCCTGGGGGCCCACGTGATTTCACCTGGGGGCAGACGTGATTTCCCCGTGGGGCCCACGTGGTTTCCCCTGGGGGCCCACGTGATTTCCCCTGGGGGCCCACGTGATTTCCCCTGGGGGCCCACGTGATTTCCCCTGGGGGCCCACGTGATTTCCCCGTGTGGCCCACGTGATTTCCCCGTGGGGAGCACGTGATTTCCCCATGGGGCCCACGTGATTTTCCCAGGGGGCCCACGTGATTTTCCCTGGGGGCCCACGTTATTTCCCCGTGGGGCCCACGTGATTTCCCCTGGGGGCCCCCGTGATTTCCCCTGGGGGCCCACGTGATTTCCCCGTGGGGCCCACGTGATTTCCCCGGGGGGCCCACGTGATTTCCCCTGGGGGCCCACGTGGTTTCCCCGTGGGGCCCACGTGATTTCCCCTGGGGGCGCACGTGATTTCCCCTGGGGGCCCACGTGATTTCCCCGTGGGGCCCACGTGATTTCCGGGTGGGGCCCACGTGATTTCCCCGTGGGGCCCACGTGATTTCCGCGTGGGGCCCACGTGATTTCCCCGTGGGGCCCACGTGATTTCCCCTGGGGGCCCACCTGATTTCCCCTGGGGGCCCACGTGATTTCCCCGTGGGGCCCACGTGATTTCCGGGTGGGGCCCACGTGATTTCCCCGTGGGGTCCACGTGATTTCCCCTGGGGGCCCACGTGATTTCCCCTGGGGGACCACGTGATTTCCCCGTGGGGCCCACGTGATTTCCGGGTGGGGCCCACGTGATTTCCGGGTGGGGCCCACTTGAATTCCCCTGGGGGCCCACGTGATTTCCCCGTGGGGCCCACGTGATTTCGTCGTGGTGCCCACGTGATTTCCCCGTGGGGCCCACGTGATTTCCCCTGGGGGCCCACGTGATTTCCCCGTGGGGCCCACGTGATTTCCCCTGGGGGCCCACGTGATTTCCCCTGGGGGCCCAAGTGATTTCCCCGTGGGGCCCACGTGATTTCCCCTGGGGGCCCACCTGATTTCCCCGTGGGGCCCACGTGATTTCCCCTGGGGGCCCACGTGATTTCCGGGTGGGGCCCACGTGATTTCCCCTGGGGGCCCACGTCATTTCCCTGTGGGGCCCACGTGATTTCCCCTGGGGGCCCACGTGATTTACCCTGGGGGCCCACGTGATTTCCCCTGGGGGCCCAGGTGATTTCCCCGAGGGGCCCCCGTGATTTCCGGGTGGGGCCCACGTGATTTCCCCGTGGGGCCCACGTGATTTCCCCTGGGGGCCCACGTGATTTCCCCTGGGGGCCCACGTGATTTCCCCGTGGGGCCCACGTCTTTTCCCCTGAGGGCCCACGTCATTTCCCCGTGGGGCCCACGTGATTTCCCCTGGGGGCACACGTGATTTCCCCGTGGGGCCCACGTGATTTCCGGGTGGGGCCTCGTGATTTTCGGTTGGGGCCCACGTGATTTCCCCGTGGGGCCCACGTGATTTCCCCGTGGGGCCCACGTGATTTCCCCTGGGGGCCCACGGCATTTCCCTGTGGGGCCCACGTGATTTCCCCAGGGGGCCCACGTGATTTCCCCTCGGGGCCCACGTGACTTCCCCGTGGGGCCCACGTTATTTCCCCTGGGGGCCCACGTGATTTCCCCGTGGGGCCCACGTGATTTCCCCGTGGGTCCCACCTGATTTCCGGGTGGGGCCCATGTGATTTCCGGGTGGGGCCGACGTGATTTCCTCTGGGGCCCCACGTGATTTCCCCTGGGGGCCCACGTGATTTCCCCGTGGGGCCCACGTGATTTCCCCGTGGGGCCCACGTGATTTCCCCAGGGGGCCCACGTGATTTCCCCTGGGGGCCCACGTTATTTCCCCGTGGGGCCCACGTGATTTCCCCTGGGGGCCCCGGTGATTTCCCCTGGGGGCCCACGTGATTTCCCCGTGGGGCCCACGTGATTTCCCCTGCAGGCCCACGTGATTTCCCCTGGGGGACCACGTGATTTCCCCTGGGGGCGCACGTGATTTCCCCTGGGGGCCCACGTGATGTCCCCGTGGGGCCCACGTGATTTCCGGGTGGGGCCCACGTGATTTCCCCGTGGGGCCCACGTGATTTCCGCGTGGGGCCCACGTGATTTCCCCGTGGGGCCCACGTGATTTCCCCTGAGGTCCCACGTGATTTCCCTGTCGGGCCCACGTGATTTCCCCTGGGGGCCCACGTGATTTCCCCTGAGGGGCCACGTGATTTCCCCATGGGGCCCACGTGATTTCCCCTGGGGGCCCACGTGATTTCCCCGTGGGGCCCACGTGATTTCCGCGTGGGGCCCACGTGATTTCCCCGTGGGGCCCACGTGATTTCCCCGTGGGGCCCACGTGATTTCCCCTGGGGACCCACGTGATTTCCCCTGGGGGCCGACGTGATTTCTCCGTGGGGCCCACGTGATTTCCCCATGGGGCCCACGTGATTTCCCCTGGGGGCCCACGTGATTTCCCCGTGGGGCCCACGTGATTTCCCCGTGGGGCCCACGTGATTTCCCCTGGGGGCCCACGTGATTTCCCCGTGGGGCCCACGTGATTTCCCCGTGGGGCCCACGTGATTTCCCCGTGGGGCCCAAGTGATTTCCCCTGAGGGCCCACGTGATTTCCCCTGGGGGCCCAAGTGATTTCCCCGTGCGGCCCACTTGATTTCCGGGTGGGGCCCACTTGCTTTCCCCGTGGGGCCCACGTGATTTCCGGGTGGGGCCCACGTGATTTCCCCGTGGGGCCCACGTGATTTCCCCTGGGGGCTCACGTGATTTCCCCGTGGGGCCCACGTGATTTCCCCGTGGGGCCCACGTGATTTCCCCGTGGGTCCCACGTGATTTCCGGGTGGGGCCCACGTGATTTCCCCTGGGGGCCCACGTGATGTCCCCGTGTGGCCCACGTGATTTCCCCATGGGGCCCACGTGATTTTCCCGTGGTGCCCACGTGATTTCCCCTGGGGGCCCACGTGATATCCCCGTGGGGCCCACGTGAATTCCCCGTGGGGCCCACGTGATTTCCCCGTGGGGTCCACGTGATTTCAACTGAGAGCCCACGTGATTTCCCCGTGGGGCCCACGTGATTTCCCCGTGGGGCCCACGTGATTTCCCCGTGGGGCCCACGTGATTTCCCCAGGGGGCCCACGTGATTTCCCCTCGGGGCCCACGTGACTTCCCCGTGGGGCCCACGTGATTTCCCCTGGGTCCCACGTGATTTCCCCGTGGTGCCCACGTGATTTCCAGGTGGGTCCCACGTGATTTCCCCGTGGGGCCCACGTGATTTCCGGGTGGGGGCCACGTGATTTCCACTGGGGGCCCACGTGATTTCCCCGTGGGGCCCACGTGATTTCCCCGGGGGGCCCACGTGATTTCCCCGTGGGGCCCACGTGATTTCCCCGTGGGGCCCACCTGATTTCCGGGTGGGGCCCATGTGATTTCCGGGTGGGGCCGACGTGATTTCCTCTGGGGCCCCACGTGATTTCCCCTGGGGGCCCACGTGATTTCCCCGTGGGGCCCACGTGATTTCCCCGTGGGGCCCACGTGATTTCCCCAGGGGGCCCACGTGATTGCCCCTGGGGGCCCACGTTGTTTCCCCGTGGGGCCCACGAGATTTCCCCTGGGGGCCCACGTGATTTCCCCGTGGGGCCCACGTGATTTCCCCTGCAGGCCCACGTGATTTCCGCTGGGGGCCCACGTGATTTCCCCTGGGGGCGCACGTGATTTCCCCTGGGGGCCCACGTGATTTCCCCGTGGGGCCCACGTGATTTCCGGGTGGGGCCCACGTGATTTCCCCGTGGGGCCCACGTGATTTCCGCGTGGGGCCCACGTGATTTCCCCGTGGGGCCCACGTGATTTCCCCTGAGGTCCCACGTGATTTCCCCGTGGGGCCCACGTGATTTCCCCTGGGGGCCCACGTGATTTCCCCTGAGGGGCCACGTGATTTCCCCATGGGGCCCACGTGATTTCCCCTGGGGGCCCACGTGATTTCCCCGTGGGGCCCACGTGATTTCCGCGTGGGGCCCACGTGATTTCCCCGTGGGGCCCACGTGATTTCCCCGTGGGGCCCACGTGATTTCCCCTGGGGACCCACGTGATTTCCCCTGGGGGCCGACGTGATTTCCCCGTGGGGCCCACGTGATTTCCCCGTGGGGCCCACGTGATTTCCCCATGGGGCCCACGTGATTTCCCCTGGGGGCCCACGTGATTTCCCCGTGGGGCCCACGTGATTTCCCCGTGGGGCCCACGTGATTTCCCCTGGGGGCCCACGTGATTTCCCCGTGGGGCCCACGTGATTTCCGGGTGGGGCCCACGTGATTTCCCCGTGGGGCCCAAGTGATTTCCCCTGAGGGCCCACGTGATTTCCCCTGGGGGCCCAAGTGATTTCCCCGTGCGGCCCACGTGATTTCCGGGTGGGGCCCACTTAATTTCCCCGTGGGGCCCACGTGATTTCCGGGTGGGGCCCACGTGATTTCCCCGTGGGGCCCACGTGATTTCCCCTGGGGGCTCACGTGATTTCCCCGTGGGGCCCACGTGATTTCCGGGTGGGGCCCACGTGATTTCCCCTGGGGGCCCACGTGATTTCCCCGTGTGGCCCACGTGATTTCCCCATGGGGCCCACGTGATTTTCCCGTGGTGCCCACGTGATTTCCCCTAGGGGCCCAAGTGATATCCCCGTGGGGCCCACGTGAATTCCCCGTGGGGCCCACGTGATTTCCCCGTGGGGTCCACGTGATTTCAACTGAGGGCCCACGTGATTTCCCCGTGGGGCCCACGTGATTTCCCCTGGGGCCCACGTGATTTCCGCTGGGGGCCCACGTGATTTCCCCTGGGGGCCCACGTGATTTCCCCGTGGGGCCCACGTGATTTCCCCAGGGGGCCCACGTGATTTCCCCTGGGGGCACACGTGATTTCCCCGTGGGGCCCACGTGATTTCCGGGTGGGGCCCACGTGATTTCCCCGTGGGGCCCACGTGATTTCCCCGTGGGGCCCACGTGATTTCCCCGTGGAGCCCACGTGATTTCCCCTGAGGGCCCAGGTGATTTCCCCGTGGGGCCCACGTGATTTCCCCTGGGGTCCCACGTGATTTCCCCTGGGGGCTCTCGTGATTTCCCCGTGGGGCCCACGTGATTTCCCCTGCGGGCCCACGTGATTTCCCCAGGGGGCCCACGTGATTTCCCCTGGGGGCCCACGTGATTTCCCCGTGAGGCCCACCTGATTTCCCCGTGGGGCCCACGTAATTTCCGGGTGGGGCTCACGTGATTTCCGGGTGGCGCCCACGTGATTTCCCCGTGGGGCCCACCTGATTTCCGGGTGGGGCCCACGTGATTTCCCCGTGGGGCCCACGTGATTTCCCCTGGGGGCCCACGTGATTTCCCCGTGGGGCCCACGTGATTTCCCCTGGGGGCCCACGTGATTTCACCTGGGGGCCCACGTGATTTCCCCGTGGGGCCCACGTGGTTTCCCCTGGGGGCCCACGTGATTTCCCCTGGGGGCCCACGTGATTTCCCCTGGGGGCCCACGTGATTTCCCCTGGGGGCCCACGTGATTTCCCCGTGTGGCCCACGTGATTTCCCCGTGGGGAGCACGTGATATCCCCATGGGGCCCACGTGATTTCCCCAGGGGGCCCACGTGATTTTCCCTGGGGGCCCACGTTATTTCCCCGTGGGGCCCACGTGATTTCCCCTGGGGGCCCCCGTGATTTCCCCTGGGGGCCCACGTGATTTCCCCTGGGGGCCCACGTGATTTCCCCGTGGGGACCCACGTGATTTCCCCTGGGGGCCCACGTGGTTTCCCCGTGGGGCCCACGTGATTTCCCCTGGGGGCGCACGTGATTTCCCCTGGGGGCCCACGTGATTTCCCCGTGGGGCCCACGTGATTTCCGGGTGGGGCCCACGTGATTTCCCCAGGGGGCCCACGTGATTTCCGCGTGGGGCCCACGTGATTTCCGGGTGGGGCCCACTTGAATTCCCCTGGGGGCCCACGTGATTTCCCCGTGGGGCCCACGTAATTTCGTCGTGGTGCCCACGTGATTTCCCCGTGGGGCCCACGTGATTTCCCCTGGGGGCCCACGTGATTTCCCCGTGGGGCCCACGTGATTTCCCCTGGGGGCCCACGTGATTTCCCCTGGGGGCCCAAGTGATTTCCCCGTGGGGCCCACGTGATTTCCCCTGGGGGCCCACCTGATTTCCCCGTGGGGCCCACGTGATTTCCCCTGGGGGCCCACGTGATTTCCGGGTGGGGCCCACGTGACTTCCCCTGGGGGCCCACGTCATTTCCCTGTGGGGCCCACGTGATTTCCCCTGGGGGCCCACGTGATTTACCCTGGGGGCCCACGTGATTTCCCCTGGGGGCCCAGGTGATTTCCCCGAGGGGCCCACGTGATTTCCGGGTGGGGCCCACGTGATTTCCCCGTGGGGCCCACGTGATTTCCCCTGGAGGCCCACGTGATTTCCCCTGGGGGCCCACGTGATTTCCCCGTGGGGCCCACGTCTTTTCCCCTGAGGGCCCACGTCATTTCCCCGTGGGGCCCACGTGATTTCCCCGTGGGGCCCACGTGATTTCCCCGTGGGGCCCACGTGATTTCCCCAGGGGGCCCACGTGATTTCCCCTCGGGGCCCACGTGACTTCCCCGTGGGGCCCACGTGATTTCCCCTGGGGGCCCACGTGATTTCCCCGTGGGGCCCAAGTGATTTCCAGGTGGGTCCCACGTGATTTCCCCGTGGGGCCCACGTGATTTCCGGGTGGGGGCCACGTGATTTCCACTGGGGGCCCACGTGATTTCCCCGTGGGTCCCACGTGATTTCCCCTGGGGGCCCACGTGATTTCCCCGTGGGGCCCACGTGATTTCCCCGTGGGGCCCACCTGATTTCCGGGTGGGGCCCATGTGATTTCCGGGTGGGGCCGACGTGATTTCCTCTGGGGCCCCACGTGATTTCCCCTGGGGGCCCACGTGATTTCCCCTGGGGGCCCACGTGATTTCCCCGTGGGGCCCACGTCTTTTCCCCTGAGGGCCCACGTCATTTCCCCGTGGGGCCCACGTGATTTCCCCGTGGGGCCCACGTGATTTCCCCGTGGGGCCCACGTGATTTCCCCAGGGGGCCCACGTGATTTCCCCTCGGGGCCCACGTGACTTCCCCGTGGGGCCCACGTGATTTCCCCTGGGGGCCCACGTGATTTCCCCGTGGGGCCCAAGTGATTTCCAGGTGGGTCCCACGTGATTTCCCCGTGGGGCCCACGTGATTTCCGGGTGGGGGCCACGTGATTTCCACTGGGGGCCCACGTGATTTCCCCGTGGGTCCCACGTGATTTCCCCTGGGGGCCCACGTGATTTCCCCGTGGGGCCCACGTGATTTCCCCGTGGGGCCCACCTGATTTCCGGGTGGGGCCCATGTGATTTCCGGGTGGGGCCGACGTGATTTCCTCTGGGGCCCCACGTGATTTCCCCTGGGGGCCCACGTGATTTCCCCGTGGGGCCCACGTGATTTCCCCATGGGGCCCACGTGATTTCCCCAGGGGGCCCACGTGATTTCCCCTAGGGGCCCACGTTATTTCCCCGTGGGGCCCACGTGATTTCCGCGTGGGGCCCACGTGATTTCCCCGTGGGGCCCACGTGATTTCCCCGTGGGGCCCACGTGATTTCCCCTGAGGTCCCACGTGATTTCCCCGTGGGGCCCACGTGATTTCCCCTGGGGGCCCACGTGATTTCCCCTGAGGGGACACGTGATTTCCCCAGGGGGCCCACGTGATTTCCCCTGGGGGCCCACGTGATTTCCCCGTGGGGCCCACGTGATTTCCGCGTGGGGCCCAGGTGATTTCCCCGTGGGGCCCACGTGATTTCCCCGTGGGACCAACGTGATTTCCCCTGGGGACCCACGTGATTTCCCCTGGGGGCCGACGTGATTTCCCCGTGGGGCCAACGTGATTTCCCCATGGGGCCCACGTGATTTCCCCATGGGGCCCACGTGATTTCCCCTGGGGGCCCACGTGATTTCCCCTGGGGGCCCACGTGATTTCCCCTGGGGGCCCACGTGATTTCCCCTTGTGGCCCACGTGATTTCCCCTTGGGGCCCACGTGATTTCCGCGTGGGGCCCACGTGATTTCCCCGTGGGGCCCACGTGATTTCCCCGTGGGGCCCACGTGATTTCCCCTGGGGACCCACGTGATTTCCCCTGGGGGCCGACGTGATTTCCCCTGGGGGCCCACGTAATTTCCCCGTGGGGCCCACGTGATTTCCCCTGGGGGCCCACGTGATTTCCCCTGGGGACCCACGTGATTTCCCCTGGGGGCCCACGTGATTTCCCCTGGGGGCCCACGTAATTTCCCCGTGGGGCCCACGTGATTTCCCCTGGGGGCCCACGTGATTTCCCCTGGGGGCCCACGTGATTTCCCCGTGGGGCCCACGTGGTTTCCCCTGGGGGCCCACGTGATTTCCCCTGGGGGCCCACGTGATTTCCCCGTGGGGCCCACGTGATTTCCGGGTGGGGCCCACGTGATTTCCCCGTGGGACCCACGTGATTTCCGGGTGGGGCCCACGTGATTTCCCCGTGGGGCCCACGTGATTTGCCCTGGGGGCCCACGTGATTTCCCCGTGGGGCCCACGTGATTTCAGGGTGGGGCCCACGTGATTTTCACGTGGGGCCCACGTGGTTTCCCCGTGGGGCCCACGTGATTTCCCCGTGGGGCCCACGTGATTTCCCCTGGGGGCCCACGTGATTTCCCCGTGGGGCCCACGTGATTTCCGGGTGGGGCCCACGTGATTTCCCCGTGGGGCCCACGTGATTTCCGGTGGGGCCCACGTGATTTCCCGTTGGGGCCCACGTGATTTCCCCTGAGGGCCCACGTGATTTCCCCTGGGGGCCCAAGTGATTTCCCCGTGCGGCCCACGTGATTTCCGGTTGGGGCCCACGTGATTTCCCCGTGGGGCCCACGTGATTTCCGGGTGGGGCCCACGTGATTTCCCCGTGGGGCCCACGTGATTTCCCCTGGGGGACCACGTGATTTCCCCTGGGGGCCCACGTGATTTCCCCGTGGGGCCCACGTGATTTCCCCTGGGGCCCACGTGATTTCCGCTGGGGGCCCACGTGATTTCCCCTGGGGGCTCACGTGATTTCCCCGTGGGGCCCACGTGATTTCCCCAGGGGGCCCAAGTGATTTCCCCTGGGGGCACACGTGATTTCCCCGTGGGGCCCACGTGATTTCCGGGGGGGCCCACGTGATTTCCCCGTGGAGCCCACGTGATTTCCCCTGAGGGCCCACGTGATTTCCCCGTGGGGCCCACGTGATTTCCCCTGGGGTCCCACGTGATTTCACCGTGGGGCCCACGTGATTTCCCCTGGGGGCCCACGTGATTTCACCTGGGGGCCCACGTGATTTCCCCGTGGGGCCCACGTGGTTTCCCCTGGGGGCCCACGTGATTTCCCCTGGGGGCCCACGTGTTTTCCCCTGGGGGCCCACGTGATGTCCCCTGGGGGCCCACGTGATTTCCCCGTGTGGCCCACGTGATTTCCCCGTGGGGAGCACGTGATATCCCCATGGGGCCCACGTGATTTCCCCAGGGGGCCCACGTGATTTTCCCTGGGGGCCCACGTTATTTCCCCGTGGGGCCCACGTGATTTCCCCTGGGGGCCCCCGTGATTTCCCCTGGGGGCCCACGTGATTTCCCCTTGGGGCCCACGTGATTTCCCCTGGGGACCCATGTGATTTCCCCTGGGGGCCCACGTGGTTTCCGCGTGGGGCCCACGTGATTTCCACTGGGGGCGCACGTTATTTCCCCTGGGGGCCCACGTGATTTCCCCGTGGGGCCCACGTGATTTCCGGGTGGGGCCCACGTGATTTCCCCGTGGGGCCCACGTGATTTCCGCGTGGGGCCCACGTGATTTCCCCGTGGGGCCCACGTGATTTCCCCGTGGGGCCCACGTGATTTCCCCTGGGGGCCCACCTGATTTCCCCTGGGGGCCCACGTGATTTCCCCGTGGGGCCCACGTGATTTCCGGGTGGGGCCCACGTGATTTCCCCGTGGGGTCCACGTGATTTCCCCTGGGGGCCCACGTGATTTCCCCTGGGGGCCCACGTGATTTCCCCGTGGGGCCCACGTGATTTCCGGGTGGGGCCCACGTGATTTCCGTGTGGGGCCCACTTGAATTCCCCTGGGGGCCCACGTGATTTCCCCGTGGGGCCCACGTGATTTCCCCGTGGGGCCCACGTGATTTCCCCTGGGGGCCCACGTGATTTCCCCGTGGGGCCCACGTGATTTCCCCTGGGGGCCCACGTGATTTCCCCTGGGGGCCCAAGTGATTTCCCCGTGGGGCCCACGTGATTTCCCCTGGGGGCCCACCTGATTTCCCCGTGGGGCCCACGTGATTTCCCCTGGGGGCCCACGTGATTTCCGGGTGGGGCCCACGTGATTTCCCCTGGGGGCCCACGTCATTTCCCTGTGGGGCCCACGTGATTTCCCCGTGGGGCCCACGTGATTTCCCCGGGGGCCCACGTGATTTCCCCTGGGGGCCCACGTGATTTCCCCGTGGGGCCCACGTCTTTTCCCCTGAGGGCCCACGTCATTTCCCCGTGGGGCCCACGTGATTTCCCCTGGGGGCACACGTGATTTCCCCGTGGGGCCCACGTGATTTCCGGGTGGGGCCTCGTGATTTCCGGGTGGGGCCCACGTGATTTCCCCGTGGGGCCCACGTGATTTCCCCGTGGGGCCCCCGTGAGTTCCCCGTGGGGCCCACGTGATTTCCCCAGGGGGCCCACGTGATTTCCCCTCGGGGCCCACGTGACTTCCCCGTGGGGCCCACGAGATTTCCCCTGGGGGCCCACGTGATTTCCCCGTGGGGCCCACGTGATTTCCAGGTGGGTCCCACGTGATTTCCCCGTGGGGCCCACGTGATTTCCGGGTGGGGGCCACGTGATTTCCACTGGGGGCCCACGTGATTTCCCCGTGGGGCCCACGTGATTTCCCCTGGGGGCCCACGTGATTTCCCCGTGGGGCCCACGTGATTTCCCCATGGGGCCCACCTGATTTCCGGGTGGGGCCCATGTGATTTCCGGGTGGGGCCGACGTGATTTCCTCTGGGGCCCCACGTGATTTCCCCTGGGGGCCCACGTGATTTCCTCGTGGGGCCCACGTGATTTCCCCATGGGGCCCACGTGATTTCCCCGTGGGTCCCACGTGATTTCCCCTGGGGGCCCACGTTATTTCCCCGTGGGGCCCACGTCATTTCCCCTGGGGGCCCCGGTGATTTCCCCTGGGGGCCCACGTGATTTCCCCGTGGGGCCCACGTGATTTCCCCTGCAGGCCCACGTGATTTCCCCTGGGGGCCCACGTGATTTCCCCTGGGGGTGCACGTGATTTCCCCTGGGGGCCCACGTGATTTCCCCGTGGGGCCCACGTGATTTCCGGGTGGGGCCCACGTGATTTCCCCGTGGGGCCCACGTGATTTCCGCGTGGGGCCCACGTGATTTCCCCGTGGGGCCCACGTGATTTCCCCGTGGGGCCCACGTGATTTCCCCTGAGGTCCCACGTGATTTCCCCGTGGGGCCCACGTGATTTCCCCTGGGGGCCCACGTGATTTCCCCTGAGGGGACACGTGATTTCCCCCTGGGGCCCACGTGATTTCCCCTGGGGGCCCACGTGATTTCCCCGTGGGGCCCACGTGATTTCCGCGTGGGGCCCACGTGATTTCCCCGTGGGGCCCACGTAATTTCCCCGTGGGGCCCACGTGGTTTCCCCTGGGGGCCCACGTGATTTCCCCTGGGGGCCCACGTGATTTCCCCGTGGGGCCCACGTGATTTCCGGGTGGGGCCCACGTGATTTCCCCGTGGGACCCACGTGATTTCCGGGTGGGGCCCACGTGATTTCCCCGTGGGGCCCACGTGATTTGCCCTGGGGGCCCACGTGATTTCCCCGTGGGGCCCACGTGATTTCAGGGTGGGGCCCACGTGATTTTCACGTGGGGCCCACGTGGTTTCCCCGTGGGGCCCACGTGATTTCCCCGTGGGGCCCACGTGATTTCCCCTGGGGGCCCACGTGATTTCCCCGTGGGGCCCACGTGATTTCCGGGTGGGGCCCACGTGATTTCCCCGTGGGGCCCACGTGATTTCCGGGTGGGGCCCACGTGATTTACCCGTGGGGCCCAAGTGATTTCCCCTGAGGGCCCACGTGATTTCCCCTGGGGGCCCAAGTGATTTCCCCGTGCGGCCCACGTGATTTCCGGGTGGGGCCCACGTGATTTCCCCGTGGGGCCCACGTGATTTCCGGGTGGGGCCCACGTGATTTCCCCGGGGGGCCCACGTGATTTCCACAGGGGGCCCACGTGATTTCCCCTGGGGGCCCACGTGATTTCCCCGTGGGCCCCACGTGATTTCCCCTGGGGGCCCACCTGATTTCCCCTGGGGGCCCACGTGATTTCCCCGTGGGGCCCACGTGATTTCCGGGTGGGGCCCACGTGATTTCCCCGTGGGGTCCACGTGATTTCCCCTGGGGGCCCACGTGATTTCCCCTGGGGGCCCACGTGATTTCCCCGTGGGGCCCACGTGATTTCCGGGTGGGGCCCACGTGATTTCCGTGTGGGGCCCACTTGAATTCCCCTGGGGGCCCACGTGATTTCCCCGTGGGGCCCACGTGATTTCCCCGTGGGGCCCACGTGATTTCCCCTGGGGGCCCACGTGATTTCCCCGTGGGGCCCACGTGATTTCCCCTGGGGGCCCACGTGATTTCCCCTGGGGGCCCAAGTGATTTCCCTGTGGGGCCCACGTGATTTCCCCTGGGGGCCCACCTGATTTCCCCGTGGGGCCCACGTGATTTCCCCTGGGGGCCCACGTGATTTCCGGGTGGGGCCCACGTGATTTCCCCTGGGGGCCCACGTCATTTCCCTGTGGGGCCCACGTGATTTCCCCGTGGGGCCCACGTGATTTCCCCGGGGGCCCACGTGATTTCCCCTGGGGGCCCACGTGATTTCCCCGTGGGGCCCACGTCTTTTCCCCTGAGGGCCCACGTCATTTCCCCGTGGGGCCCACGTGATTTCCCCTGGGGGCACACGTGATTTCCCCGTGGGGCCCACGTGATTTCCGGGTGGGGCCTCGTGATTTCCGGGTGGGGCCCACGTGATTTCCCCGTGGGGCCCACGTGATTTCCCCGTGGGGCCCCCGTGATTTCCCCGCGGGGCCCACGTGATTTCCCCCGGGGGCCCACGTGATTTCCCCTCGGGGCCCACGTGACTTCCCCGTGGGGCCCACGAGATTTCCCCTGGGGGCCCACGTGATTTCCCCGTGGGGCCCACGTGATTTCCAGGTGGGTCCCACGTGATTTCCCCGTGGGGCCCACGTGATTTCCGGGTGGGGGCCACGTGATTTCCACTGGGGGCCCACGTGATTTCCCCGTGGGTCCCACGTGATTTCCCCTGGGGGCCCACGTGATTTCCCCGTGGGGCCCACGTGATTTCCCCATGGGGCCCACCTGATTTCCGGGTGGGGCCCATGTGATTTCCGGGTGGGGCCGACGTGATTTCCTCTGGGGCCCCACGTGATTTCCCCTGGGGGCCCACGTGATTTCCTCGTGGGGCCCACGTGATTTCCCCATGGGGCCCACGTGATTTCCCCAGGGGGCCCACGTGATTTCCCCTGGGGGCCCACGTTATTTCCCCGTGGGGCCCACGTCATTTCCCCTGGGGGCCCCGGTGATTTCCCCTGGGGGCCCACGTGATTTCCCCGTGGGGCCCACGTGATTTCCCCTGCAGGCCCACGTGATTTCCCCTGGGGGCCCACGTGATTTCCCCTGGGGGTGCACGTGATTTCCCCTGGGGGCCCACGTGATTTCCCCGTGGGGCCCACGTGATTTCCGGTTGGGGCCCACGTGATTTCCCCGTGGGGCCCACGTGATTTCCGCGTGGGGCCCACGTGATTTCCCCGTGGGGCCCACGTGATTTCCCCGTGGGGCCCACGTGATTTCCCCTGAGGTCCCACGTGATTTCCCCGTGGGGCCCACGTGATTTCCCCTGGGGGCCCACGTGATTTCCCCTGAGGGGCCACGTGAGTTCCCCATGGGGCCCACGTGATTTCCCCTGGGGGCCCACGTGATTTCCCCGTGGGGCCCACGTGATTTCCGCGTGGGGCCCACGTGATTTCCCCGTGGGGCCCACGTAATTTCCCCGTGGGGCCCACGTGGTTTCCCCTGGGGGCCCACGTGATTTCCCCTGGGGGCCCACGTGATTTCCCCGTGGGGCCCACGTGATTTCCGGGTGGGGCCCACGTGATTTCCCCGTGGGACCCACGTGATTTCCGGGTGGGGCCCACGTGATTTCCCCGTGGGGCCCACGTGATTTGCCCTGGGGGCCCACGTGATTTCCCCGTGGGGCCCACGTGATTTCAGGGTGGGGCCCACGTGATTTTCACGTGGGGCCCACGTGGTTTCCCCGTGGGGCCCACGTGATTTCCCCGTGGGGCCCACGTGATTTCCCCTGGGGGCCCACGTGATTTCCCCGTGGGGCCCACGTGATTTCCGGGTGGGGCCCACGTGATTTCCCCGTGGGGCCCACGTGATTTCCGGGTGGGGCCCACGTGATTTCCCCGTGGGGCCCAAGTGATTTCCCCTGAGGGCCCACGTGATTTCCCCTGGGGGCCCAAGTGATTTCCCCGTGCGGCCCACGTGATTTCCGGGTGGGGCCCACGTGATTTCCCCGTGGGGCCCACGTGATTTCCGGGTGGGGCCCACGTGATTTCCCCGTGGGGCCCACGTGATTTCCACAGGGGGCCCACGTGATTTCCCCTGGGGGCCCACGTGATTTCCCCGTGGGCCCCACGTGATTTCCCCTGGGGGCCCACGTGATTTCCCCTGGGGGCCCAAGTGATTTCCCCGTGGGGCCCACGTGATTTCCCCTGGGGGCCCACGTGATTTCCCCGTGGGGCCCACGTGATTTCCCCGTGGGGCCCACGTGATTTCCCCTGAGGGGACACGTGATTTCCCCATGGGGCCCACGTGATTTCCCCTGGGGGCCCATGTGATTTCCCCGTGGGGCCCACGTGATTTCCGCGTGGGGCCCACGTGATTTCCCCATGGGGCCCACGTGATTTCCCCGTGGGGCCCACGTGGTTTCCCCTGGGGGCCCACGTGATTTCCCCTGGGGGCCCACGTGATTTCCCCGTGGGGCCCACGTGATTTCCGGGTGGGGCCCACGTGATTTCCCCGTGGGACCCACGTGATTTCCGGGTGGGGCCCACGTGATTTCCCCGTGGGGCCCACGTGATTTGCCCTGGGGGCCCACGTGATTTCCCCGTGGGGCCCACGTGATTTCAGGGTGGGGCCCACGTGATTTTCACGTGGGGCCCACGTGGTTTCCCCGTGGGGCCCACGTGATTTCCCCGTGGGGCCCACGTGATTTCCCCTGGGGGCCCACGTGATTTCCGGGTGGGGCCCACGTGATTTCTCCGTGGGGCCCACGTGATTTCCCCTGGGGGCCCACGTGATTTCCCCTGGGGGCCCACGTGATTTCCCCGTGGGCCCCACGTGATTTCCCCTGGGGGCCCACGTGATTTCCCCTGGGGGCCCAAGTGATTTCCCCGTGCGGCCCACGTGATTTCCGGGTGGGGCCCACGTGATTTCCCCGTGGGGCCCACGTGATTTCCGGGTGGGGCCCACGTGATTTCTCCGTGGGGCCCACGTGATTTCCCCTGGGGGCCCACGTGATTTCCCCTGGGGGCCCACGTGATTTCCCCGTGGGCCCCACGTGATTTCCCCTGGGGGCCCACGTGATTTCCCCTGGGGGCCCAAGTGATTTCCCCGTGGGGCCCACGTGATTTCCCCTGGGGGCCCACGTGATTTCCCCATGGGGCCCACGTGATTGTCCCGTGGTGCCCACGTGATGTCCCCTGGGGGCCCACGTGATTTCCCCGTGGGGCCCACGTGAATTCCCCGTGGGGCCCACGTGATTTCCCCGTGGGGTCCACGTGATTTCAACTGAGGGCCCACGTGATTTCCCCTTGGGGCCCACATGATTTCCCCTGGGGCCCACGTGATTTCCGCTGGGGGCCCACGTGATTTCCCCTGGGGGCCCACGTGATTTCCCCGTGGGGCCCACGTGATTTCCCCAGGGGGCCCAAGTGATTTCCCCTGGGGGCACACGTGATTTCCCCGTGGGGCCCACGTGATTTCCGGGTGGGGCCCACGTGATTTCCCCGTGGGGCCCACGTGATTTCCCCGTGGGGCCCACGTGATTTCCCCGTGGAGCCCACGTGATTTCCCCTGAGGGCCCACGTGATTTCCCCGTGGGGCCCACGTGATTTCCCCTGGGGTCCCACGTGATTTCCCCTGGGGGCTCTCGTGATTTCCCCGTGGGGCCCACGTGATTTCCCCTGCTGGCCCACGTGATTTCCCCAGGGGGCCCACGTGATTTACCCTGGGGGCCCACGTGATTTCCCCGTGGGACCCACCTGATTTCCCCGTGGGGCCCACGTAATTTCCGGGTGGGGCTCACGTGATTTCCGGGTGGCGCCCACGTGATTTCCCCGTGGGGCCCACCTGATTTCCGGGTGGGGCCCACGTGATTTCCCCCGGGGGCCCACGTGATTTCCCCCTGGGGCCCACGTGATTTCCCCTTGGGGCCCACGTGATTTCCGGGTGGGGCCCACGTGATTTCCCCGTGGGGCCTACGTGATTTCCCCGTGGGGCCCACGTGATTTCCCTGTGGGGCCCACGTGATTTCCGGGTGGGGCCCACGTTATTTCCCCGTGGGGCCCACGTGCTTTCCGGGTGGGGCCCACGTGATTTCCCCGTGGGGCCCACGTGATTTCCCCGTGTGGCCCACGTGATTTCCCCAGGGGGCCCCCGTGTTTTTCCCGTGGGGCCCACGTGATTTCCCCTGGGGGCCCACGTTATTTCCCCTGAGGGGCCACGTGATTTCCCCGTGGGGCCCACGTGATTTCCCCTGGGGGCCCACGTGATTTCCCCTGGGGGCCCACGTGATTTCACCTGGGGGCCCACGTGATTTCCGGGTGGGGCCCTCGTGATTTCCCCGTGGGGCCCACGTGATTTCCCCTGGGGGCCCACGTGATTTCCCCGTGGGGCCCACGTGATTTCCCCTGGGGGCCCACGTGATTTCCCCGTGGGGCCCACGTGATTTCCCCAGGGGGCCCACGTGATTTTCCCGTGGTGCCCACGTGATTTCCCCTGGGGGCCCACGTGATTTCCCCGTGGGGCCCACGTGATTCCCCCGTGGGGCCCACGTGATTTCCCCGTTGGTCCCACGTGATTTCCCCTGGGGGCCCACGTGATTTTCCCTGGGGGCCCACGTAATTTCCCCGTGGGGCCCACGTGATTTCCGGGTGGGGCCCACGTGATGGCCCCTGGGGGCCGACGTGATTTCCCCGTGTGGCCCACGTGATTTCCCCGTGGGGCCCACGTGATTTCCCCGGGGGCCCCGGTGATTTCCCCGTGGGGCCCACGTGATTTCCCCGTGGGTCCCACGTGATTTCCCCTGGGGGCCCACGTGATTTCCCCGTGGGGCCCACGTGATTTCCCCATGGGGCCCACCTGATTTCCGGGTGGGGCCCATGTGATTTCCGGGTGGGGCCGACGTGATTTTCTCTGGGGCCCCACGTGATTTCCCCTGGGGGCCCACGTGATTTCCTCGTGGGGCCCACGTGATTTCCCCATGGGGCCCACGTGATTTCCCCAGGGGGCCCACGTGATTTCCCCTGGGGGCCCACGTTATTTCCCCGTGGGGCCCACGTGATTTCCCCTGGGGGCCCCGGTGATTTCCCCTGGGGGCCCACGTGATTTCCCCGTGGGGCCCACGTGATTTCCCCTGCAGGCCCACGTGATTTCCCCTGGGGGCCCACGTGATTTCCCCTGGGGGTGCACGTGATTTCCCCTGGGGGCCCACGTGATTTCCCCGTGGGGCCCACGTGATTTCCGGGTGGGGCCCACGTGATTTCCCCGTGGGGCCCACGTGATTTCCGCGTGGGGCCCACGTGATTTCCCCGTGGGGCCCACGTGATTTCCCCGTGGGGCCCACGTGATTTCCCCTGAGGTCCCACGTGATTTCCCCGTGGGGCCCACGTGATTTCCCCTGGGGGCCCACGTGATTTCCCCTGAGGGGACACGTGATTTCCCCATGGGGCCCACGTGATTTCCCCTGGGGGCCCACGTGATTTCCCCGTGGGGCCCACGTGATTTCCGCGTGGGGCCCACGTGATTTCCCCGTGGGGCCCACGTGATTTCCCCGTGGGGCCCACGTGGTTTCAGGGTGGGGCCCACGTGATTTTCACGTGGGGCCCACGTGGTTTCCCCGTGGGGACCACGTGATTTCCCCGTGGGGCCCACGTGATTTCAGGGTGGGGCCCACGTGATTTTCACGTGGGGCCCACGTGGTTTCCCCGTGGGGCCCACGTGATTTCCCCGTGGGGCCCACGTGATTTCCCCTGGTGGCCCACGTGATTTCCCCGTGGGGCCCACGTGATTTCCGGGTGGGGCCCACGTGATTTCCCCGTGGGCCCCACGTGATTTCCCCTGGGGGCCCACGTGATTTCCCCTGGGGGCCCAAGTGATTTCCCCGTGCGGCCCACGTGATTTCCGGGTGGGGCCCACGTGATTTCCCCGTGGGGCCCACGTGATTTCCGGGTGGGGCCCACGTGATTTCTCCGTGGGGCCCACGTGATTTCCCCTGGGGGCCCACGTGATTTCCCCTGGGGGCCCACGTGATTTCCCCGTGGGCCCCACGTGATTTCCCCTGGGGGCCCACGTGATTTCCCCTGGGGGCCCAAGTGATTTCCACGTGGGGCCCACGTGATTTCCCCTGGGGGCCCACGTGATTTCCCCATGGGGCCCACGTGATTTTCCCGTGGTGCCCACGTGATGTCCCCTGGGGGCCCACGTGATTTCCCCGTGGGGCCCACGTGAATTCCCCGTGGGGCCCACGTGATTTCCCCGTGGGGTCCACGTGATTTCAACTGAGGGCCCACGTGATTTCCCCTTGGGGCCCACATGATTTCCCCTGGGGCCCACGTGATTTCCGCTGGGGGCCCACGTGATTTCCCCTGGGGGCCCACGTGATTTCCCCGTGGGGCCCACGTGATTTCCCCAGGGGGCCCAAGTGATTTCCCCAGGGGGCACACGTGATTTCCCCGTGGGGCCCACGTGATTTCCGGGTGGGGCCCACGTGATTTCCCCGTGGGGCCCACGTGATTTCCCCGTGGGGCCCACGTGATTTCCCCGTGGAGCCCACGTGATTTCCCCTGAGGGCCCACGTGATTTCCCCGTGGGGCCCACGTGATTTCCCCTGGGGTCCCACGTGATTTCCCCTGGGGGCTCTCGTGATTTCCCCGTGGGGCCCACGTGATTTCCCCTGCTGGCCCACGTGATTTCCCCAGGGGGCCCACGTGATTTACCCTGGGGGCCCACGTGATTTCCCCGTGGGACCCACCTGATTTCCCCGTGGGGCCCACGTAATTTCCGGGTGGGGCTCACGTGATTTCCGGGTGGCGCCCACGTGATTTCCCCGTGGGGCCCACCTGATTTCCGGGTGGGGCCCACGTGATTTCCCCCGGGGGCCCACGTGATTTCCCCCTGGGGCCCACGTGATTTCCCCTTGGGGCCCACGTGATTTCCGGGTGGGGCCCACGTGATTTCCCCGTGGGGCCTACGTGATTTCCCCGTGGGGCCCACGTGATTTCCCTGTGGGGCCCACGTGATTTCCGGGTGGGGCCCACGTTATTTCCCCGTGGGGCCCACGTGATTTCCGCGTGGGGCCCACGTGATTTCCCCGTGGGGCCCACGTGATTTCCCCGTGTGGCCCACGTGATTTCCCCAGGGGGCCCCCGTGTTTTTCCCGTGGGGCCCACGTGATTTCCCCTGGGGGCCCACGTTATTTCCCCTGAGGGGCCACGTGATTTCCCCGTGGGGCCCACGTGATTTCCCCTGGGGGCCCACGTGATTTCCCCTGGGGGCCCACGTGATTTCACCTGGGGGCCCACGTGATTTCCGGGTGGGGCCCTCGTGATTTCCCCGGGGGGCCCACGTGATTTCCCCTGGGGGCCCACGTGATTTCCCCGTGGGGCCCACGTGATTTCCCCTGGGGGCCCACGTGATTTCCCCGTGGGGCCCACGTGATTTCCCCAGGGGGCCCACGTGATTTTCCCGTGGTGCCCACGTGATTTCCCCTGGGGGCCCACGTGATTTCCCCGTGGGGCCCACGTGATTCCCCCGTGGGGCCCACGTGATTTCCCCGTTGGTCCCACGTGATTTCCCCTGGGGGCCCACGTGATTTTCCCTGGGGGCCCACGTAATTTCCCCGTGGGGCCCACGTGATTTCCGGGTGGGGCCCACGTGATTTCCCCTGGGGGCCGACGTGATTTCCCCGTGTGGCCCACGTGATTTCCCCGTGGGGCCCACGTGATTTCCCCGGGGGCCCCGGTGATTTCCCCGTGGGGCCCACGTGATTTCCCCGTGGGTCCCACGTGATTTCCCCTGGGGGCCCACGTGATTTCCCCGTGGGGCCCACGTGATTTCCCCATGGGGCCCACCTGATTTCCGGGTGGGGCCCATGTGATTTCCGGGTGGGGCCGACGTGATTTTCTCTGGGGCCCCACGTGATTTCCCCTGGGGGCCCACGTGATTTCCTCGTGGGGCCCACGTGATTTCCCCATGGGGCCCACGTGATTTCCCCAGGGGGCCCACGTGATTTCCCCTGGGGGCCCACGTTATTTCCCCGTGGGGCCCACGTGATTTCCCCTGGGGGCCCCGGTGATTTCCCCTGGGGGCCCACGTGATTTCCCCGTGGGGCCGACGTGATTTCCCCTGCAGGCCCACGTGATTTCCCCTGGGGGCCCACGTGATTTCCCCTGGGGGTGCACGTGATTTCCCCTGGGGGCCCACGTGATTTCCCCGTGGGGCCCACGTGATTTCCGGGTGGGGCCCACGTGATTTCCCCGTGGGGCCCACGTGATTTCCGCGTGGGGCCCACGTGATTTCCCCGTGGGGCCCACGTGATTTCCCCGTGGGGCCCACGTGATTTCCCCTGAGGTCCCACGTGATTTCCCCGTGGGGCCCACGTGATTTCCCCTGGGGGCCCACGTGATTTCCCCTGAGGGGCCACGTGATTTCCCCATGGGGCCCACGTGATTTCCCCTGGGGGCCCACGTGATTTCCCCGTGGGGCCCACGTGATTTCCGCGTGGGGCCCACGTGATTTCCCCGTGGGGCCCACTTGATTTCCCCGTGGGGCCCACGTGGTTTCAGGGTGGGGCCCACGTGATTTTCACGTGGGGCCCACGTGGTTTCCCCGTGGGGCCCACGTGATTTCCCCGTGGGGCCCACGTGATTTCAGGGTGGGGCCCACGTGATTTTCACGTGGGGCCCACGTGGTTTCCCCGTGGGGCCCACGTGATTTCCCCGTGGGGCCCACGTGATTTCCCCTGGTGGCCCACGTGATTTCCCCGTGGGGCCCACGTGATTTCCGGGTGGGGCCCACGTGATTTCCCCGTGGGGCCCACGTGATTTCCGGGTGGGGCCCACGTGATTTCCCCGTGGGGCCCAAGTGATTTCCCCTGAGGGCCCACGTGATTTCCCCTGGGGGCCCAAGTGATTTCCCCGTGCGGCCCACGTGATTTCCGGGTGGGTCCCACGTGATTTCCCCGTGGGGCCCACGTGATTTCCGGGTGGGGCCCACGTGATTTCCCCGTGGGGCCCACGTGATTTCCCCTGGGGGCCCACGTGATTTCCCCTGGGGGCCCACGTGATTTCCCCGTGGGCCCCACGTGATTTCCCCTGGGGGCCCACGTGATTTCCCCTGGGGGCCCAAGTGATTTCCCCGTGGGGCCCACGTGATTTCCCCTGGGGGCCCACGTGATTTCCCCGTGGGGCCCACGTGATTTCCCCGTGGGGCCCACGTGATTTCCCCTGAGGGGACACGTGATTTCCCCATGGGGCCCACGTGATTTCCCCTGGGGGCCCACGTGATTTCCCCGTGGGGCCCACGTGATTTCCGCGTGGGGCCCACGTGATTTCCCCATGGGGCCCACGTGATTTCCCCGTGGGGCCCACGTGGTTTTCCCTGGGGGCCCACGTGATTTCCCCTGGGGGCCCACGTGATTTACCCGTGGGGCCCACGTGATTTCCGGGTGGGGCCCACGTGATTTCCCCGTGGGACCCACGTGATTTCCGGGTGGGGCCCACGTGATTTCCCCGTGGGGCCCACGTGATTTGCCCTGGGGGCCCACGTGATTTCCCCGTGGGGCCCACGTGATTTCAGGGTGGGGCCCACGTGATTTTCACGTGGGGCCCACGTGGTTTCCCCGTGGGGCCCACGTGATTTCCCCGTGGGGCCCACGTGATTTCCCCTGGGGGCCCACGTGATTTCCCCGTGGGGCCCACGTGATTTCCGGGTGGGGCCCACGTGATTTCCCCGTGGGGCCCACGTGATTTCCGGGTGGGGCCCACGTGATTTCCCCGTGGGGCCCAAGTGATTTCCCCTGAGGGCCCACGTGATTTCCCCTGGGGGCCCAAGTGATTTCCCCGTGCGGCCCACGTGATTTCCCGGGTGGGGCCCACGTGATTTCCCCGTGGGGCCCACGTGATTTCCGGGTGGGGCCCACGTGATTTCCCCGTGGGGCCCACGTGATTTCCCCTGGGGGCCCACGTGATTTCCCCTGGGGGCCCACGTGATTTCCCCGTGGGCCCCACGTGATTTCCCCTGGGGGCCCACGTGATTTCCCCGTGGTGCCCACGTGATTTCCCCTGGGGGCCCACGTGATTTCCCCGTGGGGCCCACGTGAATTCCCCGTGGGGCCCACGTGATTTCCCCGTGGGGTCCACGTGATTTCAACTGAGGGCCCACGTGATTTCCCCGTGGGGCCCACGTGATTTCCCCTGGGGCCCACGTGATTTCCGCTGGGGGCCCACGTGATTTCCCCTGGGGGCCCCCGTGATTTCCCCGTGGGGCCCCCGTGATTTCCCCCGGGGGCCCACGTGATTTCCCCTCGGGGCCCACGTGACTTCCCCGTGGGGCCCACGAGATTTCCCCTGGGGGCCCACGTGATTTCCCCGTGGGGCCCACGTGATTTCCAGGTGGGTCCCACGTGATTTCCCCGTGGGGCCCACGTGATTTCCGGGTGGGGGCCACGTGATTTCCACTGGGGGCCCACGTGATTTCCCCGTGGGTCCCACGTGATTTCCCCTGGGGGCCCACGTGATTTCCCCATTGGGCCCACGTGATTTCCCCGTGGGGCCCACCTGATTTCCGGGTGGGGCCCATGTGATTTCCGGGTGGGGCCGACGTGATTTCCCCGTGGGTCCCACGTGATTTCCCCTGGGGGCCCACGTGATTTCCCCTGGGGGCCCACGTGATTTCCCCGTGGGCCCCACGTGATTTCCCCTGGGGGCCCACGTGATTTCCCCTGGGGGCCCAAGTGATTTCCCCGTGGGGCCCACGTGATTTCCCCTGGGGGCCCACGTGATTTCCCCGTGGGGCCCACGTGATTTCCCCGTGGGGCCCACGTGATTTCCCCTGAGGGGACACGTGATTTCCCCATGGGGCCCACGTGATTTCCCCTGGGGGCCCACGTGATTTCCCCGTGGGGCCCACGTGATTTCCGCGTGGGGCACACGTGATTTCCCCATGGGGCCCACGTGATTTCCCCGTGGGGCCCACGTGGTTTTCCCTGGGGGCCCACGTGATTTCCCCTGGGGGCCCACGTGATTTCCCCGTGGGGCCCACGTGATTTCCGGGTGGGGCCCACGTGATTTCCCCGTGGGACCCACGTGATTTCCGGGTGGGGCCCACGTGATTTCCCCGTGGGGCCCACGTGATTTGCCCTGGGGGCCCACGTGATTTCCCCGTGGGGCCCACGTGATTTCAGGGTGGGGCCCACGTGATTTTCACGTGGGGCCCACGTGGTTTCCCCGTGGGGCCCACGTGATTTCCCCGTGGGGCCCACGTGATTTCCCCTGGGGGCCCACGTGATTTCCCCGTGGGGCCCACGTGATTTCCGGGTGGGGCCCACGTGATTTCCCCGTGGGGCCCACGTGATTTCCGGGTGGGGCCCACGTGATTTCCCCGTGGGGCCCAAGTGATTTCCCCTGAGGGCCCACGTGATTTCCCCTGGGGGCCCAAGTGATTTCCCCGTGCGGCCCACGTGATTTCCGGGTGGGGCCCACGTGATTTCCCCGTGGGGCCCACGTGATTTCCCCTGGGGGCCCACGTGATTTCCCCTGGGGGCCCACGTGATTTCCCCGTGGGCCCCACGTGATTTCCCCTGGGGGCCCACGTGATTTCCCCGTGGTGCCCACGTGATTTCCCCTGGGGGCCCACGTGATTTCCCCGTGGGGCCCACGTGAATTCCCCGTGGGGCCCACGTGATTTCCCCTTGGGGTCCACGTGATTTCAACTGAGGGCCCACGTGATTTCCCCGTGGCGCCCACGTGATTTCCCCTGGGGCCCACGTGATTTCCGCTGGGGGCCCACGTGATTTCCCCTGGGGGCCCCCGTGATTTCCCCGTGGGGCCCACGTGATTTCCCCAGGGGGCCCACGTGATTTCCCCTCGGGGCCCACGTGACTTCCCCGTGGGGCCCACGAGATTTCCCCTGGGGGCCCACGTGATTTCCCCGTGGGGCCCACGTGATTTCCAGGTGGGTCCCACGTGATTTCCCCGTGGGGCCCACGTGATTTCCGGGTGGGGGCCACGTGATTTCCACTGGGGGCCCACGTGATTTCCCCGTGGGTCCCACGTGATTTCCCCTGGGGGCCCACGTGATTTCCCCATTGGGCCCACGTGATTTCCCCGTGGGGCCCACCTGATTTCCGGGTGGGGCCCATGTGATTTCCGGGTGGGGCCGACGTGATTTCCCCGTGGGTCCCACGTGATTTCCCCTGGGGGCCCACGTGATTTCCCCGTGGGGCCCACGTGATTTCCCCGTGGGGCCCACCTGATTTCCGGGTGGGGCCCATGTGATTTCCGGGTGGGGCCGACGTGATTTCCTCTGGGGCCCCACGTGATTTCCCCTGGGGGCCCAAGTGATTTCCCCGTGGGGCCCACGTGATTTCCGGGTGGGGCCCACGTGATTTCCCCGTGGGGCCCACGTGATTTCCGGGTGGGGCCCACGTGATTTCTCCGTGGGGCCCACGTGATTTCCCCTGGGGGCCCACGTGATTTCCCCTGGGGGCCCACGTGATTTCCCCGTGGGCCCCACGTGATTTCCCTTGGGGGCCCACGTGATTTCCCCTGGGGGCCCAAGTGATTTCCCCGTGGGGCCCACGTGATTTCCCCTGGGGGCCCACGTGATTTCCCCATGGGGCCCACGTGATTTTCCCGTGGTGCCCACGTGATGTCCCCTGGGAGCCCACGTGATTTCCCCGTGGGGCCCACGTGAATTCCCCGTGGGGCCCACGTGATTTCCCCGTGGGGTCCACGTGATTTCAACTGAGGGCCCACGTGATTTCCCCGTGGGGCCCACATGATTTCCCCTGGGGCCCACGTGATTTCCGCTGGGGGCCCACGTGATTTCCCCTGGGGGCCCACGTGATTTCCCCGTGGGGCCCACGTGATTTCCCCAGGGGGCCCAAGTGATTTCCCCTGGGGGCACACGTGATTTCCCCGTGGGGCCCACGTGATTTCCGGGTGGGGCCCACGTGAGTTCCCCGTGGGGCCCACGTGAGTTCCCCGTGGGGCCCACGTGATTTCCCCGTGGAGCCCACGTGATTTCCCCTGAGGGCCCACGTGATTTCCCCGTGGGGCCCACGTGATTTCCCCTGGGGTCCCACGTGATTTCCCCTGGGGGCTCTCGTGATTTCCCCGTGGGGCCCACGTGATTTCCCCTGCGGGCCCACGTGATTTCCCCAGGGGGCCCACGTGATTTACCCTGGGGGCCCACGTGATTTCCCCGTGGGACCCACCTGATTTCCCCGTGGGGCCCACGTAATTTCCGGGTGGGGCTCACGTGATTTCCGGGTGGCGCCCACGTGATTTCCCCGTGGGGCCCACCTGATTTCCGGGTGGGGCCCACGTGATTTCCCCCGGGGGCCCACGTGATTTCCCCCTGGGGCCCACGTGATTTCCCCTTGGGGCCCACGTGATTTCCGGGTGGGGCCCACGTGATTTCCCTGTGGGGCCCACGTGGTTTCCCCGTGGGGCCCACGTGATTTCCCCGTTCGGCCCACGTGATTTTCCCGTGGTGCCCACGTGATTTCCCCGTGGGGCCCACGTGATTTCCCCTGGGGTCCCACGTGATTTCCCCTGGGGGCTCTCGTGATTTCCCCGTGGGGCCCACGTGATTTCCCCTGCGGGCCCACGTGATTTCCCCAGGGGGCCCACGTGATTTACCCTGGGGGCCCACGTGATTTCCCCGTGGGACCCACCTGATTTCCCCGTGGGGCCCACGTAATTTCCGGGTGGGGCTCACGTGATTTCCGGGTGGCGCCCACGTGATTTCCCCGTGGGGCCCACCTGATTTCCGGGTGGGGCCCACGTGATTTCCCCCGGGGGCCCACGTGATTTCCCCCTGGGGCCCACGTGATTTCCCCTTGGGGCCCACGTGATTTCCGGGTGGGGCCCACGTGATTTCCCCGTGGGGCCCACGTGATTTCCCCGTGGGGCCCACGTGATTTCCCTGTGGGGCCCACGTGATTTCCGGGTGGGGCCCACGTTATTTCCCCGTGGGGCCCACGTGATTTCCGGGTGGGGCCCACGTGATTTCCCCGTGGGGCCCACGTGATTTCCCCGTGTGGCCCACGTGATTTCCCCAGGGGGCCCCCGTGTTTTTCCCGTGGGGCCCACGTGATTTCCCCTGGGGGCCCACGTTATTTCCCCTGAGGGGCCACGTGATTTCCCCGTGGGGCCCACGTGATTTCCCCTGGGGGCCCACGTGATTTCCCCTGGGGGCCCACGTGATTTCACCTGGGGGCCCACGTGATTTCCGGGTGGGGCCCTCGTGATTTCCCCGTGGGGCCCACGTGATTACCCCTGGGGGCCCACGTGATTTCCCCGTGGGGCCCACGTGATTTCCCCTGGGGGCCCACGTGATTTCCCCGTGGGGCCCACGTGATTTCCCCAGGGGGCCCACGTGATTTTCCCGTGGTGCCCACGTGATTTCCCCTGGGGGCCCACGTGATTTCCCCGTGGGGCCCACGTGATTCCCCCGTGGGGCCCATGTGATTTCCCCGTGGGTCCCACGTGATTTCCCCTGGGGGCCCACGTGATTTTCCCTGGGGGCCCACGTAATTTCCCCGTGGGGCCCACGTGATTTCCGGGTGGGGCCCACGTGATTTCCCCTGGGGGCCGACGTGATTTCCCCGTGTGGCCCACGTGATTTCCCCGTGGGGCCCACGTGATTTCCCCGGGGGCCCCGGTGATTTCCCCTAGGGGCCCACGTGATTTCCCCGTGGGGCCCACGTGATTTCCCCTGGGGGCCCACGTGATTTCCCCTGAGGGGCCACGTGATTTCCCCATGGGGCCCACGTGATTTCCCCTGGGGGCCCACGTGATTTCCCCGTGGGGCCCACGTGATTTCCGGGTGGGGCCCACGTGATATCCCCGTGGGGCCCACGTGATTTCCACTGGGGGCCCACGTGATTTCCCCGTGGGGCCCACGTGATTTCCCCTGGGGGCCCACGTGATTTCACCTGGGGGCCCACGTGATTTCCCCGTGGGGCCCACGTGGTTTCCCTTGGGGGCCCACGTGATTTCCCCTTGGGGGCCCACGTGATTTCCCCTGGGGGCCCACGTGATTTCCCCTGGGGGCCCACGTGATTTCCCCGTGTGGCCCACGTGATTTCCCCGTGGGGAGCACGTGATTTCCCCATGGGGCCCACGTGATTTCCCCAGGGGGCCCACGTGATTTTCCCTTTGGGCCCACGTTATTTCCCCGTGGGGCCCACGTGATTTCCCCTGGGGGCCCCCGTGATTTCCCCTGGGGGCCCACGTGATTTCCCCATGGGGCCCACGTGATTTCCCCTGGGGACCCACGTGATTTCGCCTGGGGGCCCACGTGATTTCCGGGTGGGGCCCACGTGATTTCCCCTGGGGGCCCACGTCATTTCCCTGTGGGGCCCACGTGATTTCCCCTGGGGGCCCACGTGATTTCCGGGTGGGTCCCACGTGATTTCCCCTGGGGGCCCAGGTGATTTCCCCGAGGGGCCCACGTGATTTCCGGGTGGGGCCCACGTGATTTCCCCGTGGGGCCCACGTGATTTCCCCTGGGGGCCCACGTGATTTCCCCTGGGGTCCCACGTGATTTCCCCGTGGGGCCCACGTCTTTTCCCCTGAGGGCCCACGTCATTTCCCCGTGGGGCCCACGTGATTTCCCCGTGGGGCCCACGTGATTTCCGGGTGGGGCCTCGTGATTTCCGGGTGGGGCCCACGTGATTTCCGCGTGGGGCCCACGTGATTTCCCCGTGGGGCCCAGGTGATTTCCCCGTGGGGCCCACGTGATTTCCCCCGGGGGCCCACGTGATTTCCCCTCGGGGCCCACGTGACTTCCCCGTGGGGCCCACGTGATTTCCCCTGGGGGCCCACGTGATTTCCCCGTGGGGCCCACGTGATTTCCAGGTGGGTCCCACGTGATTTCCCCGTGGGGCCCACGTGATTTCCGGGTGGGGGCCACGTGATTTCCACTGGGGGCCCACGTGATTTCCCCGTGGGGCCCAAGTGATTTCCCCTGCAGGCCCACGTGATTTCCCTTGGGGGCCCACGTGATTTCCCCTGGGGGCGCACGTGATTTCCCCTGGGGGCCCCGGTGATTTCCCCTGGGGGCCCACGTGATTTCCCCGTGGGGCCCACGTGATTTCCCCTGCAGGCCCACGTGATTTCCCCTGGGGGCCCACGTGATTTCCACTGGGGGCGCACGTGATTTCCCCTGGGGGCCCACGTGATTTCCCCGTGGGGCCCACGTGATTTCCGGTGGGGCCCACGTGATTTCCCCGTGGGGCCCACGTGATTTCCGCGTGGGGCCCACGTGATTTCCCCGTGGGGCCCACGTGATTCCCCGGGGGGCCCACGTGATTTCCCCCGGGGGCTCACGTGATTTCCCCGTAGGGCCCACGTGATTTCCCCGTGGGGCCCACGTGATTTCCCCTGGGGGCCCACGTGATTTCCCCTGGGGGCGCACGTGATTCCCCGGGGGGCCCACGTGATTTCCCTGTGGGGCCCACGTGATTTCCCTGTGGGGCCCACGTGATTTCCCCTGGGGGCCCGCGTGATTTCCCCGTGGGGCCCGGTGGGGCCCACGTGATTTCGCCTGGGGGCCCACGTGATGTCCCCGTGGGGCCCACGTGATTTCCCCGTGGGGCCCACATGATTTCCCCGTGGGGCCCACGTGATTTACCCGTGGGGCCCACGAGATTTCCCCTGGGGGCCCACGTGATTTCCCCGTAGGGCCCACGTGATTTCCCCGTGTGGCCCACGTGATTTCCCCGTGGGGCCCACGTGATTTTCCCGTGGTGCCCACGTGATTTCCCCGTGGGGCCCACGTGATTTCCGGGTGGGGCCCACGTGATTTCCCCGTGGGGCCCACGTTATTTCCCCTGGGGGCCCAGGTGATTTCCCCTGGGGGCCCACGTGATTTCCGCGTGGGGCCCACGTGATTTCCGGGTGGGGCCCACGTGATTTCCAGGTGGGGCCCAGGTGATTTCCCCTGGTGGCACACGTGATTTCCCAGTGGGGCACACGTGATTTCCCCGTGGGGCCCACGTGATTTCCCCGTGCGGCCCAGATGATTTCCCCTGGGGGCCCACGTGATTTCCCCTGGAAGCCCACGTGATTTCTCCGTGGGGGACACGTGATTTCCCCTGGGGGCCCACGTGATTTCCACGTGGGGCCCACGTGATTTCTGGGTGGGGCCCACGTGATTTCCCCTGGGGGCCCACGTGATTTCCCCTGGGGGCCCACGTGATTTCCACGTGGGGCCCACGTGATTTCCGGGTGGGGCCCACGTGATGTCCGGGTGGGTCCCACGTGATTTCCCCTGGGGGCCCACGTGATTTCCCCTGGGGGCCCACGTGATTTCCCCGTGGGGCCCACGTGATTTCCCCGTTCGGCCCACGTGATTTTCCCGTGGTGCCCACGTGAGTTCCCCTTGGGGCCCACGTGATTGCCCCTGGGGTCCCACGTGATTTCCCCTGGGGGCTCTCGTGATTTCCCCGTGGGGCCCACGTGATTTCCCCTGCGGGCCCACGTGATTTCCCCAGGGGGCCCACGTGATTTACCCTGGGGGCCCACGTGATTTCCCCGTGGGACCCACCTGATTTCCCCGTGGGGCCCACGTAATTTCCGGGTGGGGCTCACGTGATTTCCGGGTGGCGCCCACGTGATTTCCCCGTGGGGCCCACCTGATTTCCGGGTGGGGCCCACGTGATTTCCCCCGGGGGCCCACGTGATTTCCCCCTGGGGCCCACGTGATTTCCCCTTGGGGCCCACGTGATTTCCGGGTGGGGCCCACGTGATTTCCCCGTGGGGCCTACGTGATTTCCCCGTGGGGCCCACGTGATTTCCCTGTGGGGCCCACGTGATTTCCGGGTGGGGCCCACGTTATTTCCCCGTGGGGCCCACGTGATTTCCGGGTGGGGCCCACGTGATTTCCCCGTGGGGCCCACGTGATTTCCCCGTGTGGCCCACGTGATTTCCCCAGGGGGCCCCCGTGTTTTTCCCGTGGGGCCCACGTGATTTCCCCTGGGGGCCCACGTTATTTCCCCTGAGGGGCCACGTGATTTCCCCGTGGGGCCCACGTGATTTCCCCTGGGGGCCCACGTGATTTCCCCTGGGGGCCCACGTGATTTCACCTGGGGGCCCACGTGATTTCCGGGTGGGGCCCTCGTGATTTCCCCGTGGGGCCCACGTGATTTCCCCTGGGGGCCCACGTGATTTCCCCGTGGGGCCCACGTGATTTCCCCTGGGGGCCCACGTGATTTCCCCGTGGGGCCCACGTGATTTCCCCAGGGGGCCCACGTGATTTTCCCGTGGTGCCCACGTGATTTCCCCTGGGGGCCCACGTGATTTCCCCGTGGGGCCCACGTGATTCCCCCGTGGGGCCCATGTGATTTCCCCGTGGGTCCCACGTGATTTCCCCTGGGGGCCCACGTGATTTTCCCTGGGGGCCCACGTTATTTCCCCGTGGGGCCCACGTGATTTCCGGGTGGGGCCCACGTGATTTCCCCTGGGGGCCGACGTGATTTCCCCGTGTGGCCCACGTGATTTCCCCGTGGGGCCCACGTGATTTCCCCGGGGGCCCCGGTGATTTCCCCTAGGGGCCCACGTGATTTCCCCGTGGGGCCCACGTGATTTCCCCTGGGGGCCCACGTGATTTCCCCTGAGGGGCCACGTGATTTCCCCATGGGGCCCACGTGATTTCCCCTGGGGGCCCACGTGATTTTCCCGTGGGGGCCCACGTGATTTCCCCGTGGGGCCCACGTGATATCCCCGTGGGGCCCACGTGATTTCCACTGGGGGCCCACGTGATTTCCCCGTGGGGCCCACGTGATTTCCCCTGGGGGCCCACGTGATTTCACCTGGGGGCCCACGTGATTTCCCCGTGGGGCCCACGTGGTTTCCCTTGGGGGCCCACGTGATTTCCCCTTGGGGGCCCACGTGATTTCCCCTGGGGGCCCACGTGATTTCCCCTGGGGGCCCACGTGATTTCCCCGTGTGGCCCACGTGATTTCCCCGTGGGGAGCACGTGATTTCCCCATGGGGCCCACGTGATTTCCCCAGGGGGCCCACGTGATTTTCCCTTTGGGCCCACGTTATTTCCCCGTGGGGCCCACGTGATTTCCCCTGGGGGCCCCCGTGATTTCCCCTGGGGGCCCACGTGATTTCCCCATGGGGCCCACGTGATTTCCCCTGGGGACCCACGTGATTTCGCCTGGGGGCCCACGTGATTTCCGGGTGGGGCCCACGTGATTTCCCCTGGGGGCCCACGTCATTTCCCTGTGGGGCCCACGTGATTTCCCCTGGGGGCCCACGTGATTTCCGGGTGGGTCCCACGTGATTTCCCCTGGGGGCCCAGGTGATTTCCCCGAGGGGCCCACGTGATTTCCGGGTGGGGCCTCCGTGATTTCCCCGTGGGGCCCACGTGATTTCCCCTGGGGGCCCACGTGATTTCCCCTGGGGTCCCACGTGATTTCCCCGTGGGGCCCACGTCTTTTCCCCTGAGGGCCCACGTCATTTCCCCGTGGGGCCCACGTGATTTCCCCGTGGGGCCCACGTGATTTCCGGGTGGGGCCTCGTGATTTCCGGGTGGGGCCCACGTGATTTCCCCGTGGGGCCCACGTGATTTCCCCGTGGGGCCCAGGTGATTTCCCCGTGGGGCCCACGTGATTTCCCCAGGGGGCCCACGTGATTTCCCCTCGGGGCCCACGTGACTTCCCCGTGGGGCCCACGTGATTTCCCCTGGGGGCCCACGTGATTTCCCCGTGGGGCCCACGTGATTTCCAGGTGGGTCCCACGTGATTTCCCCGTGGGGCCCACGTGATTTCCGGGTGGGGGCCACGTGATTTCCACTGGGGGCCCACGTGATTTCCCCGTGGGGCCCAAGTGATTTCCCCTGCAGGCCCACGTGATTTCCCTTGGGGGCCCACGTGATTTCCCCTGGGGGCGCACGTGATTTCCCCTGGGGGCCCCGGTGATTTCCCCTGGGGGCCCACGTGATTTCCCCGTGGGGCCCACGTGATTTCCCCTGCAGGCCCACGTGATTTCCCCTGGGGGCCCACGTGATTTCCCCTGGGGGCGCACGTGATTTCCCCTGGGGGCCCACGTGATTTCCCCGTGGGGCCCACGTGATTTCCGGTGGGGCCCACGTGATTTCCCCGTGGGGCCCACGTGATTTCCGCGTGGGGCCCACGTGATTTCCCCGTGGGGCCCACGTGATTCCCCGGGGGGCCCACGTGATTTCCCCCGGGGGCTCACGTGATTTCCCCGTAGGGCCCACGTGATTTCCCCGTGGGGCCCACGTGATTTCCCCTGGGGGCCCACGTGATTTCCCCTGGGGGCGCACGTGATTCCCCGGGGGGCCCACGTGATTTCCCTGTGGGGCCCACGTGATTTCCCTGTGGGGCCCACGTGATTTCCCCTGGGGGCCCGCGTGATTTCCCCGTGGGGCCCGGTGGGGCCCACGTGATTTCGCCTGGGGGCCCACGTGATGTCCCCGTGGGGCCCACGTGCTTTCCCCGTGGGGCCCACATGATTTCCCCGTGGGGCCCACGTGATTTACCCGTGGGGCCCACGAGATTTCCCCTGGGGGCCCACGTGATTTCCCCGTAGGGCCCACGTGATTTCCCCGTGTGGCCCACGTGATTTCCCCGTGGGGCCCACGTGATTTTCCCGTGGTGCCCACGTGATTTCCCCGTGGGGCCCACGTGATTTCCGGGTGGGGCCCACGTGATTTCCCCGTGGGGCCCACGTTATTTCCCCTGGGGGCCCAGGTGATTTCCCCTGGGGGCCCACGTGATTTCCCCGTGGGGCCCACGTGATTTCCGGGTGGGGCCCACGTGATTTCCAGGTGGGGCCCAGGTGATTTCCCCTGGTGGCACACGTGATTTCCCAGTGGGGCACACGTGATTTCCCCGTGGGGCCCACGTGATTTCCCCGTGCGGCCCAGATGATTTCCCCTGGGGTCCCACGTGATTTCCCCTGGAAGCCCACGTGATTTCTCCGTGGGGGACACGTGATTTCCCCTGGGGGCCCACGTGATTTCCACGTGGGGCCCACGTGATTTCTGGGTGGGGCCCACGTGATTTCCCCTGGGGGCCCACGTGATTTCCCCTGGGGGCCCACGTGATTTCCACGTGGGGCCCACGTGATTTCCGGGTGGGGCCCACGTGATGTCCGGGTGGGTCCCACGTGATTTCCCCTGGGGGCCCACGTGATTTCCCCGTGGGGCCCACGAGATTTCCCCTGGGGGCCCACGTGGTTTCCCCTGGGGGCCCACGTGATTTCCCCGTGGGGCCCACGTGAATTCCCCTGGGGGCCCACGTGATTTCCCCTGTGGGCCCACATGATTTCTCCGTGGGGCCCACGTGATTTCCCCAGGGGGCCCACGTGATTTCCCCTGGGGGCCCACGTGATTTCCGGGTTGGGCCCACGTTATTTCCGGGTGGGGCCCACGTGATTTCCCCGTTGGCCCACCTGATTTCCGGGTGGGGCCCACGTGATTTCCGGGTGGGGCCCACGTGATTTCCCCGTGGGGCCCACGTGATTTCCCCTGAGGGCCCACGTGATTTTCCCATGGTGACCACGTGATTTCCCCGTGGGGCCCACGTGATTCCCCCTGGGGGCCCACGTGATTTCCCCGTGGGGCCCACGTGATTTCCCTTGGGGGCCCACGTGATTTCCCCGTGGGGCCCACGTGATTTCCCCTGGGGGCCCACAGGATTTCCCCTGGGGGCCCACGTGATTTCCCCTGGGGTCCCACGTGATTTCCCCTGGGGCCCACGTGATTTCCCCGTGGGGCCCACGTGATTTCCGGGTGGGGCCCACGTGATTTCCGGGTGGGGGCCACGTGATTTCCCCGTGGGGCCCACGTGATTTCCCCTGGGGGCCCACGTGATTTCCAGTGGGGGCCCACGTGATTTCCCCGTGGGGCCCACGTGATTTCCCCGTGGGGCCCACGTGATTTCCCCGTGGGGCCCACGTGATTTCCCCTCGGGGCCCACGAGATTTCCCCTCGGGGCCCACGTGATTTCCGGGTGGGGCCCACGTGATTTCCCCTGGGGGCACACGTGATTTCCCCTGGTGGCCCACGTGATTTCCCCGTGGGGCCCACGTGATTTCCCCGTGCGGCCCACGTGATTTCCGGGTGGGGCCCACGTGATTTCCCCGTGGGGCCCACGTGATTTCCGGGTGGGGCCCACGTGATTTCCCCTGGGGGCCCACGTGATTTCCGGGTGGGGCCCACGTGATTTCCCCGTGGGGCCCACGTGATTTCCGGGTGGGGCCCACGTGATTTCCGGGTGTGGCCCACGTGATTTCCCCGGGGGCCCACGTGATTTCCCCGTGGGGCCTACGTGATTTCCCCTGGGGGCCCACGTGATTTCCCCTGGGGGCCCACGTGATTTCCGGGTGGGGCCCACGTGATTTCCGGGTGGGGCCCACGTGATTTCCCCGTGGGGCCCACGTGATTTCCCCGTGGGGCCTACGTGATTTCCCCTGGGGGCCCACGTGATTTCCCCTGGGGGCCCACGTGATTTCCCCGTGGGTCCTACGTGATTTCCCCGTGGGGCCCACGTGATCTCCCCTGGAGGCCCACGTGATCTCCCCGTGGGGCCCACGTGATCTCCACGTGGGGCCCACGTGATTCCCCCTGGGGGCCCACGTGATTTCCCCGTGGGGCCCACGTGATTTCCGGGTGGGGCCCCCGTGATTCCCCCTTGGGGCCCACGTGATTTCCCCGTGGGGCCCACGTGATTTCCCCTGGGGGCCCACGTGATTTCCCCGTGGGGCCCACGTGATTTCCCCTGGGGGCCCACGTGATTTCCCCTGGGGTCCCACGTGATTTCCCCGTGGGGCCCACGTGATTTCCCCTGGGGGCCCACGTGATTTCCCCTGGGGGCCCACGTGATATCCCCGTGGGGCCCACGTGATTTCCGGGTGGGGACCACGTGATTTCCCCGTGGGGCCCACGTGATTTCCCCCGGGGGCCCACGTGATTTCCCCTGGGGGCCAAGTGATTTCCCCGTGGGGCCCACGTGATTTCCGGGTGGGGCCCACGTGATTTCCGGGTGGGGCCCAGGTGATTTCCCCTGGGGACCCACGTGATTTCCCCGTGGGGCCCACGTGATTTCCCCGTGGGGCCCAGATGATTTCCCCTGGTGGCCCACGTGATTTCCCCTGGGGGCCCACGTGATTTACCCTGGGGGCCCACGTGATTTCCCCGTGTTGCCCACGTGATTTCTGGGTGAGGACCACGTGATTTTCCCCTTGGGCCCACGTGATTTCCCCTGGGGGCCCACGTGATTTCCACGTGGGGCCCACGTGATTTCCGGGTGGGGCCCACGTGATTTCCCCTCGGGGCCCACGTGATTTCCCCGTGGGGCCCACGTGATTTCCTCGTGTGGCCCAGATGATTTCCCCTGGGGGCCCACGTGATTTCCCCTGGGGGCCCACCTGATTTCCCCGTGGGGCCCACGTGATTTCCCCTGGGGGCCCACGTGATTTCCCCTGGGGGCCCACGTGATTTCCCCGAAGGGGCCCACGTGATTTCCAGGTGGGGCCCACGTGATTTCCCCGTGGGGCCCAGGTGATTTCCCCTGGGGGCCCACGTGATTTCCCCTGGGGCCCACGTGATTTCCCCTGGGGGCCCACGTGATTTCCCCTGGGGGCCCACGTGATTTCCCCTGGGGGCCCACGTGATTTCCACGTGGGGCCCACGTGATTTCCGGGTGGGGCCCACGAGATTTCCCTGTGGGCCCACGTGATTTCCCCTGGGGGCGCACGTGATTCCCCGTGGGGCCCACGTTACTTCCCCGTGGGGCCCACGTGATTTCCCCGTGGGGCCCACGTGATTTCCGGGTTGGGCCCACGTGATTTCCGGGTGGGGCCCACGTGATTTCCTCGTGGGGCCCACGTGATTTCACCTGGGGGCCCACGTGATTTCCCCGTGGGGCTCACGTGATTTCCGCTGGGGGCCCACGTGATTTCCGGCTGGGGCCCACGAGATTTCCCCGTGGGGCCCACTTGATTTCCCCTTGGGGCCCACGTGATTTCCCCGTGGGGCCCACGTGATTTCGGGGTGGGGCCCACGTGATTTCCGGGTGGGGCCCACGTGATTTCCTCGTGGGGACCACGTGATTTCCCCGTGGGGCTCACGTGATTTTCCCTGGGTGCACGTGATTTCCCCGTGGGGCCCACGTGATTTCCCCTGGGGGCCCACGTGATTTCCCCTGGGGGCCCACGTGATTTCCCCTGGGGGCACACGTGATTTCCCCTGGGGGCCCACGTGATTTCCCCGTGGGGCCCACGTGATTTCCGGGTGGGGCCCACGTGATTTCCCCGTGGGGCCCACGTGATTTCCGGGTGGGGCCCACGTGATTTCCCCGTGGGGCCCACGTGAGTTCCCCGTGGGGCCCACGTGATTTCCCCTGGGGCCCCACGTGATTTCCCCGGGGGCCCACGTGATTTCCGGGTGGGGCCCACGTGATTTCCCCGTGGGGCCCACGTGATTTCCGGGTGGGGGGCACGAGATTTCCACTGGGGGTCCACGTGATTTCCCTGTGGGGCCCACGTGATTTCCCCTGGGGGCCCACGTGGTTTCCCCTGGGGGCCCACGTGATTTCCCCTTTGGGCCCACGTGATTTCCGGGTGGTGCCCACGTGATTTCCCCGTGGGGCCCACGTGATTTCCGCGTTGGGCCCACGTGATTTCCCCTGGGGGCCCACGTGATTTCCCCGTGGGGCCCACGTGATTTCCGGGTGGGGCCCACGTGATTTCCCCGTGGGGCCCACGTGATTTCCCCGTGGGGCCCACGTGATTTCCCCTGGGGGCCCACGTGATTTCTCCTGGGGCCCACGTGATTTCCCCTGGGGGCCCACGTGATGTCCCCGTGGGGCCCACGTGATTTCCCCTGGGGGCCCACGTGATTTCCCCGTGGGGCCCACGTGATTTCCCCGTGGGTCCCACGTGATGCCCCCTGGGGGCCCAGGTGATTTCCCATGGGGGCCCACGTGATTTTCCCGTGGTGCCCACGTGATATCCCTGTGGGGCCCACGTGATTTCCCCGTGGGGCCCACGTGATTTCCCTTGGGGGACCACGTGATTTCCCCTGGGGGCCCACGTGATTTCCCCGTGGGGCCCACGTGATTACCGGGTGGGGCTCACGTGATTTCCAGGTGGGCCCCAGGTGATTTCCCCTGGTGGCACTCGTGATTTCCCAGTGGGGCACACGTGATTTCCCCGTGGGGCCCACGTGATTTCCCCGTGGGGCCCAGATGATTTCCCCTGGGGGCCCACGTGATTTCCCTTAGGAGCCCACGTGATTTCTCCGTGGGGGACACGTGATTTCCCCTGGGGGCCCACGTGATTTCTACGTGGGGCCCACGTGATTTCTGGGTGGGGCCCACGTGATTTACCCGGGGGGCCCACGTGATTTCCCCTGGGGGCCCACGTGATTTCCCCTGGGGGCCCACGTGATTTCCACGTGGGGCCCACGTGATTTCCGGAAGGGGCCCACGTGATTTCCGGGTGGGGCCCACGTGATTTCCCCTGGGGGCCTACGTGATTTCCCCTGGGGGCCCACGTGATTTCTCCGTGGGGCCCACGTGATTTCCCCAGGGGGCCCACGTGATTTCCCCGGGGGGCCCCCGTGATTTCCGGGTTGGGCCCACGTTATTTCCGGGTGAGGCCCACGTGATTTCCCCGTGGGGCCCACGTGATTTCCCCGTGGTGCCCACGTGATTTCCCCTGGGGGCCCACGTGTTTTCCCTTTGGGGCCACGTGATTTCCCCTGGGGGCCCACGTGATTTCCCCGTGGGTCCCACGTGATTTCCCCGTGGGGCCCACGTGATTTCCCACTGGGGCCCACGTGATTTCCCCTGGGGGCCCACTTGATTTCCCCGTGGGGCCCAGTGGGGCCCTCGTGATTTACCCTGGGGCCCACGTGATTTACCCTGGGGGCCCACGTGATTTCCACTTGGGGCCCACGTGATTTCCCCGTGGGGCCCACGTGATTTCCGGGTGGGGCCCACGTGATTTCCCCTGGGGGCCCACGTGATTTCCCCTGGGGGCCCACGTGATTTCCCCGTGGGGCCAACGTGATTTCCCCTTGGGGCCAAGATGATTTCCCCTGGGGGCCCACGTGATTTCCCCTGGGGGCCCACGTGATTTCCCCTGGGGGCCCACGTGATTTCCCCTGGGGGCCCACGTGATTTCCCCGGGTGGCCCACGTGATTTCCGGGTGGGGCCCACGTGATTTCCCCCGGGGGCCCAAGTGATTTCCCCCTGGGGCCCACGTGATTTCCCCTTGGGGCCCACGTGATTTCCGGGTGGGGCCCACGTGATTTCCCTGTGGGGCCTACGTGATTTCCCCGTGGGGCCCACGTGATTTCCCTGTGGGGTCCACGTGATTTCCGGGTGGGGCCCACGTGATTTCCCCGTGGGGCCCACGTGATTTCCGGGTGGGGCCCACGTGATTTCCCCGTGGGGCCCACGTGATTTCCCCGTGTGGCCCACGTGATTTCCCCTGGGGGCCCCCGTGTTTTTCACGTGGGGCCCACGTGATTTCCCCTGGGGGCCCACGTTATTTCCCCTGAGGGCCCACGTGATTTCCCCTGGGGGCCCAGGTGATTTCCCCGAGGGGCCCACGTGATTTCCCCTGGGGGCCCACGTGATTTCACCTGGGGGCCCACGTGATTTCCGGGTGGGGCCCTCGTGATTTCCCCGTGGGGCCCACGTGATTTTCCCTGGGGGCCCACGTGATTTCCCCGTGGGGCCCACGTGATTTCCGGGTGGGGCCCACGTGATTTCCCCGTGGGGCCCACGTGATTTCCCCTGGGGGCCCACGTGATTTCCCCGTTGGGCCCACGTGATTTCCCCTGGGGGCCCACGTGATTTCCCCTGGGGGCCCACGTGATTTCCCCGTGGGGCCCACGTGATTTCCCCAGGGGGCCCACGTGATTTTCCCGTGGTGCCCACGTGATTTCCCCTGGGGGCCCACGTGATTTCCCCCTGGGGCCCACGTGATTCCCCCGTGGGGCCCACGTGATTTCCCCGTTGGTCCCACGTGATTTCCCCTGGGGGCCCACGTGATTTTCCCTGGGGGCCCACGTGATTTCCCCGTGGGGCCCACGTGATTTCCCGGTGGGGCCCACGTGATTTCCCCGTGTGGCCCACGTGAGTTCCCCGTGGGGCCCACGTGATTTCCCCTGGGGGCCCACGTGATTTCCGGGTGGGGCCCACGTGATTTCCCCGTGGGGCCCACGTGATTTCCGGGTGGGGCCCACGTGATTTCCCTGTGGGGCCCACGTGATTTCCGGGTGGGGCCCACGTGATTTCCCCGTGGGGCCCACGTGATTTCCCCGTGGGGCCCACGTGATTTCCCCTGGGGGTCCACGTGATTTCCCCTGGGGGCCCACGTGATTTCCCCTGGGGGCCCACGTGATTTCCCCTGGGGGCCCACGTGATTTCCCCGTGGGGCCCTCGTGATTTCCCCTGCGGGCCCTCGTGATTTCCCCTGGGGCACACGTGATTTCCCCTGGGGGCCCACGTGATTTCCCCGTGGGGCCCACCTGATTTCCCCTTGGGGCCCACGTGATTTCCCCGTGGGTCCCACGTGATTTCCGGGTGGGGCCCACGTGATTTCCCCGTGGGGCCCACGTGATTTCCCCTGGGGGCCCACGTGATTTCCCCGTGGGGCCCCCGTGATTTCCGGGTGGGGCCCACGTGATTTCCACGTGGGGCCCACGTGATTTCCGGTTGGGGCTCACGTGATTTCCCCGTGGGGCCCACGTGATTTCCCCGTGGGGCCCACCTGATTTCCCCTTGGGGCCCACGTGATTTCCCCGTGGGGCCCACGTGATTTCCGGTTGGGGCCCACGTGATTTCCCCGTGGGGCCCACGTGATTTCCCCGTGGGGCCCACCTGATTTCCCCTGGGGGCCCAGGTGATTTCCCCGAGGGGCCCACTTGATTTCCCCTGGGGGCCCACGTGATTTCACCTGGGGGCCCACGTGATTTCCGGGTGGGGCCCTCGTGATTTCCCCGTGGGGCCCACGTGATTTCCCCTGGGGGCCCACGTGATTTCCCCGTGGGGCCCACGTGATTTCCGGGTGGGGCCCACGTGATTTCCCCGTGGGGCCCACGTGATTTCCCCTGGGGGCCCACGTGATTTCCCCGTTGGGCCCACGTGATTTCCCCTGGGGGCCCACGTGATTTCCCCGTGGGGCCCACGTGATTTCCCCAGGGGGCCCACGTGATTTCCCCGTTGGTCCCACGTGATTTCCCCTGGGGGCCCACGTGATTTTCCCTGGGGGCCCACGTGATTTCCCCGTGGGGCCCACGTGATTTCCGGGTGGGGCCCACGTGATTTCCCCGTGGGGCCCACGTGATTTCCCCTGGGGGCCCACGTGATTTCCCCGTGGGGCCCACGTGATTTCCCCTGGGGGCCCACGTGATTTCCCCTGAGGGGCCACGTGATTTCCCCGTGGGGCCCACGTGATTTCCCCTGGGGGCCCACGTGATTTCCCCTGAGGGGCCACGTGATTTCCCCGTGGGGCCCACGTGATTTCCCCTGGGGGCCCACGAGATTTCCCCTGGGGGCCCACGTGATTTCCCCTGGGGGCCCACGGGATTTCCGGGTGGGGCCCTCGTGATTTCCCCGTGGGGCCCACGTGATTTCCCCGTGGGGCCCACGTGATTTCCCCTCTGGGCCCACGTGATTTCCCCGTGGGGCCCACGTGATTTCCGGGTGGGGCCCACGTGATTTCCGGGTGGGGCCCACGTGATTTCCCCGTGGGGCCTACGTGATTTCCCCGTGGGGCCCACGTGATTTCCCCATGGGGCCCACGTGATTTCCCCTGGGCCCCCTCGTGATTTTCCCTGGGGGCCCACGTGATTTCCCCGTGGGGCCCACGTGATTTCCGGGTGGGGCCCACGTGATTTCCCCGTGTGGCCCACGTGATTTCCCCGTGGGGCCCACGTGATTTCCCCTGGGGGCCCACGTGATTTCCGGGTGGGGCCCACGTAATTTCCCCGTGGGGCCCACGTGATTTCCGGGTGGGGCCCACGTGATTTCCCTGTGGGGCCCACGTGATTTCCGGGTGGGGCCCACGTGATTTCCCCGTGGGGCCCACGTGATTTCCCCGTGGGGCCCACGTGATTTCCCCTGGGGGTCCACGTGATTTCCCCTGGGGGCCCACGTGATTTCCCCTGGGGGCCCACGTGATTTCCCCTGGGGGCCCACGTGATTTCCCCGTGGGGCCCTCGTGATTTCCCCTGCGGGCCCTCGTGATTTCCCCTGGGGCACACGTGATTTCCCCTGGGGGCCCACGTGATTTCCCCGTGGGGCCCACCTGATTTCCCCTTGGGGCCCACGTGATTTCCCCGTGGGTCCCACGTGATTTCCGGGTGGGGCCCACGTGATTTCCCCGTGGGGCCCACGTGATTTCCCCTGGGGGCCCACGTGATTTCCCCGTGGGGCCCCCGTGATTTCCGGGTGGGGCCCACGTGATTTCCACGTGGGGCCCACGTGATTTCCGGTTGGGGCCCACGTGATTTCCCCGTGGGGCCCACGTGATTTCCCCGTGGGGCCCACCTGATTTCCCCTTGGGGCCCACGTGATTTCCCCGTGGGGCCCACGTGATTTCCGGGTGGGGCCCACGTGATTTCCACGTGGGGCCCACGTGATTTCCGGTTGGGGCCCACGTGATTTCCCCGTGGGGCCCACGTGATTTCCCCGTGGGGCCCACCTGATTTCCCCTGGGGGCCCAGGTGATTTCCCCGAGGGGCCCACTTGATTTCCCCTGGGGGCCCACGTGATTTCACCTGGGGGCCCACGTGATTTCCGGGTGGGGCCCTCGTGATTTCCCCGTGGGGCCCACGTGATTTCCCCTGGGGGCCCACGTGATTTCCCCGTGGGGCCCACGTGATTTCCGGGTGGGGCCCACGTGATTTCCCCGTGGGGCCCACGTGATTTCCCCTGGGGGCCCACGTGATTTCCCCGTTGGGCCCACGTGATTTCCCCTGGGGGCCCACGTGATTTCCCCGTGGGGCCCACGTGATTTCCCCAGGGGGCCCACGTGATTTCCCCGTTGGTCCCACGTGATATCCCCTGGGGGCCCACGTGATTTTCCCTGGGGGCCCACGTGATTTCCCCGTGGGGCCCACGTGATTTCCGGGTGGGGCCCACGTGATTTCCCCGTGGGGCCCACGTGATTTCCCCTGGGGGCCCACGTGATTTCCCCGTGGGGCCCACGTGATTTCCCCTGGGGGCCCACGTGATTTCCCCTGAGGGGCCACGTGATTTCCCCGTGGGGCCCACGTGATTTCCCCTGGGGGCCCACGTGATTTCCCCTGAGGGGCCACGTGATTTCCCCGTGGGGCCCACGTGATTTCCCCTGGGGGCCCACGAGATTTCCCCTGGGGGCCCACGTGATTTCCCCTGGGGGCCCACGTGATTTCCGGGTGGGGACCTCGTGATTTCCCCGTGGGGCCCACGTGATTTCCCCTGGGGGCCCACGTGATTTCCCCTCTGGGCCCACGTGATTTCCCCGTGGGGCCCACGTGATTTCCGGGTGGGGCCCACGTGATTTCCGGGTGGGGCCCACGTGATTTCCCCGTGGGGCCTACGTGATTTCCCCGTGGGGCCCACGTGATTTCCCCATGGGGCCCACGTGATTTCCCCTGGGCCCCCACGTGATTTCCCCTGGGGGCCCACGTGGTTTCCCCGTGGGGCCCACGTGATTTCCCCTGGGGGCGCACGTGATTTCCCATGGCGGCCCACGAGATTTCCCCGTGAGGCCCACGTGATTTCCGCGTGGGGCCCACGTGATTTCCCCGTGGGGCCCACATGATTTCCCCGTGGGGCCCACCTGATTTCCCCGTGGGGCCCACGTGATTTCCCCTGGGGGCCCACGTGATTTCCCCTCGGGGCCCAAGTGACTTCCCTGTGGGGCCCACGTGATTTCCCCTGGGGGCCCACGTGATTTCCCCTGGGGGCCCACGTGATTTCCCAGTGGGGCCCACGTGATTTCCCGGTGGGGCCCACGTGATTTTCCCGTGGGGCCCACGTGATTTCCCCGTGGGGCCCACGTGATTTCCCAGTGGGGCCCACGTGATTTCCCCGTGGGGCCCACTTGATTTCCCCTGGGGCTCACGTGATTTCCCCTTGGGGCCCACGTGATTTCCCCTGGGGGCCCACGTGATTTCCCCTGGGGGCCCACGTGATTTCCCCGTGGGGCCCACGTGATTTCCGGGTGGGGCCCACGTGATTTCCCCGTGGGGCCCACGTGATTTCCGGGTGGGGCCCACGTGATTTCCCTGTGGGGCCCACGTGATTTCCCCGTGGGGCCTACGTGATTTCCGGGTGGGGCCCACGTGATTTCCCTGTGGGGCCCACGTGATTTCCCCGTGGGGCCCACGTGATTTCCCCTGGGGGCTCACGTGATTTCCCCTGGGGGCCCACGTGATTTCCCCGTGGGGCCCACGTGAGTTCAGCGTGGGGCCCACGTGATTTCCGGGTGGGGGCCACGTGATTTCCACTGGGAGCCCACGTGATTTCCCCGTGGGGCCCACGTGATTTCCCCTGGGGGCCCACGTGATTTCCCCGTGAGGCCCACGTGATTTTCGGGTGGGGCCCACGTGATCTCCGTGTGGGGCCCACGTGATTTCCCCGTGGGGCCCACGTGATTTCCCCTGGGGGCCCACGTGATTTCCCCTGGGGGCCCACGTGATTTACCCGTGGGGCCCACGTGATTTCCCCTGGGGGCCCACGTGATTTCCCCTGGAGGCCCACGTGATTTCCCCGTGGGGCCCACGTGATTTCCCCTGGGGGCCCAAGTGATTTCCCCTGGGGGACCACGTGATTTCCCCGTGGGGCCCACGTGATTTCCCGGTGGGGCCCACGTGATTTCCCCGGGGGGCCCACGTGATTTCCGGGTGGGGCCCACGTGATTTCCCCGTGGTGCCCACATGATTTCCCCTGGGGGCCCACGTGATTTCTCCTGGGGGCCCACGTGATTTCCCCAGGGGGCCCACGTGATTTCCCCGTGGGGCCCACGTGATTTCCCCGTGGGGCCCATGTGATATCCGGGTGGGGCCCACGTGATTTCCCCGTGGGGCCCATGTGATTTCCCCGTGGGGCCCACGTGATTTCCCCTGGGGGCCCACGTGATTTCCCCTGGGGGCCCACGTGATTTCCCCGTGGGGCCCACGTGATTTCTGGGTGGGGCCCACGTGATTTCCACGTGGGGCCCACGTGATTTCCGGTTGGGGCCCACGTGATTTCCCCGTAGGGCCCACGTGATTTCCCCGTGGGGCCCACCTGATTTCCCCTTGAGGCCCACGTGATTTCCCCGTGGGGCCCACGTGATTTCCCCTGGGGGCCCACGTGATTTCCCCTGGGGGCCCACGTGATTTCCCCGTGGGGCCCACGTGATTTCCCCTGAGGGCCGACGTGATTTCCCCGTGGGGCCCACGAGATTTCCCCGTGGGGCCCACATGATTTCCGGGTGGGGCCCACGTGATTTCCGGGTGGGGCCCACGTGATTTCCCTGTGGGGCCCACGTGATTTCCCCGTGGGGCCTACGTGATTTCCGGGTGGGGCCCACGTGATTTCCCCGTGGGGCCCACGTGATTTCCCCGTGGGGCCCACGTGATTTCCCCTGGGGGCCCACGTGATTTCCCCTGGGGGCCCACGTGATTTCCCCTGGGGGCCCACGTGATTTCCCCGTGGGGCCCACGTGATTTCCGGGTGGGGCCCACGTGATTTCCCCGTGGGGCCCACGTGATTTCCGGGTGGGGCCCACGTGATTTCCCTGTGGGGCCCACGTGATTTCCCCGTGGGGCCTACGTGATTTCCGGGTGGGGCCCACGTGATTTCCCCTGGGGGCTCACGTGATTTCCCCTGGGGGCCAACGTGATTTCCCCGTGGGGCCCACGTGATTTCAGGGTGGGGCCCACGTGATTTCCGGGTGGGGGCCACGTGATTTCCACTGGGGCCCACGTGATTTCCCCGTGGGGCCCACGTGATTTCCCCGTGGGGCCCACGTGATTTCCCCGTGGGGCCCATGTGATTTCCGGGTGGGGCCCACGTGATTTCCCCGTGGGGCCCATGTCATTTCCCCGTGGGGCCCACGTGATTTCCCCTGGGGGCCCACGTGATTTCCCCTGGGGGCCCACGTGATTTCCCCGTGGGGCCCACGTGATTTCTGGGTGGGGCCCACGTGATTTCCACGTGGGGCCCACGTGATTTCCGGTTGGGGCCCACGTGATTTTCCCGTGGGGCCCACGTGATTTCCCCGTGGGGCCCACCTGATTTCCCCTTGAGGCCCACGTGATTTCCCCGTGGGGCCCAGGTGATTTCCCCTGGGGGCCCACGTGATTTCCCCTGGGGGCCCACGTGATTTCCCCGTGGGGCCCACGTGATTTCCCCTGGGGGCCCACGTGATTTCCCCGTGGGGCCCACGTGATTTCCCCGTGGGGCCCACATGATTTCCGGGTGGGGCCCACGTGATTTCCGGGTGGGGCCCACGTGATTTCCCTGTGGGGCCCACGTGATTTCCCCGTGGGGCCCACGTGATTTCCCCTGGGGGCCCAAGTGATTTCCCCTGGGGGACCACGTGATTTCCCCGTGGGGCCCACGTGATTTCCCGGTGGGGCCCACGTGATTTCCCCGGGGGTCCCACGTGATTGCCGGGTGGGGCCCACGTGATTTCCCCGTGGTGCCCACATGATTTCCCCTGGGGGCCCACGTGATTTCTCCTGGGGGCCCACGTGATTTTCCCAGGGGGCCCACGTGATTTCCCCGTGGGGCCCACGTGATTTCCCCGTGGGGCCCATGTGATTTCCGGGTGGGGCCCACGTGATTTCCCCGTGGGGCCCATGTGATTTCCCCGTGGGGCCCACGTGATTTCCCCTGGGGGCCCACGTGATTTCCCCGTGGGGCCCACGTGGTTTCCCCTGGGGGCCCACGTGATTTCCCCGTGGGGCCCACGTGATTTCCCCGTGGGGTCCACGTGATATCCCCGTGGGGCCCACGTGATTTCCGGGTGGGGCCCATGTGATTTCCGGGTGGGGCCCACGTGAATTCCCCTGGGGGCCCACGTGATTTCCCCTGGGGGCCCACGTGATTTCCCCTGGGGGCCCACGTGATTTCCCCTGGGGGCCCACGTGATTTCCCCGTGGGGCCCACATGATTTCTGGGTGGGGCCCACGTGATTTCCACGTGGGGCCCACGTGATTTCCGGTTGGGGCCCACGTGATTTCCCCGTGGGGCCCACGTGATTTCCCCGTGGGGCCCACCTGATTTCCCCTTGAGGCCCACGTGATTTCCCCGTGGGGCCCACGTGATTTCCCCTGGGGGCCCACGTGATTTCCGGGTGGGGCCCACGTGATTTCCCTGTGGGGCCCACGTGATTTCCCCGTGGGGCCTACGTGATTTCCGGGTGGGGCCCACGTGATTTCCCCGTGGGGCCCACGTGATTTCCCCGTGGGGCCCACGTGATTTCCCCTGGGGGCTCACGTGATTTCCCCTGGGGGCCCACGTGATTTCCCCGTGGGGCCCACGTGAGTTCAGGGTGGGGCCCACGTGATTTCCGGGTGGGGGCCACGTGATTTCCACTGGGGGCCCACGTGATTTCCCCGTGGGGCCCACGTGATTTCCCCTGGGGGCCCACGTGATTTCCCCGTGAGGCCCACGTGATTTTCGGGTGGGGCCCACGTGATCTCCGTGTGGGGCCCACGTGATTTCCCCGTGGGGCCCACGTGATTTCCCCTGGGGGCCCACGTGATTTCCCCTGGGGGCCCACGTGATTTACCCGTGGGGCCCACGTGATTTCCCCTGGGGGCCCACGAGATTTCCCCTGGGGGCCCACGTGATTTCCCCGTGGGGCCCACGTGATTTCCCCTGGGGGCCCAAGTGATTTCCCCTGGGGGACCACGTGATTTCCCCGTGGGGCCCACGTGATTTCCCGGTGGGGCCCACGTGATTTCCCCGGGGGGCCCACGTGATTTCCGGGTGGGGCCCACGTGATTTCCCCGTGGTGCCCACATGATTTCCCCTGGGGGCCCACGTGATTTCTCCTGGGGGCCCACGTGATTTCCCCAGGGGGCCCACGTGATTTCCCCGTGGGGCCCACGTGATTTCCCCGTGGGGCCCATGTGATTTCCGGGTGGGGCCCACGTGATTTCCCCGTGGGGTCCATGTGATTTCCCCGTGGGGCCCACGTGATTTCCCCTGGGGGCCCACGTGATTTCCCCTGGGGGCCCACGTGATTTCCCCGTGGGGCCCACGTGATTTCTGGGTGGGGCCCACGTGATTTCCACGTGGGGCCCACGTGATTTCCGGTTGGGGCCCACGTGATTTCCCCGTGGGGCCCACGTGATTTCCCCGTGGGGCCCACCTGATTTCCCCTTGAGGCCCACGTGATTTCCCCGTGGGGCCCACGTGATTTCCCCTGGGGGCCCACGTGATTTACCCTGGGGGCCCACGTGATTTCCCCGTGGGGCCCACGTGATTTCCCCTGAGGGCCCACGTGATTTCCCCGTGGGGCCCACGTGATTTCCCCGTGGGGCCCACATGATTTCCGGGTGGGGCCCACGTGATTTCCGGGTGGGGCCCACGTGATTTCCCTGTGGGGCCCACGTGATTTCCCCGTGGGGCCTACGTGATTTCCGGGTGGGGCCCACGTGATTTCCCCGTGGGGCCCACGTGATTTCCCCGTGGGGCCCACGTGATTTCCCCTGGGGGCCCACGTGATTTCCCCTGGGGGCCCACGTGATTTCCCCTGGGGGCCCACGTGATTTCCCCGTGGGGCCCACGTGATTTCCGGGTGGGGCCCACGTGATTTCCCCGTGGGGCCCACGTGATTTCCGGGTGGGGCCCACGTGATTTCCCTGTGGGGCCCACGTGATTTCCCCGTGGGGCCTACGTGATTTCCGGGTGGGGCCCACGTGATTTCCCCTGGGGGCTCACGTGATTTCCCCTGGGGGCCAACGTGATTTCCCCGTGGGGCCCACGTGATTTCAGGGTGGGGCCCACGTGATTTCCGGGTTGGGGCCACGTGATTTCCACTGGGGGCCCACGTGATTTCCCCGTGGGGCCCACGTGATTTCCCCGTGGGGCCCACGTGATTTCCCCGTGGGGCCCATGTGATTTCCGGGTGGGGCCCACGTGATTTCCCCGTGGGGCCCATGTCATTTCCCCGTGGGGCCCACGTGATTTCCCCTGGGGGCCCACGTGATTTCCCCTGGGGGCCCACGTGATTTCCCCGTGGGGCCCACGTGATTTCTGGGTGGGGCCCACGTGATTTCCACGTGGGGCCCACGTGATTTCCGGTTGGGGCCCACGTGATTTCCCCGTGGGGCCCACGTGATTTCCCCGTGGGGCCCACCTGATTTCCCCTTGAGGCCCACGTGATTTCCCCGTGGGGCCCACGTGATTTCCCCTGGGGGCCCACGTGATTTCCCCTGGGGGCCCACGTGATTTCCCCGTGGGGCCCACGTGATTTCCCCTGGGGGCCCACGTGATTTCCCCGTGGGGCCCACGTGATTTCCCCGTGGGGCCCACATGATTTCCGGGTGGGGCCCACGTGATTTCCGGGTGGGGCCCACGTGATTTCCCTGTGGGGCCCACGTGATTTCCCCGTGGGGCCCACGTGATTTCCCCTGGGGGCCCAAGTGATTTCCCCTGGGGGACCCCGTGATTTCCCCGTGGGGCCCACGTAATTTCCCGGTGGGGCCCACGTGATTTCCCCGGGGGGCCCACGTGATTTCCGGGTGGGGCCCACGTGATTTCCCCGTGGTGCCCACATGATTTCCCCTGGGGGCCCACGTGATTTCTCCTGGGGGCCCACGTGATTTCCCCAGGGGGCCCACGTGATTTCCCCGTGGGGCCCACGTGATTTCCCCGTGGGGCCCATGTGATTTCCGGGTGGGGCCCACGTGATTTCCCCGTGGGGCCCATGTGATTTCCCCGTGGGGCCCACGTGATTTCCCCTGGGGGCCCACGTGATTTCCCCGTGGGGCCCACGTGGTTTCCCCTGGGGGCCCACGTGATTTCCCCGTGGGGCCCACGTGATTTCCCCGTGGGGTCCACGTGATATCCCCGTGGGGCCCACGTGATTTCCGGGTGGCGCCCATGTGATTTCCGGGTGGGGCCCACGTGAATTCCCCTGGGGGCCCACGTGATTTCCCCTGGGGGCCCACGTGATTTCCCCTGGGGGCCCACGTGATTTCCCCTGGGGGCCCACGTGATTTCCCCGTGGGGCCCACATGATTTCTGGGTGGGGCCCACGTGATTTCCACGTGGGGCCCACGTCATTTCCGGTTGGGGCCCACGTGATTTCCCCGTGGGGCCCACGTGATTTCCCCGTGGGGCCCACCTGATTTCCCCTTGAGGCCCACGTGATTTCCCCGTGGGGCCCACGTGAATTACCCTGGGGGCCCGCGTGATTTCCCCTGGGGGCCCACGTGATTTCCCCGTGGGGCCCACGTGATTTCCCCTGGGGGCCCACGTGATTTCCCGGTGGGGCCCACGTGATTTCCCCGTGGGGCCCACGTGATTTCCGGGTGGGGCCCACGTGATTTCCGGGTGGGGCCCACGTGATTTCCCTGTGGGGCCCACGTGATTTCCGGGTGGGGCCCACGTGATTTCCCCGTGGGGTCCACGTGATATCCCCGTGGGGCCCACGTGATTTCCGGGTGGGGCCCATGTGATTTCCGGGTGGGGCCCACGTGATTTCCCCAGGGGGCCCACGTGATTTCCCCGTGGGGCCCACGTGATTTCCCCGTGGGGCCCATGTGATTTCCGGGTTGGGGCCCACGTGATTTCCCCGTGGGGCCCATGTGATTTCCCCGTGGGGCCCACGTGATTTCCCCTGGGGGCCCACGTGATTTCCCCGTGGGGCCCACGTGATTTCCGGGTGGGGCCCACGTGATTTCCCCTGGGGGCCCACGTGATTTCCGGGTGGGGCCCACGTGATTTCCCCGTGGGGCCCACGTGATTTCACCTGGGGGCCCACGTGGTTTCCCCTGGGGGCCCACGTGATTTCCCCGTGGGGCCCACGTGATTTCCCCGTGGGGCCCACGTGATTTCCGGGTGGGGCCCACGTGATTTCCCCGTGGGGTCCACGTGATATCCCCGTGGGGCCCACGTGATTTCCGGGTGGGGCCCATGTGATTTCCGGGTGGGGCCCACGTGAATTCCCCTGGGGGCCCACGTGATTTCCCCTGGGGGCCCACGTGATTTCCCCTGGGGGCCCACGTGATTTTCCCGTGGGGCCCACGTGATTTCCCCTGGGGGCCCACGTGATTTCCCCGTGGGCCCCACGTGATTTCCCCTGGGGGCCCACGTGATTTCCCCTGGGGGCCCAAGTGATTTCCCCGTGGGGCCCACGTGATTTCCCCTGGGGGCCCACGTGATTTCCCCGTGGGGCCCACGTGATTTCCCCTGGGGGCCCACGTGATTTCCGGGTGGGGCCCACGTGATTTCCGTGTGGGGCCCACGTGATTTCCCCGTGGGGCCCACGTGATTTCCCCTGGGGGCCCACGTGAGTTCCCCTGGGGGCCCACGTGATTTCCCCTGGGGGCCCACGTGATTTCCCCGTTGGGCCCACGTGATTTCCGGGTGGGGCCAACGTGATTTCCCCGTGGGGCCCACGTGATTTCCCCGTTGGGCCCACCTGATTTCCCCTGGGGGCCAACGTGATTTCCCCGTGGGGCCCACGTGATTTCCCGTGGGGGCTCACGTGATTTCCCCGTGGGACCCACGTGATTTCCCGTGGGGCCCACGTGATTTCCGGGTGGGGCCCACGTGATTTCCGGGTGGGGCCCAAGTGATTTCCCCTGGGGGCCCACGTGATTTCCCCTTGGGACCCACGTTATTTCCCCGTAGGGCCCACGTGATTTCCCCATGGGGCCCACGTGATTTCCGGGTGTGGCCCACGTGATTTCCGCGTGGGGCCCACGTGATTTCCCCGTGGGGCCCACGTGATTTCCCCGTGGGGCCCACGTGATTTCCCCTGGGGGCCCACGTGATTTCCCCTCGGGGCCCAAGTGACTTCCCTGTGGGGCCCACGTGATTTCCCCTGGGGGCCCACGTGATTTCCCCTGGGGGCCACGTGATTTCCCAGTGGGGCCCACGTGATTTCCCGGTGGGGCCCACGTGATTTTCCCGTGGGGCCCACGTGATTTCCCCGTGGGGCCCACGTGATTTCCCAGTGGGGCCCACGTGATTTCCCTGTGGGGCCCACTTGATTTCCCCTGGGGCTCACGTGATTTCCCCGTGGGGCCCACGTGATTTCCCCTGGGGGCCCACGTGATTTCGCCTGGGGGCCCACGTGATTTCCCCGTGGGGCCCACGTGATTTCCCCGTGGGGCCCACGTGATTTCCCCTGGGGGCCCAAGTGATTTCCCCTGGGGGCCCACGTGATTTCCCCTGGGGGCCCACGTGATTTCCGGGTGGGGCCCACGTGATTTCCCCGTGGGGCCCACCTGATTTCCGGTTGGGGCCCACGTGATTTCCCTGTGGGGCCCTCGTGATTTCCCCGTGGGGCCTACATGATTTCCGGGTGGGGCCCACGTGATTTCCCCGTGGGGCCCACGTGATTTCCCCGTGGGGCCCACGTGATTTCCCCTGGGGGCTCACGTTATTTCCCCTGGGGGCCCACGTGATTTCCCCGTGGGGCCCACGTGATTTCAGGGTGGGGCCCACGTGATTTCCGGGTGGGGGCCACGTGATTTCCACTGGGGGCCCACGTGATTTCCCCGTGGGGCCCACGTGATTTCCCCTGGGGGCCCACGTGATTTCCCCGTGGGCCCCACGTGATTTCCCCGTGGGGCCCACTTGATTTCCGGGTGGGGCCCATGTGATTTCCGGGTGGGGCCCACGTGATTTCCCCTGGGGGCCCACGTGATTTCCCCGTGGGGCCCACGTGATTTCCCCGTAGGGCCCACGTGATTTCACCTGGGGGCCCACGTGATTTCCCCTGGGGGCCCACGTGATTTCCCCGTGGGGCCCACGTGATTTCCGGTTGGGGCCCACGTGATTTCCCCGTGGGGCCCACGTGATTTCAGGGTGGGGCCCACGTGATTTCCACGTTGGGCCCACGTGATTTCCCCGTGGGGCCCACGTGATTTCCCCTGGGGGCCCACGTGATTTCCCCGTGGGGCCCACGTGATTTCCGGGTGGGGCCCACGTGATTTCCCCGTGGGGCCCACGTGATTTCCCCGTGGGGCCCAAGTGATTTCCCCGTGGGTCCACGTGATTTCCGGGTGGGGCCCACGTGATTTCCGGGTGGGGCCCACGTGATTTCCCCTGGGGGCCCACGTGATTTCCCCGTGGGGCCCACGTGATTTCCGGGTGGGGCCCACGTGATTTCCCCGTGGGGCCCACGTGATTTCCCCGTGGGGCCCACGTGATTTGCCCGTGGGGCCCACGTGATTTCCGGGTGGGGCCCACGTGATTTCCCCGTGGGGCCCACGTGATTTCCCCTGGGGGCTCACGAGATTCCCCGTGGGGCCCACGTGATTTCCCCGTGGGGCCCACGTGATTTCCCCGTGGGTCCCACGTGATTTCCGGGTGGGGCCCACGTGATTTCCGGGTGGGGCCCACGTGATTTCCCCTGGGGGCCCACGTGATTTCCCCGTGGGGCCCACGTGATTTCCCCTGGGGGCCCACGTGATGTCCCCGTGGGGTTCACGTGATTTCCCCGTGGGGCCCACGTGATTTCCCCGTGGGGCCCACGTGATTTCCCCTGGGGGCCCACGTGATTTGCCCTGGGGGCCCACGTGATTTCCCCGTGGGGACCACGTGATTTCCCCTGGGGGCCCACGTGATTTCCGGGTGGGGCCCACGTGATTTCCCCGTGGGGCCCACGTGATTTCCGGGTGGGGCCCACGTGATTTCCGGGTGGGGCCCACGTGATTTCCCCTGGGGGCCCACGTGATTTCCCCGTGGGGCCCACGTGATTTCCCCTGGGGGCCCACGTGATTTCCCCGTGGGGCCCACGTGATTTTCGGGTGGGGCCCACGTGATCTCCGTGTGGGGCCCACGTGATTTCCCCGTGGGGCCCACGTGACTTCCCCTGGGGGCCCACGTGATTTCCCCGTGGGGCACACGTGATTTCCCCTGGGGGCCCACGTTATTTCCCCTGAGGGGCCACGTGATTTCCCCGTGGGGCCCACGTGATTTCCCCTGGGGGCCCACGTGATTTCCCCTGGGGGCCCACGTGATTTCCGGGTGGGGGCCCACGTGATTTCCGCGTGGGGCCCACGTGATTTCCCCGGGGGGCCCACGTGATTTGCCCGTGGGGCCCACGTGATTTCCGGGTGGGGCCCACGTGATTTCCCCGTGGGGCCCACGTGATTTCCCCTGGGGGCTCACGAGATTCCCCGTGGGGCCCACGTGATTTCCCCGTGGGGCCCACGTGATTTCCCCGTGGGTCCCACGTGATTTCCGGGTGGGGCCCACGTGATTTCCGGGTGGGGCCCACGTGATTTCCCCTGGGGGCCCACGTGATTTCCCCGTGGGGCCCACGTGATTTCCCCTGGGGGCCCACGTGATTTCCCCGTGGGGTTCACGTGATTTCCCCGTGGGGCCCACGTGATTTCCCCGTGGGGCCCACGTGATTTCCCCTGGGGGCCCACGTGATTTACCCTGGGGGCCCACGTGATTTCCCCGTGGGGACCACGTGATTTCCCCTGGGGGCCCACGTGATTTCCGGGTGGGGCCCACGTGATTTCCCCGTGGGGCCCACGTGATTTCCGGGTGGGGCCCACGTGATTTCCGGGTGGGGCCCACGTGATTTCCCCTGGGGGCCCACGTGATTTCCCCGTGGGGCCCACGTGATTTCCCCTGGGGGCCCACGTGATTTCCCCGTGGGGCCCACGTGATTTTCGGGTGGGGCCCACGTGATCTCCGTGTGGGGCCCACGTGATTTCCCCGTGGGGCCCACGTGACTTCCCCTGGGGGCCCACGTGATTTCCCCGTGGGGCACACGTGATTTCCCCTGGGGGCCCACGTTATTTCCCCTGAGGGGCCACGTGATTTCCCCGTGGGGCCCACGTGATTTCTCCTGGGGGCCCACGTGATTTCCCCTGGGGGTCCACGTGATTTCCGGGTGGGGCCCTCGTGATTTCCCCGTGGGGCCCACGTGATTTCCCCTGGGGGCCCACGTGATTTTCCCGTGGGGCCCACGTGATTTCCGGGTGGGGCCCACGTGATTTCCGCGTGGGGCCCACGTGATTTCCCCTGGGGGCCCACGTGATTTCCCCGTGGGGCCCACGTGATTTCCGGGTGGGGCCCACGTGATTTACCCGTGTGGCCCACGTGATTTCCCCGTGGGGCCCACGTTATTTCCCCGTGGGGCCCACGTGATTTCCGGGTGGGGCCCACGTGATTTCCCCGTGGGGCCCACGTGATTTCCCCTGGGGGCCCACGTGATTTCCCCACGGGGGCCCACGTGATTTCCCCGTGGGGCCCACGTGATTTCCCCTGGGGGCCCAAGTGATTTCCCCTGGGGGCCCACGTGATTTCCCCGTGGGGCCCACGTGATTTCCGGGTGGGGCCCACGTGATTTCCCCGGGGGGCCCACGTGATTTCCGGGTGGGGCCCACGTGATTTCCCCGTGGTGCCCACATTATTTCCCCTAGGGGCCCACGTGATTTCTCCTGGGGGCCCACGTGATTTCCCCAGGGGGCCCACGTGATTTCCCCGTGGGGCCCACGTGATTTCCCCGTGGGGCCCATGTGATTTCCGGGTGGGGCCCACGTGATTTCCCCGTGGGGCCATGTGATTTCCCCGTGGGGCCCACGTGATTTCCCCTGGGGGCCCTCGTGATTTCCCCTGGGGGCCCACGTGTTTTCCCCGTGGGGCCCACGTGATTTCCGGGTGGGGCCCTCGTGATTTCCACGTGGGGCCCACGTGATTTCCGGTTGGGGCCCACGTGATTTCCCCGTGGGGCCCACGTGATTTCCCCGTGGGGCCCACCTGATTTCCCCTTGGGGCCCACGTGATTTCCCCGTGGGGCCCACGTGATTTCCCCTGGGGGCCCAGGTTATTTCCCCTGGGGGCCCACGTGATTTCCCCGTGGGGCCCACGTGATTTCCCTGGGGGCCCACGTGATTTCCCCGTGGGGCCCACGTGATTTCTGGGTAGGGCCCACGTGATTTCCGGGTGGGGCCCACGTGATTTCCCCGTGGGGCCCACGTGATTTTCCCGTAGGGCACACGTGATTTCCGGGTGGGGCCCACGTGATTTCCCCGTGGGGTCCACGTGATTTCCCCGTGGGGCCCACGTGATTTCCGGGTGGGGCCCACGTGATTTCCCCGTGGGGCCCACCTGATTTCCGGGTGGGGCCCACGTGATTTCCGGGTGGGGCCCACGTGATTTCCCCTGGGGGCCCACGTGATTTCCCCTGGGGGCCCACGTGATTTCCGGGTGGGGCCCACGTGATTTCCCCGTGGGGCCCACCTGATTTCCGGTTGGGGCCCACGTGATTTCCCTGTGGGGCCCTCGTGATTTCCCCGTGGGGCCTACATGATTTCCGGGTGGGGCCCACGTGATTTCCCCGTGGGGCCCACGTGATCACCCCGTGGGGCCCACGTGATTTCCCCTGGGGGCTCACGTTATTTCCCCTGGGGGCCCACGTGATTTCCCCGTGGGGCCCACGTGATTTCAGGGTGGGGCCCACGTGATTTCCGGGTGGGGGCCACGTGATTTCCACTGGGGGCCCACGTGATTTCCCCGTGGGGCCCACGTGATTTCCCCTGGGGGCCCACGTGATTTCCCCGTGGGCCCCACGTGATTTCCCCGTGGGGCCCACTTGATTTCCGGGTGGGGCCCATGTGATTTCCGGGTGGGGCCCACGTGATTTCCCCTGGGGGCCCACGTGATTTCCCCGGGGGGCCCACGTGATTTCCCCGTAGGGCCCACGTGATTTCACCTGGGGGCCCACGTGATTTCCCCTGGGGGCCCACGTGATTTCCCCGTGGGGCCCACGTGATTTCCGGTTGGGGCCCACGTGATTTCCCCGTGGGGCCCACGTGATTTCAGGGTGGGGCCCACGTGATTTCCACGTTGGGCCCACGTGATTTCCCCGTGGGGCCCACGTGATTTCCCCTGGGGGCCCACGTGATTTCCCCGTGGGGCCCACGTGATTTCCGGGTGGGGCCCACGTGATTTCCCCGTGGGGCCCACGTGATTTCCCCGTGGGGCCCAAGTGATTTCCCCGTGGGTCCCACGTGATTTCCGGGTGGGGCCCACGTGATTTCCGGGTGGGGCCCACGTGATTTCCCCTGGGGGCCCACGTGATTTCCCCGTGGGGCCCACGTGATTTCCGGGTGGGGCCCACGTGATTTCCCCGTGGGGCCCACGTGATTTCCCCGTGGGGCCCACGTGATTTGCCCGTGGGGCCCACGTGATTTCCGGGTGGGGCCCACGTGATTTCCCCGTGGGGCCCACGTGATTTCCCCTGGGGGCTCACGAGATTCCCCGTGGGGCCCACGTGATTTCCCCGTGGGGCCCACGTGATTTCCCCGTGGGTCCCACGTGATTTCCGGGTGGGGCCCACGTGATTTCCGGGTGGGGCCCACGTGATTTCCCCGTGGGGCCCACGTGATTTCCCCTGGGGGCCCACGTGATTTCCCCGTGGGGTTCACGTGATTTCCCCGTGGGGCCCACGTGATTTCCCCGTGGGGCCCACGTGATTTCCCCTGGGGGCCCACGTGATTTACCCTGGGGGCCCACGTGATTTCCCCGTGGGGACCACGTGATTTCCCCTGGGGGCCCACGTGATTTCCGGGTGGGGCCCACGTGATTTCCCCGTGGGGCCCACGTGATTTCCGGGTGGGGCCCACGTGATTTCCGGGTGGGGCCCACGTGATTTCCCCTGGGGGCCCACGTGATTTCCCCGTGGGGCCCACGTGATTTCCCCTGGGGGCCCACGTGATTTCCCCGTGGGGCCCACGTGATTTTCGGGTGGGGCCCACGTGATCTCCGTGTGGGGCCCACGTGATTTCCCCGTGGGGCCCACGTGACTTCCCCTGGGGGCCCACGTGATTTCCCCGTGGGGCACACGTGATTTCCCCTGGGGGCCCACGTTATTTCCCCTGAGGGGCCTCGTGATTTCCCCGTGGGGCCCACGTGATTTCTCCTGGGGGCCCACGTGATTTCCCCTGGGGGTCCACGTGATTTCCGGGTGGGGCCCTCGTGATTTCCCCGTGGGGCCCACGTGATTTCCCCTGGGGGCCCACGTGATTTTCCCGTGGGGCCCACGTGATTTCCGGGTGGGGCCCACGTGATTTCCGCGTGGGGCCCACGTGATTTCCCCTGGGGGCCCACGTGATTTCCCCGTGGGGCCCACGTGATTTCCGGGTGGGGCCCACGTGATTTACCCGTGTGGCCCACGTGATTTCCCCGTGGGGCCCACGTTATTTCCCCGTGGGGCCCACGTGATTTCCGGGTGGGGCCCACGTGATTTCCCCGTGGGGCCCACGTGATTTCCGGGTGGGGCCCACGTGATTTCCCTGTGGGGCCCACGTGATTTCCGGGTGGGGCCCACGTGATTTCCCCGTGGGGCCCACGTGATTTCCCCGTGGGGCCCACGTGATTTCCCCTGGGGGTCCACGTGATTTCCCCTGGGGGCCCACGTGATTTCCCCTGGGGGCCCACGTGATTTCCCCTGGGGGCCCACGTGATTTCCCCGTGGGGCCCTCGTGATTTCCCCTGCGGGCCCTCGTGATTTCCCCTGGGGCACACGTGATTTCCCCTGGGGGCCCACGTGATTTCCCCGTGGGGCCCACCTGATTTCCCCTTGGGGCCCACGTGATTTCCCCGTGGGTCCCACGTGATTTCCGGGTGGGGCCCACGTGATTTCCCCGTGGGGCCCACGTGATTTCCCCTGGGGGCCCACGTGATTTCCCCGTGGGGCCCCCGTGATTTCCGGGTGGGGCCCACGTGATTTCCACGTGGGGCCCACGTGATTTCCGGTTGGGGCTCACGTGATTTCCCCGTGGGGCCCACGTGATTTCCCCGTGGGGCCCACCTGATTTCCCCTTGGGGCCCACGTGATTTCCCCGTGGGGCCCACGTGATTTCCGGGTGGGGCCCAGGTGATTTCCACGTGGGGCCCACGTGATTTCCGGTTGGGGCCCACGTGATTTCCCCGTGGGGCCCACGTGATTTCCCCGTGGGGCCCACCTGATTTCCCCTGGGGGCCCAGGTGATTTCCCCGAGGGGCCCACTTGATTTCCCCTGGGGGCCCACGTGATTTCACCTGGGGGCCCACGTGATTTCCGGGTGGGGCCCTCGTGATTTCCCCGTGGGGCCCACGTGATTTCCCCTGGGGGCCCACGTGATTTCCTCGTGGGGCCCACGTGATTTCCGGGTGGGGCCCACGTGATTTCCCCGTGGGGCCCACGTGATTTCCCCTGGGGGCCCACGTGATTTCCCCGTTGGGCCCACGTGATTTCCCCTGGGGGCCCACGTGATTTCCCCGTGGGGCCCACGTGATTTCCCCGTGGGGCCCACGTGATTTCCCCGTTGGTCCCACGTGATTTCCCCTGGGGGCCCACGTGATTTTCCCTGGGGGCCCACGTGATTTCCCCGTGGGGCCCACGTGATTTCCGGGTGGGGCCCACGTGATTGCCCCGTGGGGCCCACGTGATTGCCCCTGGGGGCCCACGTGATTTCCCCGTGGGGCCCACGTGATTTCCCCTGGGGGCCCACGTGATTTCCCCTGAGGGGCCACGTGATTTCCCCGTGGGGCCCACGTGATTTCCCCTGGGGGCCCACGTGATTTCCCCTGAGGGGCCACGTGATTTCCCCGTGGGGCCCACGTGATTTCCCCTGGGGGCCCACGAGATTTCCCCTGGGGGCCCACGTGATTTCCCCTGGGGGCCCACGGGATTTCCGGGTGGGGCCCTCGTGATTTCCCCGTGGGGCCGACGTGATTTCCCCGTGGGGCCCACGTGATTTCCCCTCTGGGCCCACGTGATTTCCCCGTGGGGCCCACGTGATTTCCGGGTGGGGCCCACGTGATTTCCGGGTGGGGCCCACGTGATTTCCCCGTGGGGCCTACGTGATTTCCCCGTGGGGCCCACGTGATTTCCCCATGGGGCCCACGTGATTTCCCCTGGGCCCCCACGTGATTTTCCCTGGGGGCCCACGTGATTTCCCCGTGGGGCCCACGTGATTTCCGGGTGGGGCCCACGTGATTTCCCCGTGTGGCCCACGTGATTTCCCCGTGGGGCCCACGTGATTTCCCCTGGGGGCCCACGTGATTTCCGGGTGGGGCCCACGTAATTTCCCCGTGGGGCCCACGTGATTTCCGGGTGGGGCCCACGTGATTTCCCTGTGGGGCCCACGTGATTTCCGGGTGGGGCCCACGTGATTTCCCCGTGGGGCCCACGTGATTTCCCCGTGGGGCCCACGTGCTTTCCCCTGGGGGTCCACGTGATTTCCCCTGGGGGCCCACGTGATTTCCCCTGGGGGCCCACGTGATTTCCCCTGGGGGCCCACGTGATTTCCCCGTGGGGCCCTCGTGATTTCCCCTGCGGGCCCTCGTGATTTCCCCTGGGGCACACGTGATTTCCCCTGGGGGCCCACGTGATTTCCCCGTGGGGCCCACCTGATTTCCCCTTGGGGCCCACGTGATTTCCCCGTGGGTCCCACGTGATTTCCGGGTGGGGCCCACGTGATTTCCCCGTGGGGCCCACGTGATTTCCCCTGGGGGCCCACGTGATTTCCCCGTGGGGCCCCCGTGATTTCCGGGTGGGGCCCACGTGATTTCCACGTGGGGCCCACGTGATTTCCGGTTGGGGCTCACGTGATTTCCCCGTGGGGCCCACGTGATTTCCCCGTGGGGCCCACCTGATTTCCCCTTGGGGCCCACGTGATTTCCCCGTGGGGCCCACGTGATTTCCGGGTGGGGCCCACGTGATTTCCACGTGGGGCCCACGTGATTTCCGGTTGGGGCCCACGTGATTTCCCCGTGGGGCCCACGTGATTTCCCCGTGGGGCCCACCTGATTTCCCCTGGGGCCCCAGGTGATTTCCCCGAGGGGCCCACTTGATTTCCCCTGGGGGCCCACGTGATTTCACCTGGGGGCCCACGTGATTTCCGGGTGGGGCCCTCGTGATTTCCCCGTGGGGCCCACGTGATTTCCCCTGGGGGCCCACGTGATTTCCCCGTGGGGCCCACGTGATTTCCGGGTGGGGCCCACGTGATTTCCCCGTGGGGCCCACGTGATTTCCCCTGGGGGCCCACGTGATTTCCCCGTTGGGCCCACGTGATTTCCCCTGGGGGCCCACGTGATTTCCCCGTGGGGCCCACGTGATTTCCCCAGGGGGCCCACGTGATTTCCCCGTTGGTCCCACGTGATTTCCCCTGGGGGCCCACGTGATTTTCCCTGGGGGCCCACGTGATTTCCCCGTGGGGCCCACGTGATTTCCGGGTGGGGCCCACGTGATTTCCCCGTGGGGCCCACGTGATTTTCCCTGGGGGCCCACGTGATTTCCCCGTGGGGCCCACGTGATTTCCCCTGGGGGCCCACGTGATTTCCCCTGAGGGGCCACGTGATTTCCCCGTGGGGCCCACGTGATTTCCCCTGGGGGCCCACGTGATTTCCCCTGAGGGGCCACGTGATTTCCCCGTGGGGCCCACGTGATTTCCCCTGGGGGCCCACGAGATTTCCCCTGGGGGCCCTCGTGATTTCCCCTGGGGGCCCACGGGATTTCCGGGTGGGGCCCTCGTGATTTCCCCGTGGGGCCCACGTGATTTCCCCGTGGGGCCCACGTGATTTCCCCTCTGGGCCCACGTGATTTCCCCGTGGGGCCCACGTGATTTCCGGGTGGGGCCCACGTGATTTCCGGGTGGGGCCCACGTGATTTCCCCGTGGGGCCTACGTGATTTCCCCGTGGGGCCCACGTGATTTCCCCATGGGGCCCACGTGATTTCCCCTGGGCCCCCACGTGATTTTCCCTGGGGGCCCACGTGATTTCCCCGTGGGGCCCACGTGATTTCCGGGTGGGGCCCACGTGATTTCCCCGTGTGGCCCACGTGATTTCCCCGTGGGGCCCACGTGATTTCCCCTGGGGGCCCACGTGATTTCCGGGTGGGGCCCACGTAATTTCCCCGTGGGGCCCACGTGATTTCCGGGTGGGGCCCACGTGATTTCCCTGTGGGGCCCACGTGATTTCCGGGTGGGGCCCACGTGATTTCCCCGTGGGGCCCACGTGATTTCCCCGTGGGGCCCACGTGATTTCCCCTGGGGGTCCACGTGATTTCCCCTGGGGGCCCACGTGATTTCCCCTGGGGGCCCACGTGATTTCCCCTGGGGGCCCACGTGATTTCCCCGTGGGGCCCTCGTGATTTCCCCTGCGGGCCCTCGTGATTTCCCCTGGGGCACACGTGATTTCCCCTGGGGGCCCACGTGATTTCCCCGTGGGGCCCACCTGATTTCCCCTTGGGGCCCACGTGATTTCCCCGTGGGTCCCACGTGATTTCCGGGTGGGGCCCACGTGATTTCCCCGTGGGGCCCACGTGATTTCCCCTGGGGGCCCACGTGATTTCCCCGTGGGGCCCCCGTGATTTCCGGGTGGGGCCCACGTGATTTCCACGTGGGGCCCACGTGATTTCCGGTTGGGGCACACGTGATTTCCCCGTGGGGCCCACGTGATTTCCCCGTGGGGCCCACCTGATTTCCCCTTGGGGCCCACGTGATTTCCCCGTGGGGCCCACGTGATTTCCGGGTGGGGCCCACGTGATTTCCACGTGGGGCCCACGTGATTTCCGGTTGGGGCCCACGTGATTTCCCCGTGGGGCCCACGTGATTTCCCCGTGGGGCCCACCTGATTTCCCCTGGGGGCCCAGGTGATTTCCCCGAGGGGCCCACTTGATTTCCCCTGGGGGCCCACGTGATTTCACCTGGGGGCCCACGTGATTTCCGGGTGGGGCCCTCGTGATTTCCCCGTGGGGCCCACGTGATTTCCCCTGGGGGCCCACGTGATTTCCCCGTGGGGCCCACGTGATTTCCGGGTGGGGCCCACGTGATTTCCCCGTGGGGCCCACGTGATTTCCCCTGGGGGCCCACGTGATTTCCCCGTTGGGCCCACGTGATTTCCCCTGGGGGCCCACGTGATTTCCCCGTGGGGCCCACGTGATTTCCCCAGGGGGCCCACGTGATTTCCCCGTTGGTCCCACGTGATTTCCCCTGGGGGCCCACGTGATTTTCCCTGGGGGCCCACGTGATTTCCCCGTGGGGCCCACGTGATTTCCGGGTGGTGCCCACGTGATTTCCCCGTGGGGCCCACGTGATTTCCCCTGGGGGCCCACGTGATTTCCCCGTGGGGCCCACGTGATTTCCCCTGGGGGCCCACGTGATTTCCCCTGAGGGGCCACGTGATTTCCCCGTGGGGCCCACGTGATTTCCCCTGGGGGCCCACGTGATTTCCCCTGAGGGGCCACGTGATTTCCCCGTGGGGCCCACGTGATTTCCCCTGGGGGCCCACGAGATTTCCCCTGGGGGCCCACGTGATTTCCCCTGGGGGCCCACGGGATTTCCCGGGTGGGGCCCTCGTGATTTCCCCGTGGGGCCCACGTGATTTCCCCTGGGGGCCCACGTGATTTCCCCTCTGGGCCCACGTGATTTCCCCGTGGGGCCCACGTGATTTCCGGGTGGGGCCCACGTGATTTCCGGGTGGGGCCCACGTGATTTCCCCGTGGGGCCTACGTGATTTCCCCGTGGGGCCCACGTGATTTCCCCATGGGGCCCACGTGATTTCCCCTGGGCCCCCACGTGATTTCCCCTGGGGGCCCACGTGGTTTCCCCGTGGGGCCCACGTGATTTCCCCTGGGGGCGCACGTGATTTCCCATGGCGGCCCACGAGATTTCCCCGTGAGGCCCACGTGATTTCCGCGTGGGGCCCACGTGATTTCCCCGTGGGGCCCACGTGATTTCCCCGTGGGGCCCACCTGATTTCCCCGTGGGGCCCACGTGATTTCCCCGGGGGGCCCACGTGATTTCCCCTCGGGGCCCAAGTGACTTCCCTGTGGGGCCCACGTGATTTCCCCTGGGGGCCCACGTGATTTCCCCTGGGGGCCCACGTGATTTCCCAGTGGGGCCCACGTGATTTCCCGGTGGGGCCCACGTGATTTCCCCGTGGGGCCCACGTGATTTCCCAGTGGGGCCCACGTGATTTCCCCGTGGGGCCCACTTGATTTCCCCTGGGGCTCACGTGATTTCCCCTTGGGGCCCACGTGATTTCCCCTGGGGGCCCACGTGATTTCCCCTGGGGGCCCACGTGATTTCCCCGTGGGGCCCACGTGATTTCCGGGTGGGGCCCACGTGATTTCCCCGTGGGGCCCACGTGATTTCCGGGTGGGGCCCACGTGATTTCCCTGTGGGGCCCACGTGATTTCCCCGTGGGGCCTACGTGATTTCCGGGTGGGGCCCACGTGATTTCCCTGTGGGGCCCACGTGATTTCCCCGTGGGGCCCACGTGATTTCCCCTGGGGGCTCACGTGATTTCCCCTGGGGGCCCACGTGATTTCCCCGTGGGGCCCTCGTGATTTCAGGGTGGGGCCCACGTGAGTTCCGGGTGGGGGCCACGTGATTTCCACTGGGGGCCCACGTGATTTCCCCGTGGGGCCCACGTGATTTCCCCTGGGGGCCCACGTGATTTCCCCGTGAGGCCCACGTGATTTTCGGGTGGGGCCCACGTGATCTCCGTGTGGGGCCCACGTGATGTCCCCGTGGGGCCCACGTGATTTCCCCTGGGGGCCCACGTGATTTCCCCTGGGGGCCCACGTGATTTACCCGTGGGGCCCACGTGATTTCCCCTGGGGGCCCACGTGATTTCCCCTGGAGGCCCACGTGATTTCCCCGTGGGGCCCACGTGATTTCCCCTGGGGGCCCAAGTGATTTCCCCTGGGGGACCACGTGATTTCCCCGTGGGGCCCACGTGATTTCCCGGTGGGGCCCACGTGATTTCCCCGGGGGTCCCACGTGATTTCCGGGTGGGGCCCACGTGATGTCCCCGTGGTGCCCACATGATTTCCCCTGGGGGCCCACGTGATTTCTCCTGGGGGCCCACGTGATTTCCCCAGGGGGCCCACGTGATTTCCCCGTGGGGCCCACGTGATTTCCCCGTGGGGCCCATGTGATATCCGGGTGGGGCCCACGTGATTTCCCCGTGGGGCCCAGGTGATTTCCCCGTGGGGCCCACGTGATTTCCCCTGGGGGCCCACGTGATTTCCCCTGGGGGCCCACGTGATTTCCCCGTGGGGCCCACGTGATGTCTGGGTGGGGCCCACGTGATTTCCACGTGGGGCCCACGTGATTTCCGGTTGGGGCCCACGTGATTTCCCCGTAGGGCCCACGTGATTTCCCCGTGGGGCCCACCTGATTTCCCCTTGAGGCCCACGTGATTTCCCCGTGGGGCCCACGTGATTTCCCCTGGGGGCCCACGTGATTTCCCCTGGGGGCCCACGTGATTTCCCCGTGGGGCCCACGTGATTTCCCCTGAGGGCCGACGTGATTTCCCCGTGGGGCCCACGAGATTTCCCCGTGGGGCCCACATGATTTCCGGGTGGGGCCCACGTGATTTCCGGGTGGGGCCCACGTGATTTCCCTGTGGGGCCCACGTGATTTCCCCGTGGGGCCCACGTGATTTCCCCTGGGGGCCCACGTGATTTCCCCTGGGGGCCCACGTGATTTCCCCTGGGGGCCCACGTGATTTCCCCTGGGGGCCCACGTGATTTCCCCGTGGGGCCCACGTGATTTCCGGGTGGGGCCCACGTGATTTCCCCGTGGGGCCCACGTGATTTCCGGGTGGGGCCCACGTGATTTCCCTGTGGGGCCCACGTGATTTCCCCGTGGGGCCTACGTGATTTCCGGGTGGGGCCCACGTGATTTCCCCTGGGGGCTCACGTGATTTCCCCTGGGGGCCAACGTGATTTCCCCGTGGGGCCCACGTGATTTCAGGGTGGGGCCCACGTGATTTCCGGGTGGGGGCCACGTGATTTCCACTGGGGGCCCACGTGATTTCCCCGTGGGGCCCACGTGATTTCCCCGTGGGGCCCACGTGATTTCCCCGTGGGGCCCATGTGATTTCCGGGTGGGGCCCACGTGATTTCCCCGTGGGGCCCATGTCATTTCCCCGTGGGGCCCACGTGATTTCCCCTGGGGGCCCACGTGATTTCCCCTGGGGGCCCACGTGATTTCCCCGTGGGGCCCACGTGATTTCTGGGTGGGGCCCACGTGATTTCCACGTGGGGCCCACGTGATTTCCGGTTGGGGCCCACGTGATTTTCCCGTGGGGCCCACGTGATTTCCCCGTGGGGCCCACCTGATTTCCCCTTGAGGCCCACGTGATTTCCCCGTGGGGCCCACGTGTGTTCCCCTGGGGGCCCACGTGATTTCCCCTGGGGGCCCACGTGATTTCCCCGTGGGGCCCACGTGATTTCCCCTGGGGGCCCACGTGATTTCCCCGTGGGGCCCACGTGATTTCCCCGTGGGGCCCACATGATTTCCGGGTGGGGCCCACGTGATTTCCGGGTGGGGCCCACGTGATTTCCCTGTGGGGCCCACGTGATTTCCCCGTGGGGCCCACGTGATTTCCCCTGGGGGCCCAAGTGATTTCCCCTGGGGGACCACGTGATTTCCCCGTGGGGCCCACGTGATTTCCCGGTGGGGCCCACGTGATTTCCCCGGGGGTCCCACGTGATTTCCGGGTGGGGCCCACGTGATTTCCCCGTGGTGCCCACATGATTTCCCCTGGGGGCCCACGTGATTTCTCCTGGGGGCCCACGTGATTTTCCCAGGGGGCCCACGTGATTTCCCCGTGGGGCCCACGTGATTTCCCCGTGGGGCCCATGTGATTTCCGGGTGGGGCCCACGTGATTTCCCCGTGGGGCCCATGTGATTTCCCCGTGGGGCCCACGTGATTTCCCCTGGGGGCCCACGTGATTTCCCCGTGGGGCCCACGTGGTTTCCCCTGGGGGCCCACGTGATTTCCCCGTGGGGCCCACGTGATTTCCCCGTGGGGTCCACGTGATATCCCCGTGGGGCCCACGTGATTTCCGGGTGGGGCCCATGTGATTTCCGGGTGGGGCCCACGTGAATTCCCCTGGGGGCCCACGTGATTTCCCCTGGGGGCCCACGTGATTTCCCCGGGGGGCCCACGTGATTTCCCCTGGGGGCCCACGTGATGTCCCCGTGGGGCCCACGTGATTTCCGGGTGGGGCCCACGTGATTTCCACGTGGGGCCCACGTGATTTCCGGTTGGGGCCCACGTGATTTCCCCGTGGGGCCCACGTGATTTCCCCGTGGGGCCCACCTGATTTCCCCTTGGGGCCCACGTGATTTCCCCGTGGGGCCCACGTGATTTCCCCTGGGGGCCCACGTGATTTCCGGGTGGGGCCCACGTGATTTCCCTGTGGGGCCCACGTGATTTCCCCGTGGGGCCTACGTGATTTCCGGGTGGGGCCCACGTGATTTCCCCGTGGGGCCCACGTGATTTCCCCGTGGGGCCCACGTGATTTCCCCTGGGGGCTCACGTGATTTCCCCTGGGGGCCCACGTGATTTCCCCGTGGGGCCCACGTGATTTCAGGGTGGGGCCCACGTGATTTCCGGGTGGGGGCCACGTGATTTCCACTGGGGGCCCACGTGATTTCCCCGTGGGGCCCACGTGATTTCCCCTGGGGGCCCACGTGATTTCCCCGTGAGGCCCACGTGATTTTCGGGTGGGGCCCACGTGATCTCCGTGTGGGGCCCACGTGATTTCCCCGTGGGGCCCACGTGATTTCCCCTGGGGGCCCACGTGATTTCCCCTGGGGGCCCACGTGATTTACCCGTGGGGCCCACGTGATTTCCCCTGGGGGCCCACGTGATTTCCCCTGGAGGCCCACGTGATTTCCCCGTGGGGCCCACGTGATTTCCCCTGGGGGCCCAAGTGATTTCCCCTGGGGGACCACGTGATTTCCCCGTGGGGCCCACGTGATTTCCCGGTGGGGCCCACGTGATTTCCCCGGGGGGCCCACGTGATTTCCGGGTGGGGCCCACGTGATTTCCCCGTGGTGCCCACATGATTTCCCCTGGGGGCCCACGTGATTTCTCCTGGGGGCCCACGTGATTTCCCCAGGGGGCCCACGTGATTTCCCCGTGGGGCCCACGTGATTTCCCCGTGGGGCCCATGTGATTTCCGGGTGGGGCCCACGTGATTTCCCCGTGGGGCCCATGTGATTTCCCCGTGGGGCCCACGTGATTTCCCCTGGGGGCCCACGTGATTTCCCCTGGGGGCCCACGTGATTTCCCCGTGGGGCCCACGTGATTTCTGGGTGGGGCCCACGTGATTTCCACGTGGGGCCCACGTGATTTCCGGTTGGGGCCCACGTGATTTCCCCGTGGGGCCCACGTGATTTCCCCGTGGGGCCCACCTGATTTCCCCTTGAGGCCCACGTGATTTCCCCGTGGGGCCCACGTGATTTCCCCTGGGGGCCCACGTGATTTACCCTGGGGGCCCACGTGATTTCCCCGTGGGGCCCACGTGATTTCCCCTGAGGGCCCACGTGATTTCCCCGTGGGGCCCACGTGATTTCCCCGTGGGGCCCACATGATGTCCGGGTGGGGCCCACGTGATTTCCGGGTGGGGCCCACGTGATTTCCCTGTGGGGCCCACGTGATTTCCCCGTGGGGCCTACGTGATTTCCGGGTGGGGCCCACGTGATTTCCCCGTGGGGCCCACGTGATTTCCCCGTGGGGCCCACGTGATTTCCCCTGGGGGCCCACGTGATTTCCCCTGGGGGCCCACGTGATTTCCCCTGGGGGCCCACGTGATTTCCCCGTGGGGCCCACGTGATTTCCGGGTGGGGCCCACGTGATTTCCCCGTGGGGCCCACGTGATTTCCCCTGGGGGCCCACGTGATTTCCCCGTGGGGCCCACGTGATTTCCGGGTGGGGCCCACGTGATTTCCCCGTGGGGCCCACGTGATTTCCGGGTGGGGCCCACGTGATTTCCCTGTGGGGCCCACGTGATTTCCCCGTGGGGCCTACGTGATTTCCGGGTGGGGCCCACGTGATTTCCCCTGGGGGCTCACGTGATTTCCCCTGGGGGCCAACGTGATTTCCCCGTGGGGCCCACGTGATTTCAGGGTGGGGCCCACGTGATTTCCGGGTTGGGGCCACGTGATTTCCACTGGGGGCCCACGTGATTTCCCCGTGGGGCCCACGTGATTTCCCCGTGGGGCCCACGTGATTTCCCCGTGGGGCCCATGTGATTTCCGGGTGGGGCCCACGTGATTTCCCCGTGGGGCCCATGTCATTTCCCCGTGGGGCCCACGTGATTTCCCCTGGGGGCCCACGTGATTTCCCCTGGGGGCCCACGTGATTTCAGCGTGGGGCCCACGTGATTTCTGGGTGGGGCCCACGTGATTTCCACGTGGGGCCCACGTGATTTCCGGTTGGGGCCCACGTGATTTCCCCGTGGGGCCCACGTGATTTCCCCGTGGGGCCCACCTGATTTCCCCTTGAGGCCCACGTGATTTCCCCGTGGGGCCCACGTGATTTCCCCTGGGGGCCCACGTGATTTCCCCTGGGGGCCCAAGTGATTTCCCCTGGGGGACCCCGTGATTTCCCCGTGGGGCCCACGTGATTTCCCGGTGGGGCCCACGTGATTTCCCCGTGGGGCCCACGTGATTTCCCCGTGGGGCCCACATGATTTCCGGGTGGGGCCCACGTGATTTCCGGGTGGGGCCCACGTGATTTCCCTGTGGGGCCCACGTGATTTCCCCGTGGGGCCCACGTGATTTCCCCGTGGGGCCCACGTGATTTCCCCGTGGGGCCCACATGATTTCCGGGTGGGGCCCACGTGATTTCCGGGTGGGGCCCACGTGATTTCCCTGTGGGGCCCACGTGATTTCCCCGTGGGGCCCACGTGATTTCCCCTGGGGGCCCACGTGATTTCCCCGTGGGGCCCACCTGATTTCCCCTTGAGGCCCACGTGATTTCCCCGTGGGGCCCACGTGATTTCCCCGTGGGGCCCACATGATTTCCGGGTGGGGCCCACGTGATTTCCGGGTGGGGCCCACGTGATTTCCCTGTGGGGCCCACGTGATTTCCCCGTGGGGCCCACGTGATTTCCCCTGGGGGCCCAAGTGATTTCCCCTGGGGGACCCCGTGATTTCCCCGTGGGGCCCACGTGATTTCCCGGTGGGGCCCACGTGATTTCCCCAGGGGGCCCACGTGATTTCCGGGTGGGGCCCACGTGATTTCCCCGTGGTGCCCACATGATTTCCCCTGGGGGCCCACGTGATTTCTCCTGGGGGCCCACGTGATTTCCCCAGGGGGCCCACGTGATTTCCCCGTGGGGCCCACGTGATTTCCCCGTGGGGCCCATGTGATTTCCGGGTGGGGCCCACGTGATTTCCCCGTGGGGCCCATGTGATTTCCCCGTGGGGCCCACGTGATTCCCCCTGGGGCCCCACGTGATTTCCCCGTGGGGCCCACGTGGTTTCCCCTGGGGGCCCACGTGATTTCCCCGTGGGGCCCACGTGATTTCCCCGTGGGGTCCACGTGATATCCCCGTGGGGCCCACGTGATTTCCGGGTGGCGCCCATGTGATTTCCGGGTGGGGCCCACGTGAATTCCCCTGGGGGCCCACGTGATTTCCCCTGGGGGCCCACGTGATTTCCCCTGGGGGCCCACGTGATTTCCCCTGGGGGCCCACGTGATTTCCCCGTGGGGCCCACATGATTTCTGGGTGGGGCCCACGTGATTTCCACGTGGGGCCCACGTCATTTCCGGTTGGGGCCCACGTGATTTCCCCGTGGGGCCCACGTGATTTCCCCGTGGGGCCCACCTGATTTCCCCTTGAGGCCCACGTGATTTCCCCGTGGGGCCCACGTGATTTCCCCTGGGGGCCCACGTGATTTCCCCTGGGGGCCCACGTGATTTCCCCGTGGGGCCCACGTGATTTCCCCTGGGGGCCCACGTGATTTCCCGGTGGGGCCCACGTGATTTCCCCGTGGGGCCCACGTGATTTCCGGGTGGGGCCCACGTGATTTCCGGGTGGGGCCCACGTGATTTCCCTGTGGGGCCCACGTGATTTCCGGGTGGGGCCCACGTGATTTCCCCGTGGGGTCCACGTGATATCCCCGTGGGGCCCACGTGATTTCCGGGTGGGGCCCATGTGATTTCCGGGTGGGGCCCACGTGATTTCCCCAGGGGGCCCACGTGATTTCCCCGTGGGGCCCACGTGATTTCCCCGTGGGGCCCATGTGATTTCCGGGTTGGGGCCCACGTGATTTCCCCGTGGGGCCCATGTGATTTCCCCGTGGGGCCCACGTGATTTCCCCTGGGGGCCCACGTGATTTCCCCGTGGGGCCCACGTGATTTCTGGGTGGGGCCCACGTGATTTCCACGTGGGGCCCACGTGATTTCCGGTTGGGGCCCACGTGATTTCCCCGTGGGGCCCACGTGATTTCCCCGTGGGGCCCACCTGATTTCCCCTTGAGGCCCACGTGATTTCCCCGTGGGGCCCACGTGATTTCCCCTGGGGGCCCACGTGATTTCCCCTGGGGGCCCACGTGATTTCCCCGTGGGGCCCACGTGATTTCCCCTGGGGGCCCACGTGATTTCCCCGTGGGGCCCACGTGATTTCCCCGTGGGGCCCACATGATTTCCGGGTGGGGCCCACGTGATTTCCGGGTGGGGCCCACGTGATTTCCCCGTGGGGCCCACGTGATTTCCCCGTGGGGCCCACGTGATTTCCCCGTGGGGCCCACATGATTTCCGGGTGGGGCCCACGTGATTTCCGGGTGGGGCCCACGTGATTTCCCCTGGGGGCCCACGTGATTTCCGGGTGGGGCCCACGTGATTTCCCCGTGGGGCCCACGTGATTTCACCTGGGGGCCCACGTGGTTTCCCCTGGGGGCCCACGTGATTTCCCCGTGGGGCCCACGTGATTTCCCCGTGGGGCCCACGTGATTTCCGGGTGGGGCCCACGTGATTTCCCCGTGGGGTCCACGTGATATCCCCGTGGGGCCCACGTGATTTCCGGGTGGGGCCCATGTGATTTCCGGGTGGGGCCCACGTGAATTCCCCTGGGGGCCCACGTGATTTCCCCTGGGGGCCCACGTGATTTCCCCTGGGGGCCCACGTGATTTTCCCGTGGGGCCCACGTGATTTCTCCTGGGGGCCCACGTGATTTCCCCGTGGGCCCCACGTGATTTCCCCTGGGGGCCCACGTGATTTCCCCTGGGGGCCCAAGTGATTTCCCCGTGGGGCCCACGTGATTTCCCCTGGGGGCCCACGTGATTTCCCCGTGGGGCCCACGTGATTTCCCCTGGGGGCCCACGTGATTTCCGGGTGGGGCCCACGTGATTTCCGTGTGGGGCCCACGTGATTTCCCTGTGGGGCCCACGTGATTTCCCCTGGGGGCCCACGTGATTTCCCCTGGGGGCCCACGTGATTTCCCCTGGGGGCCCACGTGATTTCCCCGTTGGGCCCACGTGATTTCCGGGTGGGGCCAACGTGATTTCCCCGTGGGGCCCACGTGATTTCCCCGTTGGGCCCACCTGATTTCCCCTGGGGGCCAACGTGATTTCCCCGTGGGGCCCACGTGATTTCCCGTGGGGGCTCACGTGATTTCCCCGTGGGACCCACGTGATTTCCCGTGGGGCCCACGTGATTTCCGGGTGGGGCCCACGTGATTTCCGGGTGGGGCCCAAGTGATTTCCCCTGGGGGCCCACGTGATTTCCCCTTGGGACCCACGTTATTTCCCCGTAGGGCCCACGTGATTTCCCCATGGGGCCCACGTGATTTCCCCTGTGGGCCCACGTGATTTCCGCGTGGGGCCCACGTGATTTCCGCGTGGGGCCCACGTGATTTCCGCGTGGGGCCCACGTGATTTCCCCGTGGGGCCCACGTGATTTCCCCTCGGGGCCCAAGTGACTTCCCTGTGGGGCCCACGTGATTTCCCCTGGGGGCCCACGTGATTTCCCCTGGGGGCCCACGTGATTTCCCAGTGGGGCCCACGTGATTTCCCGGTGGGGCCCACGTGATTTTCCCGTGGGGCCCACGTGATTTCCCCGTGGGGCCCACGTGATTTCCCAGTGGGGCCCACGTGATTTCCCTGTGGGGCCCACTTGATTTCCCCTGGGGCTCACGTGATTTCCCCGTGGGGCCCACGTGATTTCCCCTGGGGGCCCACGTGATTTCGCCTGGGGGCCCACGTGATTTCCCCGTGGGGCCCACGTGATTTCCCCGTGGGGCCCACGTGATTTCCCCTGGGGGCCCAAGTGATTTCCCCTGGGGGCCCACGTGATTTCCCCTGGGGGCCCACGTGATTTCCGGGTGGGGCCCACGTGATTTCCCCGTGGGGCCCACCTGATTTCCGGTTGGGGCCCACGTGATTTCCCTGTGGGGCCCTCGTGATTTCCCCGTGGGGCCTACATGATTTCCGGGTGGGGCCCACGTGATTTCCCCGTGGGGCCCACGTGATGTCCCCGTGGGGCCCACGTGATTTCCCCTGGGGGCTCACGTTATTTCCCCTGGGGGCCCACGTGATTTCCCCGTGGGGCCCACGTGATTTCAGGGTGGGGCCCACGTGATTTCCGGGTGGGGGCCACGTGATTTCCACTGGGGGCCCACGTGATTTCCCCGTGGGGCCCACGTGATTTCCCCTGGGGGCCCACGTGATTTCCCCGTGGGCCCCACGTGATTTCCCCGTGGGGCCCACTTGATTTCCGGGTGGGGCCCATGTGATTTCCGGGTGGGGCCCACGTGATTTCCCCTGGGGGCCCACGTGATTTCCCCGTGGGGCCCACGTGATTTCCCCGTAGGGCCCACGTGATTTCACCTGGGGGCCCACGTGATTTCCCCTGGGGGCCCACGTGATTTCCCCGTGGGGCCCACGTGATTTCCGGTTGGGGCCCACGTGATTTCCCCGTGGGGCCCACGTGATTTCAGGGTGGGGCCCACGTGATTTCCACGTTGGGCCCACGTGATTTCCCCGTGGGGCCCACGTGATTTCCCCTGGGGGCCCACGTGATTTCCCCGTGGGGCCCACGTGATTTCCGGGTGGGGCCCACGTGATTTCCCCGTGGGGCCCACGTGATTTCCCCGTGGGGCCCAAGTGATTTCCCCGTGGGTCCACGTGATTTCCGGGTGGGGCCCACGTGATTTCCGGGTGGGGCCCACGTGATTTCCCCTGGGGGCCCACGTGATTTCCCCGTGGGGCCCACGTGATTTCCGGGTGGGGCCCACGTGATTTCCCCGTGGGGCCCACGTGATTTCCCCTTGGGGCCCACGTGATTTGCCCGTGGGGCCCACGTGATTTCCGGGTGGGGCCCACGTGATTTCCCCGTGGGGCCCACGTGATTTCCCCTGGGGGCTCACGAGATTCCCCGTGGGGCCCACGTGATTTCCCCGTGGGGCCCACGTGATTTCCCCGTGGGTCCCACGTGATTTCCGGGTGGGGCCCACGTGATTTCCGGGTGGGGCCCACGTGATTTCCCCTGGGGGCCCACGTGATTTCCCCGTGGGGCCCACGTGATTTCCCCTGGGGGCCCACGTGATTTCCCCGTGGGGTTCACGTGATTTCCCCGTGGGGCCCACGTGATTTCCCCGTGGGGCCCACGTGATTTCCCCTGGGGGCCCACGTGATTTACCCTGGGGGCCCACGTGATTTCCCCGTGGGGACCACGTGATTTCCCCTGGGGGCCCACGTGATTTCCGGGTGGGGCCCACGTGATTTCCCCGTGGGGCCCACGTGATTTCCGGGTGGGGCCCACGTGATTTCCGGGTGGGGCCCACGTGATTTCCCCTGGGGGCCCACGTGATTTCCCCGTGGGGCCCACGTGACTTCCCCTGGGGGCCCACGTGATTTCCCCGTGGGGCCCACGTGATTTTCGGGTGGGGCCCACGTGATCTCCGTGTGGGGCCCACGTGATTTCCCCGTGGGGCCCACGTGACTTCCCCTGGGGGCCCACGTGATTTCCCCGTGGGGCACACGTGATTTCCCCTGGGGGCCCACGTTATTTCCCCTGAGGGGCCACGTGATTTCCCCGTGGGGCCCACGTGATTTCTCCTGGGGGCCCACGTGATTTCCCCTGGGGGTCCACGTGATTTCCGGGTGGGGCCCTCGTGATTTCCCCGTGGGGCCCACGTGATTTCCCCGTGGGGCCCACGTGATTTGCCCGTGGGGCCCACGTGATTTCCGGGTGGGGCCCACGTGATTTCCCCGTGGGGCCCACGTGATTTCCCCTGGGGGCTCACGAGATTCCCCGTGGGGCCCACGTGATTTCCCCGTGGGGCCCACGTGATTTCCCCGTGGGTCCCACGTGATTTCCGGGTGGGGCCCACGTGATTTCCGGGTGGGGCCCACGTGATTTCCCCTGGGGGCCCACGTGATTTCCCCGTGGGGCCCACGTGATTTCCCCTGGGGGCCCACGTGATTTCCCCGTGGGGTTCACGTGATTTCCCCGTGGGGCCCACGTGATTTCCCCGTGGGGCCCACGTGATTTCCCCGGGGGGCCCACGTGATTTACCCTGGGGGCCCACGTGATTTCCCCGTGGGGACCACGTGATTTCCCCTGGGGGCCCACGTGATTTCCGGGTGGGGCCCACGTGATTTCCCCGTGGGGCCCACGTGATTTCCGGGTGGGGCCCACGTGATTTCCGGGTGGGGCCCACGTGATTTCCCCTGGGGGCCCACGTGATTTCCCCGTGGGGCCCACGTGATGTCCCCTGGGGGCCCACGTGATTTCCCCGTGGGGCCCACGTGATTTTCGGGTGGGGCCCACGTGATCTCCGTGTGGGGCCCACGTGATTTCCCCGTGGGGCCCACGTGACTTCCCCTGGGGGCCCACGTGATTTCCCCGTGGGGCACACGTGATTTCCCCTGGGGGCCCACGTTATTTCCCCTGAGGGGCCACGTGATTTCCCCGTGGGGCCCACGTGATTTCTCCTGGGGGCCCACGTGATTTCCCCTGGGGGTCCACGTGATTTCCGGGTGGGGCCCTCGTGATTTCCCCGTGGGGCCCACGTGATTTCCCCGTGGGGGCCCACGTGATTTTCCCGTGGGGCCCACGTGATTTCCGGGTGGGGCCCACGTGATTTCCGCGTGGGGCCCACGTGATTTCCCCTGGGGGCCCACGTGATTTCCCCGTGGGGCCCACGTGATTTCCGGGTGGGGCCCACGTGATTTACCCGTGTGGCCCACGTGATTTCCCCGTGGGGCCCACGTTATTTCCCCGTGGGGCCCACGTGATTTCCGGGTGGGGCCCACGTGATTTCCCCGTGGGGCCCACGTGATTTCCCCTGGGGGCCCACGTGATTTCCCCACGGGGGCCCACGTGATTTCCCCGTGGGGCCCACGTGATTTCCCCTGGGGGCCCAAGTGATTTCCCCTGGGGGCCCACGTGATTTCCCCGTGGGGCCCACGTGATTTCCGGGTGGGGCCCACGTGATTTCCCCGGGGGGCCCACGTGATTTCCGGGTGGGGCCCACGTGATTTCCCCGTGGTGCCCACATTATTTCCCCTAGGGGCCCACGTGATTTCTCCTGGGGGCCCACGTGATTTCCCCAGGGGGCCCACGTGATTTCCCCGTGGGGCCCACGTGATTTCCCCGTGGGGCCCATGTGATTTCCGGGTGGGGCCCACGTGATTTCCCCGTGGGGCCATGTGATTTCCCCGTGGGGCCCACGTGATTTCCCCTGGGGGCCCTCGTGATTTCCCCTGGGGGCCCACGTGTTTTCCCCGTGGGGCCCACGTGATTTCCGGGTGGGGCCCTCGTGATTTCCACGTGGGGCCCACGTGATTTCCGGTTGGGGCCCACGTGATTTCCCCGTGGGGCCCACGTGATTTCCCCGTGGGGCCCACCTGATTTCCCCTTGGGGCCCACGTGATTTCCCCGTGGGGCCCACGTGATTTCCCCTGGGGGCCCAGGTTATTTCCCCTGGGGGCCCACGTGATTTCCCCGTGGGGCCCACGTGATTTCCCTGGGGGCCCACGTGATTTCCCCGTGGGGCCCACGTGATTTCTGGGTAGGGCCCACGTGATTTCCGGGTGGGGCCCACGTGATTTCCCCGTGGGGCCCACGTGATTTTCCCGTAGGGCACACGTGATTTCCGGGTGGGGCCCACGTGATTTCCGGGTGGGGCCCACGTGATTTCCCCGTGGGGCCCACCTGATTTCCGGGTGGGGCCCACGTGATTTCCGGGTGGGGCCCACGTGATTTCCCCTGGGGGCCCACGTGATTTCCCCTGGGGGCCCACGTGATTTCCGGGTGGGGCCCACGTGATTTCCCCGTGGGGCCCACCTGATTTCCGGTTGGGGCCCACGTGATTTCCCTGTGGGGCCCTCGTGATTTCCCCGTGGGGCCTACATGATTTCCGGGTGGGGCCCACGTGATTTCCCCGTGGGGCCCACGTGATTTTCGGGTGGGGCCCACGTGATCTCCGTGTGGGGCCCACGTGATTTCCCCGTGGGGCCCACGTGACTTCCCCTGGGGGCCCACGTGATTTCCCCGTGGGGCACACGTGATTTCCCCTGGGGGCCCACGTTATTTCCCCTGAGGGGCCACGTGATTTCCCCGTGGGGCCCACGTGATTTCTCCTGGGGGCCCACGTGATTTCCCCTGGGGGTCCACGTGATTTCCGGGTGGGGCCCTCGTGATTTCCCCGTGGGGCCCACGTGATTTCCCCTGGGGGCCCACGTGATTTTCCCGTGGGGCCCACGTGATTTCCGGGTGGGGCCCACGTGATTTCCGCGTGGGGCCCACGTGATTTCCCCTGGGGGCCCACGTGATTTCCCCGTGGGGCCCACGTGATTTCCGGGTGGGGCCCACGTGATTTACCCGTGTGGCCCACGTGATTTCCCCGTGGGGCCCACGTTATTTCCCCGTGGGGCCCACGTGATTTCCGGGTGGGGCCCACGTGATTTCCCCGTGGGGCCCACGTGATTTCCCCTGGGGGCCCACGTGATTTCCCCACGGGGGCCCACGTGATTTCCCCGTGGGGCCCACGTGATTTCCCCTGGGGGCCCAAGTGATTTCCCCTGGGGGCCCACGTGATTTCCCCGTGGGGCCCACGTGATTTCCGGGTGGGGCCCACGTGATTTCCCCGGGGGGCCCACGTGATTTCCGGGTGGGGCCCACGTGATTTCCCCGTGGTGCCCACATTATTTCCCCTAGGGGCCCACGTGATTTCTCCTGGGGGCCCACGTGATTTCCCCAGGGGGCCCACGTGATTTCCCCGTGGGGCCCACGTGATTTCCCCGTGGGGCCCATGTGATTTCCGGGTGGGGCCCACGTGATTTCCCCGTGGGGCCATGTGATTTCCCCGTGGGGCCCACGTGATTTCCCCTGGGGGCCCTCGTGATTTCCCCTGGGGGCCCACGTGTTTTCCCCGTGGGGCCCACGTGATTTCCGGGTGGGGCCCTCGTGATTTCCACGTGGGGCCCACGTGATTTCCGGTTGGGGCCCACGTGATTTCCCCGTGGGGCCCACGTGATTTCCCCGTGGGGCCCACCTGATTTCCCCTTGGGGCCCACGTGATTTCCCCGTGGGGCCCACGTGATTTCCCCTTGGGGCCCAGGTTATTTCCCCTGGGGGCCCACGTGATTTCCCCGTGGGGCCCACGTGATTTCCCTGGGGGCCCACGTGATTTCCCCGTGGGGCCCACGTGATTTCTGGGTAGGGCCCACGTGATTTCCGGGTGGGGCCCACGTGATTTCCCCGTGGGGCCCACGTGATTTTCCCGTAGGGCACACGTGATTTCCGGGTGGGGCCCACGTGATTTCCCCGTGGGGTCCACGTGATTTCCCCGTGGGGCCCACGTGATTTCCGGGTGGGGCCCACGTGATTTCCCCGTGGGGCCCACCTGATTTCCGGGTGGGGCCCACGTGATTTCCGGGTGGGGCCCACGTGATTTCCCCTGGGGGCCCACGTGATTTCCCCTGGGGGCCCACGTGATTTCCGGGTGGGGCCCACGTGATTTCCCCGTGGGGCCCACCTGATTTCCGGTTGGGGCCCACGTGATTTCCCTGTGGGGCCCTCGTGATTTCCCCGTGGGGCCTACATGATTTCCGGGTGGGGCCCACGTGATTTCCCCGTGGGGCCCACGTGATTTCCCCGTGGGGCCCACGTGATTTCCCCTGGGGGCTCACGTTATTTCCCCTGGGGGCCCACGTGATTTCCCCGTGGGGCCCACGTGATTTCAGGGTGGGGCCCACGTGATTTCCGGGTGGGGGCCACGTGATTTCCACTGGGGGCCCACGTGATTTCCCCGTGGGGCCCACGTGATTTCCCCTGGGGGCCCACGTGATTTCCCCGTGGGCCCCACGTGATTTCCCCGTGGGGCCCACTTGATTTCCGGGTGGGGCCCATGTGATTTCCGGGTGGGGCCCACGTGATTTCCCCTGGGGGCCCACGTGATTTCCCCGTGGGGCCCACGTGATTTCCCCGTAGGGCCCACGTGATTTCACCTGGGGGCCCACGTGATTTCCCCTGGGGGCCCACGTGATTTCCCCGTGGGGCCCACGTGATTTCCGGTTGGGGCCCACGTGATTTCCCCGTGGGGCCCACGTGATTTCAGGGTGGGGCCCACGTGATTTCCACGTTGGGCCCACGTGATTTCCCCGTGGGGCCCACGTGATTTCCCCTGGGGGCCCACGTGATTTCCCCGTGGGGCCCACGTGATTTCCGGGTGGGGCCCACGTGATTTCCCCGTGGGGCCCACGTGATTTCCCCGTGGGGCCCAAGTGATTTCCCCGTGGGTCCCACGTGATTTCCGGGTGGGGCCCACGTGATTTCCGGGTGGGGCCCACGTGATTTCCCCTGGGGGCCCACGTGATTTCCCCGTGGGGCCCACGTGATTTCCGGGTGGGGCCCACGTGATTTCCCCGTGGGGCCCACGTGATTTCCCCGTGGGGCCCACGTGATTTGCCCGTGGGGCCCACGTGATTTCCGGGTGGGGCCCACGTGATTTCCCCGTGGGGCCCACGTGATTTCCCCTGGGGGCTCACGAGATTCCCCGTGGGGCCCACGTGATTTCCCCGTGGGGCCCACGTGATTTCCCCGTGGGTCCCACGTGATTTCCGGGTGGGGCCCACGTGATTTCCGGGTGGGGCCCACGTGATTTCCCCTGGGGGCCCACGTGATTGCCCCGAGGGGCCCACGTGATTTCCCCTGGGGGCCCACGTGATTTCCCCGTGGTGTTCACGTGATTTCCCCGTGGGGCCCACGTGATTTCCCCGTGGGGCCCACGTGATTTCCCCTGGGGGCCCACGTGATTTACCCTGGGGGCCCACGTGATTTCCCCGTGGGGACCACGTGATTTCCCCTGGGGGCCCACGTGATTTCCGGGTGGGGCCCAGGTGATTTCCCCGTGGGGCCCACGTGATTTCCGGGTGGGGCCCACGTGAATTCCGGGTGGGGCCCACGTGATTTCCCCTGGGGGCCCACGTGATTTCCCCGTGGGGCCCACGTGATTTCCCCTGGGGGCCCACGTGATTTCCCCGTGGGGCCCACGTGATTTTCGGGTGGGGCCCACGTGATCTCCGTGTGGGGCCCACGTGATTTCCCCGTGGGGCCCACGTGACTTCCCCTGGGGGCCCACGTGATTTCCCCGTGGGGCACACGTGATTTCCCCTGGGGGCCCACGTTATTTCCCCTGAGGGGCCACGTGATTTCCCCGTGGGGCCCACGTGATTTCTCCTGGGGGCCCACGTGATTTCCCCTGGGGGTCCACGTGATTTCCGGGTGGGGCCCTCGTGATTTCCCCGGGGGGCCCACGTGATTTCCCCTGGTGGCCCACGTGATTTTCCCGTGGGGCCCACGTGATTTCCGGGTGGGGCCCACGTGATTTCCGCGTGGGGCCCACGTGATTTCCCCTGGGGGCCCACGTGATTTCCCCGTGGGGCCCACGTGATTTCCGGGTGGGGCCCACGTGATTTACCCGTGTGGCCCACGTGATTTCCCCGTGGGGCCCACGTTATTTCCCCGTGGGGCCCACGTGATTTCCGGGTGGGGCCCACGTGATTTCCCCGTGGGGCCCACGTGATTTCCCCTGGGGGCCCACGTGATTTCCCCACGGGGGCCCACGTGATTTCCCCGTGGGGCCCACGTGATTTCCCCTGGGGGCCCAAGTGATTTCCCCTGGGGGCCCACGTGATTTCCCCGTGGGGCCCACGTGATTTCCGGGTGGGGCCCACGTGATTTCCCCGTGGTGCCCACATTATTTCCCCTAGGGGCCCACGTGATTTCTCCTGGGGGCCCACGTGATTTCCCCAGGGGGCCCACGTGATTTCCCCGTGGGGCCCACGTGATTTCCCCGTGGGGCCCATGTGATTTCCGGGTGGGGCCCACGTGATTTCCCCGTGGGGCCATGTGATTTCCCCGTGGGGCCCACGTGATTTCCCCTGGGGGCCCTCGTGATTTCCCCTGGGGGCCCACGTGTTTTCCCCGTGGGGCCCACGTGATTTCCGGGTGGGGCCCTCGTGATTTCCACGTGGGGCCCACGTGATTTCCGGTTGGGGCCCACGTGATTTCCCCGTGGGGCCCACGTGATTTCCCCGTGGGGCCCACCTGATTTCCCCTTGGGGCCCACGTGATTTCCCCGTGGGGCCCACGTGATTTCCCCTGGGGGCCCAGGTTATTTCCCCTGGGGGCCCACGTGATTTCCCCGTGGGGCCCACGTGATTTCCCTGGGGGCCCACGTGATTTCCCCGTGGGGCCCACGTGATTTCTGGGTAGGGCCCACGTGATTTCCGGGTGGGGCCCACGTGATTTCCCCGTGGGGCCCACGTGATTTTCCCGTAGGGCCCACGTGATTTCCGGGTGGGGCCCACGTGATTTCCCCGTCAGGCAAACGTGATTTCCGGGTGGGGCCCACGTGATTTCCCCGTGGGGTCCACGTGATTTCCCCGTGGGGCCCACGTGATTTCCTCTGGGGGCCCACGTGATTTCCCCGTGGGGCCCACGTGATTTCCCCTGGGGGCCCACGTTATTTCCCCTGAGGGGCCACGTGATTTCCCCGTGGGGCCCAAGTGATTTCTCCTGGGGGCCCACGTGATTTCCCCTGGGGGTCCACGTGATTTCCGGGTGGGGCCCTCGTGATTTCCCCGTGGGGCCCACGTGATTTCCCCTGGTGGCCCACGTGATTTTCCCGTGGGGCCCACGTGATTTCCGGGTGGGGCCCACGTGATTTCCCCTGGGGGCCCACGTGATTTCCCCGTGGGGCCCACGTGATTTCCCCGTGGGGCCCACGTGTTTTCCCCGTGGGGCCCACGTGATTTTCCCGTGGTGCCCACGTGATTTCCCCTGGGGGCCCACGTGATTTCCCCGTGGGGCCCACGTGAATTCCCCGTGGGGCCCACGTGATTTCCCCGTGGGGTCCACGTGATTTCAACTGAGGGCCCACGTGATTTTCCCGTGGGGCCCACGTGATTTCCCCTGGGGCCCACGTGATTTCCGCTGGGGGCCCACGTGATTTCCCCTTGGGGCACACGTGATTTCCCCGTGGGGCCCACGTGATTTCCGGGTGGGGCCCACGTGATGTCCCCTGGGGGCCCACGTGATTTCCCCGTGGGGCCCAAGTGATTTCTCCTGGGGGCCCACGTGATTTCCCCTGGGGGTCCACGTGATTTCCGGGTGGGGCCCTCGTGATTTCCCCGTGGGGCCGACGTGATTTCCCCTGGTGGCCCACGTGATTTTCCCGTGGGGCCCACGTGATTTCCGGGTGGGGCCCACGTGATTTCCCCTGGGGGCCCACGTGATTTCCCCGTGGGGCCCACGTGATTTCCCCGTGGGGCCCACGTGATTTCCCCGTGGGGCCCAAGTGATTTCTCCTGGGGGCCCACGTGATTTCCCCTGGGGGTCCACGTGATTTCCGGGTGGGGCCCTCGTGATTTCCCCGTGGGGCCCAAGTGATTTCTCCTGGGGGCCCACGTAATTTCCCCTGGGGGCCCACGTGATTTCCCCGTGGGGACCACGTGATTTCCCAGTGGGGCCCACGTGATTTCCCTGTGGGGCCCACTTGATTTCCCCTGGGGCTCACGTGATGTCCCCGTGGGGCCCACGTGATTTCCCCGTGGGGCCCACGTGATTTCCCCTGGGGGCCCAAGTGATTTCCCCTGGGGGCCCACGTGATTTCCCCTGGGGGCCCACGTGATTTCCGGGTGGGGCCCACGTGATTTCCCCGTGGGGCCCACGTGATTTCCGGTTGGGGCCCACGTGATTTCCCTGTGGGGCCCACGTGATTTCCCCGTGGGGCCTACGTGATTTCCGGGTGGGGCCCACGTGATTTCCCCGTGGGGCCCACGTGATTTCCCCGTGGGGCCCACGTGATTTCCCCTGGGGGCTCACGTGATTTCCCCTGGGGGCCCACGTGATTTCCCCGTGGGGCCCACGTGATTTCAGGGTGGGGCCCACGTGATTTCCGGGTGGGGGCCACGTGATTTCCACTGGGGGCCCACGTGATTTCCCCTGGGGGCCCACGTGATTTCCCCGTGGGGCCCACGTGATTTCACCTGGGGGCCCACGTGATTTCCCCTGGGGGCCCACGTGATTTCCCCGTAGGGCCCACGTGATTTCACCTGGGGGCCCACGTGAGTTCCCCTGGGGGCCCACGTGATTTCCCCGTGGGGCCCACGTGATGTCCGGTTGGGGCCCACGTGATTTCCCCGTGGGGCCCACGTGATTTCAGGGTGGGGCCCACGTGATTTCCACGTTGGGCCCACGTGATTTCCCCGTGGGGCCCACGTGATTTCCCCTGGGGGCCCACGTGATTTCCCCGTGGGGCCCACGTGATTTCCGGGTGGGGCCCACGTGATTTCCCCGTGGGGCCCACGTGATTTCCCCGTGGGGCCCAAGTGATTTCCCCGTGGGTCCCACGTGATTTCCGGGTGGGGCCCACGTGATTTCCGGGTGGGGCCCACGTGATTTCCCCTGGGGGCCCACGTGATTTCCCCGTGGGGCCCACGTGATTTCCGGGTGGGGCCCACGTGATTTCCCCGTGGGGCCCACGTGATTTCCCCGTGGGGCCCACGTGATTTGCCCGTGGGGCCCACGTGATTTCCGGGTGGGGCCCACGTGATTTCCCCGTGGGGCCCACGTGATTTCCCGGTGGGGCCCACGTGATTTCCCCGGGGGGCCCACGTGATTTCCGGGTGGGGCCCACGTGATTTCCCCGTGGTGCCCACATGATTTCCCCTGGGGGCCCACGTGATTTCTCCTGGGGGCCCACGTGATTTCCCCAGGGGGCCCACGTGATTTCCCCGTGGGGCCCACGTGATTTCCCCGTGGGGCCCATGTGATTTCCGGGTGGGGCCCACGTGATTTCCCCGTGGGGCCCATGTGATTTCCCCGGGGGGCCCACGTGATTTCCCCTGGGGGCCCACGTGATTTCCCCTGGGGGCCCACGTGATTTCCCCGTGGGGCCCACGTGATTTCTGGGTGGGGCCCACGTGATTTCCACGTGGGGCCCACGTGATTTCCGGTTGGGGCCCACGTGATTTCCCCGTGGGGCCCACGTGATTTCCCCGTGGGGCCCACCTGATTTCCCCTTGAGGCCCACGTGATTTCCCCGTGGGGCCCACGTGATTTCCCCTGGGGGCCCACGTGATTTCCCCTGGGGGCCCACGTGATTTCCCCGTGGGGCCCACGTGATTTCCCCTGAGGGCCGACGTGATTTCCCCGTGGGGCCCACGAGATTTCCCCGTGGGGCCCACATGATTTCCGGGTGCGGCCCACGTGATTTCCGGGTGGGGCCCACGTGATTTCCCTGTGGGGCCCACGTGATTTCCCCGTGGGGCCTACGTGATTTCCGGGTGGGGCCCACGTGATTTCCCCGTGGGGCCCACGTGATTTCCCCGTGGGGCCCACGTGATTTCCCCTGGGGGCCCACGTGATTTCCCCTGGGGGCCCACGTGATTTCCCCTGGGGGCCCACGTGATTTCCCCGTGGGGCCCACGTGATTTCCGGGTGGGGCCCACGTGATTTCCCCGTGGGGCCCACGTGATTTCCGGGTGGGGCCCACGTGATTTCCCTGTGGGGCCCACGTGATTTCCCCGTGGGGCCTACGTGATTTCCGGGTGGGGCCCACGTGATTTCCCCTGGGGGCTCACGTGATTTCCCCTGGGGGCCAACGTGATTTCCCCGTGGGGCCCACGTGATTTCAGGGTGGGGCCCACGTGATTTCCGGGTGGGGGCCACGTGATTTCCACTGGGGGCCCACGTGATTTCCCCGTGGGGCCCACGTGATTTCCCCGTGGGGCCCACGTGATTTCCCCGTGGGGCCCATGTGATTTCCGGGTGGGGCCCACGTGATTTCCCCGTGGGGCCCATGTCATTTCCCCGTGGGGCCCACGTGATTTCCCCTGGGGGCCCGCGTGATTTCCCCTGGGGGCCCACGTGATTTCCCCGTGGGGCCCACGTGATTTCTGGGTGGGGCCCACGTGATTTCCACGTGGGGCCCACGTGATTTCCGGTTGGGGCCCACGTGATTTTCCCGTGGGGCCCACGTGATTTCCCCGTGGGGCCCACCTGATTTCCCCTTGAGGCCCACGTGATTTCCCCGTGGGGCCCACGTGATTTCCCCTGGGGGCCCACGTGATTTCCCCTGGGGGCCCACGTGATTTCCCCGTGGGGCCCACGTGATTTCCCCTGGGGGCCCACGTGATTTCCCCGTGGGGCCCACGTGATTTCCCCGTGGGGCCCACATGATTTCCGGGTGGGGCCCACGTGATTTCCGGGTGGGGCCCACATGATTTCCCTGTGGGGCCCACGTGATTTCCCCGTGGGGCCCACGTGATTTCCCCTGGGGGCCCAAGTGATTTCCCCTGGGGGACCACGTGATTTCCCCGTGGGGCCCACGTGATTTCCCGGTGGGGCCCACGTGATTTCCCCGGGGGTCCCACGTGATTTCCGGGTGGGGCCCACGTGATTTCCCCGTGGTGCCCACATGATTTCCCCTGGGGGCCCACGTGATTTCTCCTGGGGGCCCTCGTGATTTTCCCAGGGGGCCCACGTGATTTCCCCGTGGGGCCCACGTGATTTCCCCGTGGGGCCCATGTGATTTCCGGGTGGGGCCCACGTGATTTCCCCGTGGGGCCCATGTGATTTCCCCGTGGGGCCCACGTGATTTCCCCTGGGGGCCCACGTGATTTCCCCGTGGGGCCCACGTGATTTCCCCGTGGGGCCCACGTGGTTTCCCCTGGGGGCCCACGTGATTTCCCCGTGGGGCCCACGTGATTTCCCCGTGGGGTCCACGTGATATCCCCGTGGGGCCCACGTGATTTCCGGGTGGGGCCCATGTGATTTCCGGGTGGGGCCCACGTGAATTCCCCTGGGGGCCCACGTGATTTCCCCTGGGGGCCCACGTGATTTCCCCTGGGGGCCCACGTGATTTCCCCTGGGGGCCCACGTGATTTCCCCGTGGGGCCCACATGATTTCTGGGTGGGGCCCACGTGATTTCCACGTGGGGCCCACGTGATTTCCGGTTGGGGCCCACGTGATTTCCCCGTGGGGCCCACGTGATTTCCCCGTGGGGCCCACCTGATTTCCCCTTGTGGCCCACGTGATTTCCCCGTGGGGCCCACGTGATTTCCCCTGGGGGCCCACGTGATTTCCGGGTGGGGCCCACGTGATTTCCCTGTGGGGCCCACGTGATTTCCCCGTGGGGCCTACGTGATTTCCGGGTGGGGCCCACGTGATTTCCCCGTGGGGCCCACGTGATTTCCCCGTGGGGCCCACGTGATTTCCCCTGGGGGCTCACGTGATTTCCCCTGGGGGCCCACGTGATTTCCCCGTGGGGCCCACGTGATTTCAGGGTGGGGCCCACGTGATTTCCGGGTGGGGGCCACGTGATTTCCACTGGGGGCCCACGTGATTTCCCCGTGGGGCCCACGTGATTTCCCCTGGGGGCCCACGTGATTTCCCCGTGAGGCCCACGTGATTTTCGGGTGGGGCCCACGTGATCTCCGTGTGGGGCCCACGTGATTTCCCCGTGGGGCCCACGTGATTTCCCCTGGGGGCCCACGTGATTTCCCCTGGGGGCCCACGTGATTTACCCGTGGGGCCCACGTGATTTCCCCTGGGGGCCCACGTGATTTCCCCTGGAGGCCCACGTGATTTCCCCGTGGGGCCCACGTGATTTCCCCTGGGGGCCCAAGTGATTTCCCCTGGGGGACCACGTGATTTCCCCGTGGGGCCCACGTGATTTCCCGGTGGGGCCCACGTGATTTCCCCGGGGGGCCCACGTGATTTCCGGGTGGGGCCCACGTGATTTCCCCGTGGTGCCCACATGATTTCCCCTGGGGGCCCACGTGATTTCTCCTGGGGGCCCACGTGATTTCACCAGGGGGCCCACGTGATTTCCCCGTGGGGCCCACGTGATTTCCCCGTGGGGCCCATGTGATTTCCGGGTGGGGCCCACGTGATTTCCCCGTGGGGCCCATGTGATTTCCCCGTGGGGCCCACGTGATTTCCCCTGGGGGCCCACGTGATTTCCCCTGGGGGCCCACGTGATTTCCCCGTGGGGCCCACGTGATTTCTGGGTGGGGCCCACGTGATTTCCACGTGGGGCCCACGTGATTTCCGGTTGGGGCCCACGTGATTTCCCCGTGGGGCCCACGTGATTTCCCCGTGGGGCCCACCTGATTTCCCCTTGAGGCCCACGTGATTTCCCCGTGGGGCCCACGTGATTTCCCCTGGGGGCCCACGTGATTTACCCTGGGGGCCCACGTGATTTCCCCGTGGGGGCCCACGTGATTTCCCCTGGGGGCCCACGTGATTTCCCCGTGGGGCCCACGTGATTTCCCCGTGGGGCCCACATGATTTCCGGGTGGGGCCCACGTGATTTCCGGGTGGGGCCCACGTGATTTCCCTGTGGGGCCCACGTGATTTCCCCGTGGGGCCTACGTGATTTCCGGGTGGGGCCCACGTGATTTCCCCGTGGGGCCCACGTGATTTCCCCGTGGGGCCCACGTGATTTCCCCTGGGGGCCCACGTGATTTCCCCTGGGGGCCCACGTGATTTCCCCTGGGGGCCCACGTGATTTCCCCGTGGGGCCCACGTGATTTCCGGGTGGGGCCCACGTGATTTCCCCGTGGGGCCCACGTGATTTCCGGGTGGGGCCCACGTGATTTCCCTGTGGGGCCCACGTGATTTCCCCGTGGGGCCTACGTGATTTCCGGGTGGGGCCCACGTGATTTCCCCTGGGGGCTCACGTGATTTCCCCTGGGGGCCAACGTGATTTCCCCGTGGGGCCCACGTGATTTCAGGGTGGGGCCCACGTGATTTCCGGGTTGGGGCCACGTGATTTCCACTGGGGGCCCACGTGATTTCCCCGTGGGGCCCACGTGATTTCCCCGTGGGGCCCACGTGATTTCCCCGTGGGGCCCATGTGATTTCCGGGTGGGGCCCACGTGATTTCCCCGTGGGGCCCATGTCATTTCCCCGTGGGGCCCACGTGATTTCCCCTGGGGGCCCACGTGATTTCCCCTGGGGGCCCACGTGATTTCCCCGTGGGGCCCACGTGATTTCTGGGTGGGGCCCACGTGATTTCCACGTGGGGCCCACGTGATTTCCGGTTGGGGCCCACGTGATTTCCCCGTGGGGCCCACGTGATTTCCCCGTGGGGCCCACCTGATTTCCCCTTGAGGCCCACGTGATTTCCCCGTGGGGCCCACGTGATTTCCCCTGGGGGCCCACGTGATTTCCCCTGGGGGCCCACGTGATTTCCCCGTGGGGCCCACGTGATTTCCCCTGGGGGCCCACGTGATTTCCCCGTGGGGCCCACGTGATTTCCCCTGGGGGCCCACGTGATTTCCCCTGGGGGCCCACGTGATTTCCCCGTGGGGCCCACGTGATTTCCCCTGGGGGCCCAAGTGATTTCCCCTGGGGGCCCACGTGATTTCCCCTGGGGGCCCACGTGATTTCCGGGTGGGGCCCACGTGATTTCCCCGTGGGGCCCACGTGATTTCCGGTTGGGGCCCACGTGATTTCCCTGTGGGGCCCACGTGATTTCCCCGTGGGGCCTACGTGATTTCCGGGTGGGGCCCACGTGATTTCCCCGTGGGGCCCACGTGATTTCCCCGTGGGGCCCACGTGATTTCCCCTGGGGGCTCACGTGATTTCCCCTTGGGGCCCACGTGATTTCCCCGTGGGGCCCACGTGATTTCAGGGTGGGGCCCACGTGATTTCCGGGTGGGGGCCACGTGATTTCCACTGGGGGCCCACGTGATTTCCCCTGGGGGCCCACGTGATTTCCCCGTAGGGCCCACGTGATTTCACCTGGGGGCTCACGTGATTTCCCCTGGGGGCCCACGTGATTTCCCCGTAGGGCCCACGTGATTTCACCTGGGGGCCCACGTGATGTCCCCTGGGGGCCCACGTGAGTTCCCCGTGGGGCCCACGTGATTTCCGGTTGGGGCCCACGTGATTTCCCCGTGGGGCCCACGTGATTTCAGGGTGGGGCCCACGTGATTTCCACGTTGGGCCCACGTGATTTCCCCGTGGGGCCCACGTGATTTCCCCTGGGGGCCCACGTGATTTCCCCGTGGGGCCCACGTGATTTCCGGGTGGGGCCCACGTGATTTCCCCGTGGGGCCCACGTGATTTCCCCGTGGGGCCCAAGTGATTTCCCCGTGGGTCCCACGTGATTTCCGGGTGGGGCCCACGTGATTTCCGGGTGGGGCCCACGTGATTTCCCCTGGGGGCCCACGTGATTTCCCCGTGGGGCCCACGTGATTTCCGGGTGGGGCCCACGTGATTTCCCCGTGGGGCCCACGTGATTTCCCCGTGGGGCCCACGTGATTTGCCCGTGGGGCCCACGTGATTTCCGGGTGGGGCCCACGTGATTTCCCCGTGGGGCCCACGTGATTTCCCGGTGGGGCCCACGTGATTTCCCCGGGGGGCCCACGTGATTTCCGGGTGGGGCCCACGTGATTTCCCCGTGGTGCCCACATGATTTCCCCTGGGGGCCCACGTGATTTCTCCTGGGGGCCCACGTGATTTCCCCAGGGGGCCCACGTGATTTCCCCGTGGGGCCCACGTGATTTCCCCGTGGGGCCCATGTGATTTCCGGGTGGGGCCCACGTGATTTCCCCGTGGGGCCCATGTGATTTCCCCGTGGGGCCCACGTGATTTCCCCTGGGGGCCCACGTGATTTCCCCTGGGGGCCCACGTGATTTCCCCGTGGGGCCCACGTGATTTCTGGGTGGGGCCCACGTGATTTCCACGTGGGGCCCACGTGATTTCCGGTTGGGGCCCACGTGATTTCCCCGTGGGGCCCACGTGATTTCCCCGTGGGGCCCACCTGATTTCCCCTTGAGGCCCACGTGATTTCCCCGTGGGGCCCACGTGATTTCCCCTGGGGGCCCACGTGATTTCCCCTGGGGGCCCACGTGATTTCCCCGTGGGGCCCACGTGATTTCCCCTGAGGGCCGACGTGATTTCCCCGTGGGGCCCACGAGATTTCCCCGTGGGGCCCACATGATTTCCGGGTGGGGCCCACGTGATTTCCGGGTGGGGCCCACGTGATTTCCCTGTGGGGCCCACGTGATTTCCCCGTGGGGCCTACGTGATTTCCGGGTGGGGCCCACGTGATTTCCCCGTGGGGCCCACGTGATTTCCCCGTGGGGCCCACGTGATTTCCCCTGGGGGCCCACGTGATTTCCCCTGGGGGCCCACGTGATTTCCCCTGGGGGCCCACGTGATTTCCCCGTGGGGCCCACGTGATTTCCGGGTGGGGCCCACGTGATTTCCCCGTGGGGCCCACGTGATTTCCGGGTGGGGCCCACGTGATTTCCCTGTGGGGCCCACGTGATTTCCCCGTGGGGCCTACGTGATTTCCGGGTGGGGCCCACGTGATTTCCCCTGGGGGCTCACGTGATTTCCCCTGGGGGCCAACGTGATTTCCCCGTGGGGCCCACGTGATTTCAGGGTGGGGCCCACGTGATTTCCGGGTGGGGGCCACGTGATTTCCACTGGGGGCCCACGTGATTTCCCCGTGGGGCCCACGTGATTTCCCCGTGGGGCCCACGTGATTTCCCCGTGGGGCCCATGTGATTTCCGGGTGGGGCCCACGTGATTTCCCCGTGGGGCCCATGTCATTTCCCCGTGGGGCCCACGTGATTTCCCCTGGGGGCCCACGTGATTTCCCCTGGGGGCCCACGTGATTTCCCCGTGGGGCCCACGTGATTTCTGGGTGGGGCCCACGTGATTTCCACGTGGGGCCCACGTGATTTCCGGTTGGGGCCCACGTGATTTTCCCGTGGGGCCCACGTGATTTCCCCGTGGGGCCCACCTGATTTCCCCTTGAGGCCCACGTGATTTCCCCGTGGGGCCCACGTGATTTCCCCTGGGGGCCCACGTGATTTCCCCTGGGGGCCCACGTGATTTCCCCGTGGGGCCCACGTGATTTCCCCTGGGGGCCCACGTGATTTCCCCGTGGGGCCCACGTGATTTCCCCGTGGGGCCCACATGATTTCCGGGTGGGGCCCACGTGATTTCCGGGTGGGGCCCACGTGATTTCCCTGTGGGGCCCACGTGATTTCCCCGTGGGGCCCACGTGATTTCCCCTGGGGGCCCAAGTGATTTCCCCTGGGGGACCACGTGATTTCCCCGTGGGGCCCACGTGATTTCCCGGTGGGGCCCACGTGATTTCCCTGGGGGTCCCACGTGATTTCCGGGTGGGGCCCACGTGATTTCCCCGTGGTGCCCACATGATTTCCCCTGGGGGCCCACGTGATTTCTCCTGGGGGCCCACGTGATTTTCCCAGGGGGCCCACGTGATTTCCCCGTGGGGCCCACGTGATTTCCCCGTGGGGCCCATGTGATTTCCGGGTGGGGCCCACGTGATTTCCCCGTGGGGCCCATGTGATTTCCCCGTGGGGCCCACGTGATTTCCCCTGGGGGCCCACGTGATTTCCCCGTGGGGCCCACGTGGTTTCCCCTGGGGGCCCACGTGATTTCCCCGTGGGGCCCACGTGATTTCCCCGTGGGGTCCACGTGATATCCCCGTGGGGCCCACGTGATTTCCGGGTGGGGCCCATGTGATTTCCGGGTGGGGCCCACGTGAATTCCCCTGGGGGCCCACGTGATTTCCCCTGGGGGCCCACGTGATTTCCCCTGGGGGCCCACGTGATTTCCCCTGGGGGCCCACGTGATTTCCCCGTGGGGCCCACATGATTTCTGGGTGGGGCCCACGTGATTTCCGGTTGGGGCCCACGTGATTTCCCCGTGGGGCCCACGTGATTTCCCCGTGGGGCCCACCTGATTTCCCCTTGAGGCCCACGTGATTTCCCCGTGGGGCCCACGTGATTTCCCCTGGGGGCCCACGTGATTTCCGGGTGGGGCCCACGTGATTTCCCTGTGGGGCCCACGTGATTTCCCCGTGGGGCCTACGTGATTTCCGGGTGGGGCCCACGTGATTTCCCCGTGGGGCCCACGTGATTTCCCCGTGGGGCCCACGTGATTTCCCCTGGGGGCTCACGTGATTTCCCCTGGGGGCCCACGTGATTTCCCCGTGGGGCCCACGTGATTTCAGGGTGGGGCCCACGTGATTTCCGGGTGGGGGCCACGTGATTTCCACTGGGGGCCCACGTGATTTCCCCGTGGGGCCCACGTGATTTCCCCTGGGGGCCCACGTGATTTCCCCGTGAGGCCCACGTGATTTTCGGGTGGGGCCCACGTGATCTCCGTGTGGGGCCCACGTGATTTCCCCGTGGGGCCCACGTGATTTCCCCTGGGGGCCCACGTGATTTCCCCTGGGGGCCCACGTGATTTACCCGTGGGGCCCACGTGATTTCCCCTGGGGGCCCACGTGATTTCCCCTGGAGGCCCACGTGATTTCCCCGTGGGGCCCACGTGATTTCCCCTGGGGGCCCAAGTGATTTCCCCTGGGGGACCACGTGATTTCCCCGTGGGGCCCACGTGATTTCCCGGTGGGGCCCACGTGATTTCCCCGGGGGGCCCACGTGATTTCCGGGTGGGGCCCACGTGATTTCCCCGTGGTGCCCACATGATTTCCCCTGGGGGCCAACGTGATTTCTCCTGGGGGCCCACGTGATTTCCCCAGGGGGCCCACGTGATTTCCCCGTGGGGCCCACGTGATTTCCCCGTGGGGCCCATGTGATTTCCGGGTGGGGCCCACGTGATTTCCCCGTGGGGCCCATGTGATTTCCCCGTGGGGCCCACGTGATTTCCCCTGGGGGCCCACGTGATTTCCCCTGGGGGCCCACGTGATTTCCCCGTGGGGCCCACGTGATTTCTGGGTGGGGCCCACGTGATTTCCACGTGGGGCCCACGTGATTTCCGGTTGGGGCCCACGTGATTTCCCCGTGGGGCCCACGTGATTTCCCCGTGGGGCCCACCTGATTTCCCCTTGAGGCCCACGTGATTTCCCCGTGGGGCCCACGTGATTTCCCCTGGGGGCCCACGTGATTTACCCTGGGGGCCCACGTGATTTCCCCGTGGGGCCCACGTGATTTCCCCTGAGGGCCCACGTGATTTCCCCGTGGGGCCCACGTGATTTCCCCGTGGGGCCCACATGATTTCCGGGTGGGGCCCACGTGATTTCCGGGTGGGGCCCACGTGATTTCCCTGTGGGGCCCACGTGATTTCCCCGTGGGGCCTACGTGATTTCCGGGTGGGGCCCACGTGATTTCCCCGTGGGGCCCACGTGATTTCCCCGTGGGGCCCACGTGATTTCCCCTGGGGGCCCACGTGATTTCCCCTGGGGGCCCACGTGATTTCCCCTGGGGGCCCACGTGATTTCCCCGTGGGGCCCACGTGATTTCCGGGTGGGGCCCACGTGATTTCCCCGTGGGGCCCACGTGATTTCCGGGTGGGGCCCACGTGATTTCCCTGTGGGGCCCACGTGATTTCCCCGTGGGGCCTACGTGATTTCCGGGTGGGGCCCACGTGATTTCCCCTGGGGGCTCACGTGATTTCCCCTGGGGGCCAACGTGATTTCCCCGTGGGGCCCACGTGATTTCAGGGTGGGGCCCACGTGATTTCCGGGTTGGGGCCACGTGATTTCCACTGGGGGCCCACGTGATTTCCCCGTGGGGCCCACGTGATTTCCCCGTGGGGCCCACGTGATTTCCCCGTGGGGCCCATGTGATTTCCGGGTGGGGCCCACGTGATTTCCCCGTGGGGCCCATGTCATTTCCCCGTGGGGCCCACGTGATTTCCCCTGGGGGCCCACGTGATTTCCCCTGGGGGCCCACGTGATTTCCCCGTGGGGCCCACGTGATTTCTGGGTGGGGCCCACGTGATTTCCACGTGGGGCCCACGTGATTTCCGGTTGGGGCCCACGTGATTTCCCCGTGGGGCCCACGTGATTTCCCCGTGGGGCCCACCTGATTTCCCCTTGAGGCCCACGTGATTTCCCCGTGGGGCCCACGTGATTTCCCCTGGGGGCCCACGTGATTTCCCCTGGGGGCCCACGTGCTTTCCCCGTGGGGCCCACGTGATTGCCCCTGGGGGCCCACGTGATTTCCCCGTGGGGCCCACGTGATTTCACCTGGGGGCCCACGTGATTTCCCCTGGGGGCCCACGTGATTTCCCCGTAGGGCCCACGTGATTTCACCTGGGGGCCCACGTGATTTCCCCTGGGGGCCCACGTGATTTCCCCGTGGGGCCCACGTGATTTCCGGTTGGGGCCCACGTGATTTCCCCGTGGGGCCCACGTGATTTCAGGGTGGGGCCCACGTGATTTCCACGTTGGGCCCACGTGATTTCCCCGTGGGGCCCACGTGATTTCCCCTGGGGGCCCACGTGATTTCCCCGTGGGGCCCACGTGATTTCCGGGTGGGGCCCACGTGATTTCCCCGTGGGGCCCACGTGATTTCCCCGTGGGGCCCAAGTGATTTCCCCGTGGGTCCCACGTGATTTCCGGGTGGGGCCCACGTGATTTCCGGGTGGGGCCCACGTGATTTCCCCTGGGGGCCCACGTGATTTCCCCGTGGGGCCCACGTGATTTCCGGGTGGGGCCCACGTGATTTCCCCGTGGGGCCCACGTGATTTCCCCGTGGGGCCCACGTGATTTGCCCGTGGGGCCCACGTGATTTCCGGGTGGGGCCCACGTGATTTCCCCGTGGGGCCCACGTGATTTCCCGGTGGGGCCCACGTGATTTCCCCGGGGGGCCCACGTGATTTCCGGGTGGGGCCCACGTGATTTCCCCGTGGTGCCCACATGATTTCCCCTGGGGGCCCACGTGATTTCTCCTGGGGGCCCACGTGATTTCCCCAGGGGGCCCACGTGATTTCCCCGTGGGGCCCACGTGATTTCCCCGTGGGGCCCATGTGATTTCCGGGTGGGGCCCACGTGATTTCCCCGTGGGGCCCATGTGATTTCCCCGTGGGGCCCACGTGATTTCCCCTGGGGGCCCACGTGATTTCCCCTGGGGGCCCACGTGATTTCCCCGTGGGGCCCACGTGATTTCTGGGTGGGGCCCACGTGATTTCCACGTGGGGCCCACGTGATTTCCGGTTGGGGCCCACGTGATTTCCCCGTGGGGCCCACGTGATTTCCCCGTGGGGCCCACCTGATTTCCCCTTGAGGCCCACGTGATTTCCCCGTGGGGCCCACGTGATTTCCCCTGGGGGCCCACGTGATTTCCCCTGGGGGCCCACGTGATTTCCCCGTGGGGCCCACGTGATTTCCCCTGAGGGCCGACGTGATTTCCCCGTGGGGCCCACGAGATTTCCCCGTGGGGCCCACATGATTTCCGGGTGGGGCCCACGTGATTTCCGGGTGGGGCCCACGTGATTTCCCTGTGGGGCCCACGTGATTTCCCCGTGGGGCCTACGTGATTTCCGGGTGGGGCCCACGTGATTTCCCCGTGGGGCCCACGTGATTTCCCCGTGGGGCCCACGTGATTTCCCCTGGGGGCCCACGTGATTTCCCCTGGGGGCCCACGTGATTTCCCCTGGGGGCCCACGTGATTTCCCCGTGGGGCCCACGTGATTTCCGGGTGGGGCCCACGTGATTTCCCCGTGGGGCCCACGTGATTTCCGGGTGGGGCCCACGTGATTTCCCTGTGGGGCCCACGTGATTTCCCCGTGGGGCCTACGTGATTTCCGGGTGGGGCCCACGTGATTTCCCCTGGGGGCTCACGTGATTTCCCCTGGGGGCCAACGTGATTTCCCCGTGGGGCCCACGTGATTTCAGGGTGGGGCCCACGTGATTTCCGGGTGGGGGCCACGTGATTTCCACTGGGGGCCCACGTGATTTCCCCGTGGGGCCCACGTGATTTCCCCGTGGGGCCCACGTGATTTCCCCGTGGGGCCCATGTGATTTCCGGGTGGGGCCCTCGTGATTTCCCCGTGGGGCCCATGTCATTTCCCCGTGGGGCCCACGTGATTTCCCCTGGGGGCCCACGTGATTTCCCCTGGGGGCCCACGTGATTTCCCCGTGGGGCCCACGTGATTTCTGGGTGGGGCCCACGTGATTTCCACGTGGGGCCCACGTGATTTCCGGTTGGGGCCCACGTGATTTTCCCGTGGGGCCCACGTGATTTCCCCGGGGGGCCCACGTGATTTCCCCTTGAGGCCCACGTGATTTCCCCGTGGGGCCCACGTGATTTCCCCTGGGGGCCCACGTGATTTCCCCTGGGGGCCCACGTGATTTCCCCGTGGGGCCCACGTGATTTCCCCTGGGGGCCCACGTGATTTCCCCGTGGGGCCCACGTGATTTCCCCGTGGGGCCCACATGATTTCCGGGTGGGGCCCACGTGATTTCCGGGTGGGGCCCACGTGATTTCCCTGTGGGGCCCACGTGATTTCCCCGTGGGGCCCACGTGATTTCCCCTGGGGGCCCAAGTGATTTCCCCTGGGGGACCACGTGATTTCCCCGTGGGGCCCACGTGATTTCCCGGTGGGGCCCACGTGATTTCCCTGGGGGTCCCACGTGATTTCCGGGTGGGGCCCACGTGATTTCCCCGTGGTGCCCACATGATTTCCCCTGGGGGCCCACGTGATTTCTCCTGGGGGCCCACGTGATTTTCCCAGGGGGCCCACGTGATTTCCCCGTGGGGCCCACGTGATTTCCCCGTGGGGCCCATGTGATTTCCGGGTGGGGCCCACGTGATTTCCCCGTGGGGCCCATGTGATTTCCCCGTGGGGCCCACGTGATTTCCCCTGGGGGCCCACGTGATTTCCCCGTGGGGCCCACGTGGGTTCCCCTGGGGGCCCACGTGCTTTCCCCGTGGGGCCCACGTGATTTCCCCGTGGGGTCCACGTGATATCCCCGTGGGGCCCACGTGATTTCCGGGTGGGGCCCATGTGATTTCCGGGTGGGGCCCACGTGAATTCCCCTGGGGGCCCACGTGATTTCCCCTGGGGGCCCACGTGATTTCCCCTGGGGGCCCACGTGATTTCCCCTGGGGGCCCACGTGATTTCCCCGTGGGGCCCACATGATTTCTGGGTGGGGCCCACGTGATTTCCACGTGGGGCCCACGTGATTTCCGGTTGGGGCCCACGTGATTTCCCCGTGGGGCCCACGTGATTTCCCCGTGGGGCCCACCTGATTTCCCCTTGAGGCCCACGTGATTTCCCCGTGGGGCCCACGTGATTTCCCCTGGGGGCCCACGTGATTTCCGGGTGGGGCCCACGTGATTTCCCTGTGGGGCCCACGTGATTTCCCCGTGGGGCCTACGTGATTTCCGGGTGGGGCCCACGTGATTTCCCCGTGGGGCCCACGTGATTTCCCCGTGGGGCCCACGTGATTTCCCCTGGGGGCTCACGTGATTTCCCCTGGGGGCCCACGTGATTTCCCCGTGGGGCCCACGTGATTTCAGGGTGGGGCCCACGTGATTTCCGGGTGGGGGCCACGTGATTTCCACTGGGGGCCCACGTGATTTCCCCGTGGGGCCCACGTGATTTCCCCTGGGGGCCCACGTGATTTCCCCGTGAGGCCCACGTGATTTTCGGGTGGGGCCCACGTGATCTCCGTGTGGGGCCCACGTGATTTCCCCGTGGGGCCCACGTGATTTCCCCTGGGGGCCCACGTGATTTCCCCTGGGGGCCCACGTGATTTACCCGTGGGGCCCACGTGATTTCCCCTGGGGGCCCACGTGATTTCCCCTGGAGGCCCACGTGATTTCCCCGTGGGGCCCACGTGATTTCCCCTGGGGGCCCAAGTGATTTCCCCTGGGGGACCACGTGATTTCCCCGTGGGGCCCACGTGATTTCCCGGTGGGGCCCACGTGATTTCCCCGGGGGGCCCACGTGATTTCCGGGTGGGGCCCACGTGATTTCCCCGTGGTGCCCACATGATTTCCCCTGGGGGCCCACGTGATTTCTCCTGGGGGCCCACGTGATTTCCCCAGGGGGCCCACGTGATTTCCCCGTGGGGCCCACGTGATTTCCCCGTGGGGCCCATGTGATTTCCGGGTGGGGCCCACGTGATTTCCCCGTGGGGCCCATGTGATTTCCCCGTGGGGCCCACGTGATTTCCCCTGGGGGCCCACGTGATTTCCCCTGGGGGCCCACGTGATTTCCCCGTGGGGCCCACGTGATTTCTGGGTGGGGCCCACGTGATTTCCACGTGGGGCCCACGTGATTTCCGGTTGGGGCCCACGTGATTTCCCCGTGGGGCCCACGTGATTTGCCCGTGGGGCCCACCTGATTTCCCCTTGAGGCCCACGTGATTTCCCCGTGGGGCCCACGTGATTTCCCCTGGGGGCCCACGTGATTTACCCTGGGGGCCCACGTGATTTCCCCGTGGGGCCCACGTGATTTCCCCTGAGGGCCCACGTGATTTCCCCGTGGGGCCCACGTGATTTCCCCGTGGGGCCCACATGATTTCCGGGTGGGGCCCACGTGATTTCCGGGTGGGGCCCACGTGATTTCCCTGTGGGGCCCACGTGATTTCCCCGTGGGGCCTACGTGATTTCCGGGTGGGGCCCACGTGATTTCCCCGTGGGGCCCACGTGATTTCCCCGTGGGGCCCACGTGATTTCCCCTGGGGGCCCACGTGATTTCCCCTGGGGGCCCACGTGATTTCCCCTGGGGGCCCACGTGATTTCCCCGTGGGGCCCACGTGATTTCCGGGTGGGGCCCACGTGATTTCCCCGTGGGGCCCACGTGATTTCCGGGTGGGGCCCACGTGATTTCCCTGTGGGGCCCACGTGATTTCCCCGTGGGGCCTACGTGATTTCCGGGTGGGGCCCACGTGATTTCCCCTGGGGGCTCACGTGATTTCCCCTGGGGGCCAACGTGATTTCCCCGTGGGGCCCACGTGATTTCAGGGTGGGGCCCACGTGATTTCCGGGTTGGGGCCACGTGATTTCCACTGGGGGCCCACGTGATTTCCCCGTGGGGCCCACGTGATTTCCCCGTGGGGCCCACGTGATTTCCCCGTGGGGCCCATGTGATTTCCGGGTGGGGCCCACGTGATTTCCCCGTGGGGCCCATGTCATTTCCCCGTGGGGCCCACGTGATTTCCCCTGGGGGCCCACGTGATTTCCCCTGGGGGCCCACGTGATTTCCCCGTGGGGCCCACGTGATTTCTGGGTGGGGCCCACGTGATTTCCACGTGGGGCCCACGTGATTTCCGGTTGGGGCCCACGTGATTTCCCCGTGGGGCCCACGTGATTTCCCCGTGGGGCCCACCTGATTTCCCCTTGAGGCCCACGTGATTTCCCCGTGGGGCCCACGTGATTTCCCCTGGGGGCCCACGTGATTTCCCCTGGGGGCCCACGTGATTTCCCCGTGGGGCCCACGTGATTTCCCCTGGGGGCCCACGTGATTTCCCCGTGGGGCCCACGTGATTTCCCCGTGGGGCCCACATGATTTCCGGGTGGGGCCCACGTGATTTCCGGGTGGGGCCCACGTGATTTCCCTGTGGGGCCCACGTGATTTCCCCGTGGGGCCCACGTGATTTCCCCTGGGGGCCCAAGTGATTTCCCCTGGGGGACCCCGTGATTTCCCCGTGGGGCCCACGTGATTTCCCGGTGGGGCCCACGTGATTTCCCCGGGGGGCCCACGTGATTTCCGGGTGAGGCCCACGTGATTTCCCCGTGGTGCCCACATGATTTCCCCTGGGGGCCCACGTGATTTCTCCTGGGGGCCCACGTGATTTCCCCAGGGGGCCCACGTGATTTCCCCGTGGGGCCCACGTGATTTCCCCGTGGGGCCCATGTGAGTTCCGGGTGGGGCCCACGTGATTTCCCCGTGGGGCCCATGTGATTTCCCCGTGGGGCCCACGTGATTTCCCCTGGGGGCCCACGTGATTTCCCCGTGGGGCCCACGTGGTTTCCCCTGGGGGCCCACGTGATTTCCCCGTGGGGCCCACGTGATTTCCCCGTGGGGTCCACGTGATATCCCCGTGGGGCCCACGTGATTTCCGGGTGGCGCCCATGTGATTTCCGGGTGGGGCCCACGTGAATTCCCCTGGGGGCCCACGTGATTTCCCCTGGGGGCCCACGTGATTTCCCCTGGGGGCCCACGTGATTTCCCCTGGGGGCCCACGTGATTTCCCCGTGGGGCCCACATGATTTCTGGGTGGGGCCCACGTGATTTCCACGTGGGGCCCACGTCATTTCCGGTTGGGGCCCACGTGATTTCCCCGTGGGGCCCACGTGATTTCCCCGGGGGGCCCACCTGATTTCCCCTTGAGGCCCACGTGATTTCCCCGTGGGGCCCACGTGATTTCCCCTGGGGGCCCACGTGATTTCCCCTGGGGGCCCACGTGATTTCCCCGTGGGGCCCACGTGATTTCCCCTGGGGGCCCACGTGATTTCCCCGTGGGGCCCACGTGATTTCCCCGTGGGGCCCACGTGATTTCCGGGTGGGGCCCACGTGATTTCCGGGTGGGGCCCACGTGATTTCCCTGTGGGGCCCACGTGATTTCCGGGTGGGGCCCACGTGATTTCCCCGTGGGGTCCACGTGATATCCCCGTGGGGCCCACGTGATTTCCGGGTGGGGCCCATGTGATTTCCGGGTGGGGCCCACGTGATTTCCCCAGGGGGCCCACGTGATTTCCCCGTGGGGCCCACGTGATTTCCCCGTGGGGCCCATGTGATTTCCGGGTTGGGGCCCACGTGATTTCCCCGTGGGGCCCATGTGATTTCCCCGTGGGGCCCACGTGATTTCCCCTGGGGGCCCACGTGATTTCCCCGTGGGGCCCACGTGATTTCTGGGTGGGGCCCACGTGATTTCCACGTGGGGCCCACGTGATTTCCGGTTGGGGCCCACGTGATTTCCCCGTGGGGCCCACGTGATTTCCCCGTGGGGCCCACCTGATTTCCCCTTGAGGCCCACGTGATTTCCCCGTGGGGCCCACGTGATTTCCCCTGGGGGCCCACGTGATTTCCCCTGGGGGCCCACGTGATTTCCCCGTGGGGCCCACGTGATTTCCCCTGGGGGCCCACGTGATTTCCCCGTGGGGCCCACGTGATTTCCCCGTGGGGCCCACATGATTTCCGGGTGGGGCCCACGTGATTTCCGGGTGGGGCCCACGTGATTTCCCCGTGGGGCCCACGTGATTTCCCCGTGGGGCCCACGTGATTTCCCCGTGGGGCCCACATGATTTCCGGGTGGGGCCCACGTGATTTCCGGGTGGGGCCCACGTGATTTCCCCTGGGGGCCCACGTGATTTCCGGGTGGGGCCCACGTGATTTCCCCGTGGGGCCCACGTGATTTCACCTGGGGGCCCACGTGGTTCCCCTGGGGGCCCACGTGATTTCCCCGTGGGGCCCACGTGATTTCCCCGTGGGGCCCACGTGATTTCCGGGTGGGGCCCACGTGATTTCCCCGTGGGGTCCACGTGATATCCCCGTGGGGCCCACGTGATTTCCGGGTGGGGCCCATGTGATTTCCGGGTGGGGCCCACGTGAATTCCCCTGGGGGCCCACGTGATTTCCCCTGGGGGCCCACGTGATTTCCCCTGGGGGCCCACGTGATTTTCCCGTGGGGCCCACGTGATTTCCCCTGGGGGCCCACGTGATTTCCCCGTGGGCCCCACGTGATTTCCCCTGGGGGCCCACGTGATTTCCCCTGGGGGCCCAAGTGATTTCCCCGTGGGGCCCACGTGATTTCCCCTGGGGGCCCACGTGATTTCCCCGTGGGGCCCACGTGATTTCCCCTGGGGGCCCACGTGATTTCCGGGTGGGGCCCACGTGATTTCCGTGTGGGGCCCACGTGATTTCCCTGTGGGGCCCACGTGATTTCCCCTGGGGGCCCACGTGATTTCCCCTGGGGGCCCACGTGATTTCCCCTGGGGGCCCACGTGATTTCCCCGTTGGGCCCACGTGATTTCCGGGTGGGGCCAACGTGATTTCCCCGTGGGGCCCACGTGATTTCCCCGTTGGGCCCACCTGATTTCCCCTGGGGGCCAACGTGATTTCCCCGTGGGGCCCACGTGATTTCCCGTGGGGGCTCACGTGATTTCCCCGTGGGACCCACGTGATTTCCCGTGGGGCCCACGTGATTTCCGGGTGGGGCCCACGTGATTTCCGGGTGGGGCCCAAGTGATTTCCCCTGGGGGCCCACGTGATTTCCCCTTGGGACCCACGTTATTTCCCCGTAGGGCCCACGTGATTTCCCCATGGGGCCCACGTGATTTCCGGGTGTGGCCCACGTGATTTCCGCGTGGGGCCCACGTGATTTCCCCGTGGGGCCCACGTGATTTCCCCGTGGGGCCCACGTGATTTCCCCTGGGGGCCCACGTGATTTCCCCTCGGGGCCCAAGTGACTTCCCTGTGGGGCCCACGTGATTTCCCCTGGGGGCCCACGTGATTTCCCCTGGGGGCCACGTGATTTCCCAGTGGGGCCCACGTGATTTCCCGGTGGGGCCCACGTGATTTTCCCGTGGGGCCCACGTGATTTCCCCGTGGGGCCCACGTGATTTCCCAGTGGGGCCCACGTGATTTCCCTGTGGGGCCCACTTGATTTCCCCTGGGGCTCACGTGATTTCCCCGTGGGGCCCACGTGATTTCCCCTGGGGGCCCACGTGATTTCGCCTGGGGGCCCACGTGATTTCCCCGTGGGGCCCACGTGATTTCCCCGTGGGGCCCACGTGATTTCCCCTGGGGGCCCAAGTGATTTCCCCTGGGGGCCCACGTGATTTCCCCTGGGGGCCCACGTGATTTCCGGGTGGGGCCCACGTGATTTCCCCGTGGGGCCCACCTGATTTCCGGTTGGGGCCCACGTGATTTCCCTGTGGGGCCCTCGTGATTTCCCCGTGGGGCCTACATGATTTCCGGGTGGGGCCCACGTGATTTCCCCGTGGGGCCCACGTGATTTCCCCGTGGGGCCCACGTGATTTCCCCTGGGGGCTCACGTTATTTCCCCTGGGGGCCCACGTGATTTCCCCGTGGGGCCCACGTGATTTCAGGGTGGGGCCCACGTGATTTCCGGGTGGGGGCCACGTGATTTCCACTGGGGGCCCACGTGATTTCCCCGTGGGGCCCACGTGATTTCCCCTGGGGGCCCACGTGATTTCCCCGTGGGCCCCACGTGATTTCCCCGTGGGGCCCACTTGATTTCCGGGTGGGGCCCATGTGATTTCCGGGTGGGGCCCACGTGATTTCCCCTGGGGGCCCACGTGATTTCCCCGTGGGGCCCACGTGATTTCCCCGTAGGGCCCACGTGATTTCACCTGGGGGCCCACGTGATTTCCCCTGGGGGCCCACGTGATTTCCCCGTGGGGCCCACGTGATTTCCGGTTGGGGCCCACGTGATTTCCCCGTGGGGCCCACGTGATTTCAGGGTGGGGCCCACGTGATTTCCACGTTGGGCCCACGTGATTTCCCCGTGGGGCCCACGTGATTTCCCCTGGGGGCCCACGTGATTTCCCCGTGGGGCCCACGTGATTTCCGGGTGGGGCCCACGTGATTTCCCCGTGGGGCCCACGTGATTTCCCCGTGGGGCCCAAGTGATTTCCCCGTGGGTCCACGTGATTTCCGGGTGGGGCCCACGTGATTTCCGGGTGGGGCCCACGTGATTTCCCCTGGGGGCCCACGTGATTTCCCCGTGGGGCCCACGTGATTTCCGGGTGGGGCCCACGTGATTTCCCCGTGGGGCCCACGTGATTTCCCCGTGGGGCCCACGTGATTTGCCCGTGGGGCCCACGTGATTTCCGGGTGGGGCCCACGTGATTTCCCCGTGGGGCCCACGTGATTTCCCCTGGGGGCTCACGAGATTCCCCGTGGGGCCCACGTGATTTCCCCGTGGGGCCCACGTGATTTCCCCGTGGGTCCCACGTGATTTCCGGGTGGGGCCCACGTGATTTCCGGGTGGGGCCCACGTGATTTCCCCTGGGGGCCCACGTGATTTCCCCGTGGGGCCCACGTGATTTCCCCTGGGGGCCCACGTGATTTCCCCGTGGGGTTCACGTGATTTCCCCGTGGGGCCCACGTGATTTCCCCGTGGGGCCCACGTGATTTCCCCTGGGGGCCCACGTGATTTCCCCGTGGGGCCCACGTGATTTCCGGGTGGGGCCCACGTGATTTCCCCGTGGGGCCCACGTGATTTCCCCGTGGGGCCCAAGTGATTTCCCCGTGGGTCCCACGTGATTTCCGGGTGGGGCCCACGTGATTTCCGGGTGGGGCCCACGTGATTTCCCCTGGGGGCCCACGTGATTTCCCCGTGGGGCCCACGTGATTTCCGGGTGGGGCCCACGTGATTTCCCCGTGGGGCCCACGTGATTTCCCCGTGGGGCCCACGTGATTTGCCCGTGGGGCCCACGTGATTTCCGGGTGGGGCCCACGTGATTTCCCCGTGGGGCCCACGTGATTTCCCCTGGGGGCTCACGAGATTCCCCGTGGGGCCCACGTGATTTCCCCGTGGGTCCCACGTGATTTCCCCGTGGGGCCCACGTGATTTTCGGGTGGGGCCCACGTGATCTCCGTGTGGGGCCCACGTGATTTCCCCGTGGGGCCCACGTGACTTCCCCTGGGGGCCCACGTGATTTCCCCGTGGGGCACACGTGATTTCCCCTGGGGGCCCACGTTATTTCCCCTGAGGGGCCACGTGATTTCCCCGTGGGGCCCACGTGATTTCTCCTGGGGGCCCACGTGATTTCCCCTGGGGGTCCACGTGATTTCCGGGTGGGGCCCTCGTGATTTCCCCGTGGGGCCCACGTGATTTCCCCTGGGGGCCCACGTGATTTTCCCGTGGGGCCCACGTGATTTCCGGGTGGGGCCCACGTGATTTCCGCGTGGGGCCCACGTGATTTCCCCTGGGGGCCCACGTGATTTCCCCGTGGGGCCCACGTGATTTCCGGGTGGGGCCCACGTGATTTACCCGTGTGGCCCACGTGATTTCCCCGTGGGGCCCACGTTATTTCCCCGTGGGGCCCACGTGATTTCCGGGTGGGGCCCACGTGATTTCCCCGTGGGGCCCACGTGATTTCCCCTGGGGGCCCACGTGATTTCCCCACGGGGGCCCACGTGATTTCCCCGTGGGGCCCACGTGATTTCCCCTGGGGGCCCAAGTGATTTCCCCTGGGGGCCCACGTGATTTCCCCGTGGGGCCCACGTGATTTCCGGGTGGGGCCCACGTGATTTCCCCGGGGGGCCCACGTGATTTCCGGGTGGGGCCCACGTGATTTCCCCGTGGTGCCCACATTATTTCCCCTAGGGGCCCACGTGATTTCTCCTGGGGGCCCACGTGATTTCCCCAGGGGGCCCACGTGATTTCCCCGTGGGGCCCACGTGATTTCCCCGTGGGGCCCATGTGATTTCCGGGTGGGGCCCACGTGATTTCCCCGTGGGGCCATGTGATTTCCCCGTGGGGCCCACGTGGTTTCCCCTGGGGGCCCACGTGATTTCCCCGTGGGGCCCACGTGATTTCCCCGTGGGGTCCACGTGATATCCCCGTGGGGCCCACGTGATTTCCGGGTGGGGCCCATGTGATTTCCGGGTGGGGCCCACGTGAATTCCCCTGGGGGCCCACGTGATTTCCCCTGGGGGCCCACGTTATTTCCCCGTGGGGCCCACGTGATTTCCCCTGGGGGCCCACGTGATTTCCCCGTGGGGCCCACATGATTTCTGGGTGGGGCCCACGTGATTTCCACGTGGGGCCCACGTCATTTCCGGTTGGGGCCCACGTGATTTCCCCGTGGGGCCCACGTGATTTCCCCGTGGGGCCCACCTGATTTCCCCTTGAGGCCCACGTGATTTCCCCGTGGGGCCCACGTGATTTCCCCTGGGGGCCCACGTGATTTCCCCTGGGGGCCCACGTGATTTCCCCGTGGGGCCCACGTGATTTCCCCTGGGGGCCCACGTGATTTCCCCGTGGGGCCCACGTGATTTCCCCGTGGGGCCCACATGATTTCCGGGTGGGGCCCACGTGATTTCCGGGTGGGGCCCACGTGATTTCCCTGTGGGGCCCACGTGATTTCCCCGTGGGGCCCACGTGATTTCCCCTGGGGGCCCAAGTGATTTCCCCTGGGGGACCACGTGATTTCCCAGTGGGGCCCACGTGATTTCCCGGTGGGGCCCACGTGATTTCCCCGTGGGGCCCACGTGATTTCCCCGTGGGGCCCACATGATTTCCGGGTGGGGCCCACGTGATTTCCGGGTGGGGCCCACGTGATTTCCCTGTGGGGCCCACGTGATTTCCCCGTGCGGCCCACGTGATTTCCCCGTGGGGCCCACATGATTTCCGGGTGGGGCCCACGTGATTTCCGGGTGGGGCCCACGTGATTTCACCTGGGGGCCCACGTGGTTTCCCCTGGGGGCCCACGTGATTTCCGGGTGGGGCCCACGTGATTTCCCCGTGGGGTCCACGTGATATCCCCGTGGGGCCCACGTGATTTCCGGGTGGGGCCCATGTCATTTCCGGGTGGGGCCCACGTGAATTCCCCTGGGGGCCCACGTGATTTCCCCTGGGGGCCCACGTGATTTCCGCGTGGGGCCCACGTGATTTCCCCTGGGGGCCCACGTGATTTCCCCGTGGGGCCCACGTGATTTCCGGGTGGGGCCCACGTGATTTACCCGTGTGGCCCACGTGATTTCCCCGTGGGGCCCACGTTATTTCCCCGTGGGGCCCACGTGATTTCCGGGTGGGGCCCACGTGATTTCCCCGTGGGGCCCACGTGATTTCCCCTGGGGGCCCACGTGATTTCCCCACGGGGGCCCACGTGATTTCCCCGTGGGGCCCACGTGATTTCCCCTGGGGGCCCAAGTGATTTCCCCTGGGGGCCCACGTGATTTCCCCGTGGGGCCCACGTGATTTCCGGGTGGGGCCCACGTGATTTCCCCGGGGGGCCCACGTGATTTCCGGGTGGGGCCCACGTGATTTCCCCGTGGTGCCCACATTATTTCCCCTAGGGGCCCACGTGATTTCTCCTGGGGGCCCACGTGATTTCCCCAGGGGGCCCACGTGATTTCCCCGTGGGGCCCACGTGATTTCCCCGTGGGGCCCATGTGATTTCCGGGTGGGGCCCACGTGATTTCCCCGTGGGGCCATGTGATTTCCCCGTGGGGCCCACGTGATTTCCCCTGGGGGCCCTCGTGATTTACCCTGGGGGCCCACGTGTTTTCCCCGTGGGGCCCACGTGATTTCCGCGTGGGGCCCTCGTGATTTCCACGTGGGGCCCACGTGATTTCCGGTTGGGGCCCACGTGATTTCCCCGTGGGGCCCACGTGATTTCCCCGTGGGGCCCACCTGATTTCCCCTTGGGGCCCACGTGATTTCCCCGTGGGGCCCACGTGATTTCCCCTGGGGGCCCAGGTTATTTCCCCTGGGGGCCCACGTGATTTCCCCGTGGGGCCCACGTGATTTCCCTGGGGGCCCACGTGATTTCCCCGTGGGGCCCACGTGATTTTTGGGTAGGGCCCACGTGATTTTCGGGTGGGGCCCACGTGATTTCCCCGTGGGGCCCACGTGATTTTCCCGTAGGGCCCACGTGATTTCCGGGTGGGGCCCACGTGATTTCCCCGTCAGGCAAACGTGATTTCCGGGTGGGGCCCACGTGATTTCCCCGTGGGGTCCACGTGATTTCCCCGTGGGGCCCACGTGATTTCCTCTGGGGGCCCACGTGATTTCCCCGTGGGGCCCACGTGATTTCCCCTGGGGGCCCACGTTATTTCCCCTGAGGGGCCACGTGATTTCCCCGTGGGGCCCAAGTGATTTCTCCTGGGGGCCCACGTGATTTCCCCTGGGGGTCCACGTGATTTCCGGGTGGGGCCCTCGTGATTTCCCCGTGGGGCCCACGTGATTTCCCCTGGTGGCCCACGTGATTTTCCCGTGGGGCCCACGTGATTTCCGGGTGGGGCCCACGTGATTTCCCCTGGGGGCCCACGTGATTTCCCCGTGGGGCCCACGTGATTTCCCCGTGGGGCCCACGTGTTTTCCCCGTGGGGCCCACGTGATTTTACCGTGGTGCCCACGTGATTTCCCCTGGGGGCCCACGTGATTTCCCCGTGGGGCCCACGTGAATTCCCCGTGGGGCCCACGTGATTTCCCCGTGGGGTCCACGTGATTTCAACTGAGGGCCCACGTGATTTTCCCGTGGGGCCCACGTGATTTCCCCTGGGGCCCACGTGATTTCCGCTGGGGGCCCCCGTGATTTCCCCTGGGGGCACACGTGATTTCCCCGTGGGGCCCACGTGATTTCCGGGTGGGGCCCACGTGATTTCCCCTGGGGGCCCACGTGATTTCCCCGTGGGGCCCAAGTGATTTCTCCTGGGGGCCCACGTGATTTCCCCTGGGGGTCCACGTGATTTCCGGGTGGGGCCCTCGTGATTTCCCCGTGGGGCCGACGTGATTTCCCCTGGTGGCCCACGTGATTTTCCCGTGGGGCCCACGTGATTTCCGGGTGGGGCCCACGTGATTTCCCCTGGGGGCCCACGTGATTTCCCCGTGGGGCCCACGTGATTTCCCCGTGGGGCCCACGTGATTTCCCCGTGGGGCCCAAGTGATTTCTCCTGGGGGCCCACGTGATTTCCCCTGGGGGTCCACGTGATTTCCGGGTGGGGCCCTCGTGATTTCCCCGTGGGGCCCAAGTGATTTCTCCTGGGGGCCCACGTAATTTCCCCTGGGGGCCCACGTGATTTCCCCGTGGGGACCACGTGATTTCCCCTGGGGGCCCACGTGATTTCCCCGTGGGGCCCACGTGATTTCCCCGTGGGGCCCACGTGATTTCCGGGTGGGGCCCACGTGATTTCCGGGTGGGACCCACGTGATTTCCCCTGGGGGCCCACGTGATTTCCCCGTGGGGCCCACGTGATTTCCCCTGGGGGCCCACGTGATTTCCCCGTGGGGCCCACGTGATTTCCGGGTGGGGCCCACGTGATTTCCGGGTGGGGCCCACGTGATTTCCCCTGGGGGCCCACGTGATTTCCCCGTGGGGCCCACGTGATTTCCCCTGGGGGCCCACGTGATTTCCCCTGGGGGCCCACGTTATTTCCCCGTGGGGCCCACGTGATTTCCCCTGGGGGCCCACGTGATTTCCGGGTGGGGCCCACGTGATTTCCGGGTGGGGCCCACGTGATTTCCCTGTGGGGCCCACGTGATTTCCCCTGGGGGCCCACGTGATTTCCCCTGGGGGCCCACGTGATTTCCCCTGGGGGCCCACGTGATTTCCCCGTTGGGCCCACGTGATTTCCGGGTGGGGCCAACGTGATTTCCCCGTGGGGCCCACGTGATTTCCCCGTTGGGCCCACCTGATTTCCCCTGGCGGCCAACGTGATTTCCCCGTGGGGCCCACGTGATTTCCCGTGGGGGCTCACGTGATTTCCCCGTGGGACCCACGTGATTTCCGCGTGGGGCCCACGTGATTTCCGGGTGGGGCCCACGTGATTTCCGGGTGGGGCCCACGTGATTTCCCCGTGGGGCCCACGTGATTTCCCCGTGGGGCCCACGTAATTTCCCCTGGGGGCCCACGAGATTTCCCCTCGGGGCCCAAGTGACTTCCCTGTGGGGCCCACGTGATTTCCCCTGGGGGCCCACGTGATTTCCCCTGGGGGCCACGTGATTTCCCAGTGGGGCCCACGTGATTTCCCGGTGGGGCCCACGTGATTTTCCCGTGGGGCCCACGTGATTTCCCCGTGGGGCCCACGTGATTTCCCAGTGGGGCCCACGTGATTTCCCTGTGGGGCCCACTTGATTTCCCCTGGGGCTCACGTGATTTCCCCGTGGGGCCCACGTGATTTCCCCTGGGGGCCCACGTGATTTCCCCTGGGGGCCCACGTGATTTCCCCGTGGGGCCCACGTGATTTCCCCTGGGGGCCCAAGTGATTTCCCCTGGGGGCCCACGTGATTTCCCCTGGGGGCCCACGTGATTTCCGGGTGGGGCCCACGTGATTTCCCCGTGGGGCCCACGTGATTTCCGGTTGGGGCCCACGTGATTTCCCTGTGGGGCCCACGTGATTTCCCCGTGGGGCCTACGTGATTTCCGGGTGGGGCCCACGTGATTTCCCCGTGGGGCCCACGTGATTTCCCCGTGGGGCCCACGTGATTTCCCCTGGGGGCTCACGTGATTTCCCCGGGGGGCCCACGTGATTTCCCCGTGGGGCCCACGTGATTTCAGGGTGGGGCCCACGTGATTTCCGGGTGGGGGCCACGTGATTTCCACTGGGGGCCCACGTGATTTCCCCTGGGGGCCCACGTGATTTCCCCGTAGGGCCCACGTGATTTCACCTGGGGGCTCACGTGATTTCCCCTGGGGGCCCACGTGATTTCCCCGTAGGGCCCACGTGATTTCACCAGGGGGCCCACGTGATTTCCCCTGGGGGCCCACGTGATTTCCCCGTGGGGCCCACGTGATTTCCGGTTGGGGCCCACGTGATTTCCCCGTGGGGCCCACGTGATTTCAGGGTGGGGCCCACGTGATTTCCACGTTGGGCCCACGTGATTTCCCCGTGGGGCCCACGTGATTTCCCCTGGGGGCCCACGTGATTTCCCCGTGGGGCCCATGTGATTTCCGGGTGGGGCCCACGTGATTTCCCCGTGGGGCCCACGTGATTTCCGGGTGGGGCCCACGTGATTTCCCCTGGGGGCCCACGTGATTTCCCCGTGGGGCCCACGTGATTTCCCCTGGGGGCCCACGTGATTTCCCCGTGGGGTTCACGTGATTTCCCCGTGGGGCCCACGTGATTTCCCCGTGGGGCCCACGTGATTTCCCCTGGGGGCCCAAGTGATTTCCCCGTGGGGACCACGTGATTTCCCCTGGGGGCCCACGTGATTTCCCCGTGGGGCCCACGTGATTTCCCCGTGGGGCCCACGTGATTTCCGGGTGGGGCCCACGTGATTTCCGGGTGGGGCCCACGTGATTTCCCCTGGGGGCCCACGTGATTTCCCCGTGGGGCCCCCGTGATTTCCCCTGGGGGCCCACGTGATTTCCCCGTGGGGCCCACGTGATTTTCGGGTGGGGCCCACGTGATCTCCGTGTGGGGCCCACGTGATTTCCCCGTGGGGCCCACGTGACTTCCCCTGGGGGCCCACGTGATTTCCCCGTGGGGCACACGTGATTTCCCCTGGGGGCCCACGTTATTTCCCCTGAGGGGCCACGTGATTTCCCCGTGGGGCCCACGTGATTTCTCCTGGGGGCCCACGTGATTTCCCCTGGGGGTCCACGTGATTTCCGGGTGGGGCCCTCGTGATTTCCCCGTGGGGCCCACGTGATTTCCCCTGGGGGGCCACGTGATTTTCCCGTGGGGCCCACGTGATTTCCGCGTGGGGCCCACGTGATTTCCGCGTGGGGCCCACGTGATTTCCCCTGGGGGCCCACGTGATTTCCCCGTGGGGCCCACGTGATTTCCGGGTGGGGCCCACGTGATTTACCCGTGTGGCCCTCGTGATTTCCCCGTGGGGCCCACGTGATTTCCCCGTGGGGCCCACGTGATTTCCGGGTGGGGCCCACGTGATTTCCCCGTGGGGCCCACGTGATTTCCCCGTGGGGCCCACGTGATTTCCCCTGGGGGCCCACGTGATTTCCCCACGGGGGCCCACGTGATTTCCCCGTGGGGCCCACGTGATTTCCCCTGGGGGCCCAAGTGATTTCCCCTGGGGGCCCACGTGATTTCCCCGTGGGGCCCACGTGATTTCCGGGTGGGGCCCACGTGATTTCCCCGGGGGGCCCACGTGATTTCCGGGTGGGGCCCACGTGATTTCCCCGTGGTGCCCACATTATTTCCCCTAGGGGCCCACGTGATTTCTCCTGGGGGCCCACGTGATTTCCCCAGGGGGCCCACGTGATTTCCCCGTGGGGCCCACGTGATTTCCCCGTGGGGCCCATGTGATTTCCGGGTGGGGCCCACGTGATTTCCCCGTGGGGCCATGTGATTTCCCCGTGGGGCCCAAGTGATTTCCCCTGGGGGCCCACGTGAATTCCCCTGGGGGCCCACGTGTTTTCCCCGTGGGGCCCACGTGATTTCCGGGTGGGGCCCACGTGATCTCCACGTGGGGCCCACGTGATTTCCGGTTGGGGCCCACGTGATTTCCCCGTGGGGCCCACGTGATTTCCCCGTGGGGCCCACCTGATTTCCCCTTGGGGCCCACGTGATTTCCCCGTGGGGCCCACGTGATTTCCCCTGGGGGCCCAGGTTATTTCCCCTGGGGGCCCACGTGATTTCCCCGTGGGGCCCACGTGATTTCCCTGGGGGCCCACGTGATTTCCCCGTGGGGCCCACGTGATTTCTGGGTAGGGCCCACGTGATTTCCGGGTGGGGCCCACGTGATTTCCCCGTGGGGCCCACGTGATTTCCCCATAGGGCCCACGTGATTTCCGGGTGGGGCCCACGTGATTTCCCCGTGAGGCAAACGTGATTTCCGGGTGGGGCCCACGTGATTTCCCCGTGGGGTCCACGTGATTTCCCCGTGGGGCCCACGTGATTTCCTCTGGGGGCCCACGTGATTTCCCCGTGGGGCCCACATGATTTCCCCTGGGGGCCCACGTTATTTCCCCTGAGGGGCCACGTGATTTCCCCGTGGGGCCCAAGTGATTTCTCCTGGGGGCCCACGTGATTTCCCCTGGGGGTCCACGTGATTTCCGGGTGGGGCCCTCGTGATTTCCCCGTGGGGCCCACGTGATTTCCCCTGGTGGCCCACGTGATTTTCCCGTGGGGCCCACGTGATTTCCGGGTGGGGCCCACGTGATTTCCCCTGGGGGCCCAGGTGATTTCCGCTGGGGGCCCACGTGATTTCCCCGTGGGGCCCACGTGATTTCCCCGTGGGGCCCACGTGATTTTCCCGTGGTGCCCACGTGATTTCCCCTGGGGGCCCACGTGATTTCCCCGTGGGGCCCACGTGAATTCCCCGTGGGGCCCACGTGATTTCCCCGTGTGGTCCACGTGATTTCAACTGAGGGCCCACGTGATTTTCCCGTGGGGCCCACGTGATTTCCCCTGGGGGCCCACGTGATTTCACCTGGGGGCCCACGTGATTTCCGGGTGGGGCCCTTGTGATTTCCCCGTGGGGCCCACGTGATTTCCCCTGGGGGCCCACGTGATTTCCCCGTGGGGCCCACGTGATTTCCGGGTGGGGCCCACGTGATTTCCCCGTGGGGCCCACGTGATTTCCCCTGGGGGCCCACGTGATTTCCCCGTTGGGCCCACGTGATTTCCCCTGGGGGCCCACGTGATTTCCCCTGGGGGCCCACGTGATTTCCCCGTGGGGCCCACGTGATTTCCCCAGGGGGCCCACGTGATTTTCCCGTGGGGCCCACGTGATTCCCCCGTGGGGCCCACGTGATTTCCCCGTTGGGCCCACGTGATTTCCCCTGGGGGCCCACGTGATTTCCCCTGGGGGCCCACGTGATTTCCCCGTGGGGCCCACGTGATTTCCCCAGGGGGCCCACGTGATTTTCCCGTGGGGCCCACGTGATTCCCCCGTGGGGCCCACGTGATTTCCCCGTTGGTCCCACGTGATTTCCCCTGGGGGCCCACGTGATTTCCCCGTGTGGCCCACGTGATTTCCCCGTGGGGCCCACGTGATTTCCCCTGGGGGCCCACGTGATTTCCGGATGGGGCCCACGTGATTTCCCCGTGGGGCCCACGTGATTTCCGGGTGGGGCCCACGTGATTTCCCTGTGGGGCCCACGTGATTTCCGGGTGGGGCCTACATGATTTCCCCGTGGGGCCCACGTGATTTCCCCGTGGGGCCCACGTGATTTCCCCTGGGGGTCCACGTGATTTCCCCTGGGGGCCCACGTGATTTCCCCTGGGGGCCCACGTGATTTCCCCTGGGGGCCCACGTGATTTCCCCGTGGGGCCCTCGTGATTTCCCCTGCGGGCCCTCGTGATTTCCCCTGGGGCACACGTGATTTCCCCGTGGGGCCCACGTGATTTCCCCGTGGGGCCCACGTGATTTGCCCGTGGGGCCCTCGTGATGTCCGGGTGGGGCCCACGTGATTTCCCCGTGGGGCCCACGTGATTTCCCCTGGGGGCTCACGAGACTCCCCGTGGGGCCCACGTGATTTCCCCGTGGGGCCCACGTGATTTCCCCGTGGGTCCCACGTGATTTCCGGGTGGGGCCCACGTGATTTCCGGGTGGGGCCCACGTGATTTCCCCTGGGGGCCCACGTGATTTCCCCGTGGGGCCCACGTGATTTCCCCTGGGGGCCCACGTGATTTCCCCGTGGGGTTCACGTGATTTCCCCGTGGGGCCCACGTGATTTCCCCGTGGGGCCCACGTGATTTCCCCGTGGGGCCCACGTGATTTCCCCTGGGGGCCCTCGTGATTTCCCCGTGGGGACCACGTGATTTCCCCTGGGGGCCCACGTGATTTCCCCGTGGGGCCCACGTGATTTCCCCGTGGGGCCCACGTGATTTCCGGGTGGGGCCCACGTGATTTCCGGGTGGGGCCCACGTGATTTCCCCTGGGGGCCCACGTGATTTCCCCGTGGGGCCCACGTGATTTCCCCTGGAGGCCCACGTGATTTCCCCGTGGGGCCCACGTGATTTTCGGGTGGGGCCCACGTGATCTCCGTGTGGGGCCCACGTGATTTCCCCGTGGGGCCCACGTGATTTCCCCTGGGGGCCCACGTGATTTCCCCTGGGGGCCCACGTGATTTCCCCGTGGGGCCCACGTGATTTCCCCGGGGGGCCCACGTTATTTCCCCTGAGGGGCCACGTGAATTCCCCGTGGGGCCCACGTGATTTCCCCGTGGGGCCCACGTGATTTCCCCTGGGGGCCCACGTGATTTCCCTTTGGGACCTACGTGATTTCCCCGTGGGGCCCACGTGATTTCCCTGTGGGGTCCACGTGATTTCCGGGTGGGGCCCACGTGATTTCCCCGTGGGGCCCACGTGATTTCCGGGTGGGGCCCACGTGATTTCCCCGTGGGGCCCACGTGATTTCCCAGTGTGGCCCACGTGATTTCCCCTGGGGGCCCCCGTGTTTTTCCCGTGGGGCCCACGTGATTTCCCCTGGGGGCCCACGTTATTTCCCCTGAGGGCCCACGTGATTTCCCCTGGGGGCCCAGGTGATTTCCCCGAGGGGCCCTCGTGATTTCCCCTGGGGGCCCACGTGATTTCACCTGGGGGCCCACGTGATTTCCGGGTGGGGCCCTCGTGATTTCCCCGTGGGGCCCACGTGATTTCCCCTGGGGGCCCACGTGATTTCCCCGTTGGGCCCACGTGATTTCCCCGTGGGGCCCACGTGATTTCCCCAGGGGGCCCACGTGATTTTCCCGTGGTGCCCACGTGATTTCCCCTGGGGGCCCACGTGATTTCCCCCTGGGGCCCACGTGATTCCCCCGGGGGGCCCACGTGATTTCCCCGTTGGTCCCACGTGATTTCCCCTGGGGGCCCACGTGATTTTCCCTGGGGGCCCACGTGATTTCCCCGTGGGGCCCACGTGATTTCCGGGTGGGGCCCACGTGATTTCCCCGTGTGGCCCACGTGATTTCCCCGTGGGGCCCACGTGATTTCCCCTGGGGGCCCACGTGATTTCCGGGTGGGGCCCACGTGATTTCCCCGTGGGGCCCACGTGATTTCCGGGTGGGGCCCACGTGATTTCCCTGTGGGGCCCACGTGATTTCCGGGTGGGGCCCACGTGATTTCCCCGTGGGGCCCACGTGATTTCCCCGTGGGGCCCACGTGATTTCCCCTGGGGGTCCACGTGATTTCCCCTGGGGGCCCACGTGATTTCCCCTGGGGGCCCACGTGATTTCCCCTGGGGGCCCACGTGATTTCCCCGTGGGGCCCACGTGATTTCCCCTGCGGGCCCTCGTGATTTCCCCTGGGGCACACGTGATTTCCCCTGGGGGCCCACGTGATTTCCCCGTGGGGCCCCCGTGATTTCCGGGTGGGGCCCACGTGATTTCCACGTGGGGCCCACGTGATTTCCGGTTGGGGCCCACGTGATTTCCCCGTGGGGTCCACGTGATTTCCTCGTGGGGCCCACCTGATTTCCCCTTGTGGCCCACGTGATTTCCCCGTGGGGCCCACGTGATTTCCCCTGGGGGCCCAGGTTATTTCCCCTGGGGGCCCACGTGATTTCCCCGTGGGGCCCACGTGATTTCCGGGTGGGGCCCACGTGATTTCCGGGTGGGGCCCACGTGATTTCCCATGGGGGCCCACGTGATTTCCCCGTGGGGCCCACGTGATTTCCGGGTGGGGCCCACGTGATTTTCCCGTGGGGCCCACGTGATTTCCCCGAGGGGCCCACGTGATTTCCCCTGGGGACCCACGTGATTTACTCGTGGGGCCCACGTGATTTCCCCTGGGGGCCCACGTGATTTCCGGGTGGGACCCACGTGATTTCCCCGTGGGGCCCACGTGATTTCCCCTGGGGGCCCATGTGATTTCCCCGTGGGGCCCACGTGATTTCCCCTGGGGGCCCACGTGATTTCCGGGTGGGACCCACGTGATTTCCCCGTGGGGCCCACGTGATTTCCCCTGGGGGCCCACGTGATTTTCCCGTGGTGCCCACGTGATTTCCCCTGGGGGCCCACGTGATTTCCCCCTGGGGCCCACGTGATTCCCCCGTGGGGCCCACGTGATTTCCCCGTTGGTCCCACGTGATTTCCCCTGGGGGCCCACGTGATTTTCCCTGGGGGCCCACGTGATTTCCCCGTGGGGCCCACGTGATTTCCGGGTGGGGCCCACGTGATTTCCCCGTGTGGCCCACGTGATTTCCCAGTGGGGCCCACGTGATTTCCCCTGGGGGCCCACGTGATTTCCGGGTGGGGCCCACGTGATTTCCCCGTGGGGCCCACGTGATTTCCGGGTGGGGCCCACGTGATTTCCCTGTGGGGCCCACGTGATTTCCGGGTGGGGCCCACGTGATTTCCCCGTGGGGCCCACGTGATTTCCCCGTGGGGCCCACGTGATTTCCCCTGGGGGTCCACGTGATTTCCCCTGGGGGCCCACGTGATTTCCCCTGGGGGCCCACGTGATTTCCCCGTGGGGCCCACGTGATTTCCCCTGGGGGCCCACGTGATTTCCGGGTGGGGCCCACGTGATTTCCCCGTGGGGCCCACGTGATTTCCGGGTGGGGCCCACGTGATTTCCCTGTGGGGCCCACGTGATTTCCGGGTGGGGCCCACGTGATTTCCCCGTGGGGCCCACGTGATTTCCCCGTGGGGCCCACGTGATTTCCCCTGGGGGTCCACGTGATTTCCCCTGGGGGCCCACGTGATTTCCCCTGGGGGCCCACGTGATTTCCCCTGGGGGCCCACGTGATTTCCCCGTGGGGCCCTCGTGATTTCCCCTGCGGGCCCACCTGATTTCCCCTTGGGGCCCACGTGATTTCCCCGTGGGGCCCACGTGATTTCTGGGTGGGGCCCACGTGATTTCCCCGTGGGGCCCACGTGATTTCCCCTGGGGGCCCACGTGATTTCCCCGTGGGGCCCCCGTGATTTCCGGGTGGGGCCCACGTGATTTCCACGTGGGGCCCACGTGATTTCCGGTTGGGGCCCACGTGATTTCCCCGTGGGGTCCACGTGATTTCCTCGTGGGGCCCACCTGATTTCCCCTTGTGGCCCACGTGATTTCCCCGTGGGGCCCACGTGATTTCCCCTGGGGGCCCAGGTTATTTCCCCTGGGGGCCCACGTGATTTCCCCGTGGGGCCCACGTGATTTCCGGGTGGGGCCCACGTGATTTCCGGGTGGGGCCCACGTGATTTCCCATGGGGGCCCACGTGATTTCCCCGTGGGGCCCACGTGATTTCCGGGTGGGGCCCACGTGATTTTCCCGTGGGGCCCACGTGATTTCCCCGAGGGGCCCACGTGATTTCCCCTGGGGACCCACGTGATTTACTCGTGGGGCCCACGTGATTTCCCCTGGGGGCCCACGTGATTTCCGGGTGGGACCCACGTGATTTCCCCGTGGGGCCCACGTGATTTCCCCTGGGGGCCCATGTGATTTCCCCGTGGGGCCCACGTGATATCCCCTGGGGGCCCACGTGATTTCCGGTTGGGACCCACGTGATTTCCCCGTGGGGCCCACGTGATTTCCCCTGGGGGCCCATGTGATTTCCCCGTGGGGCCCACGTGATTTCCGGGGGGGCCCACGTGATTTCCGCGTGGGGCCCACGTGATTTGCCCTGGGGGCCCACGTGATTTCCCCGTGGGGCCCACGTGATTTCCGGGTGGGGCCCACGTGATTTACCCGTGTGGCCCACGTGATTTCCCCGTGGGGCCCACGTGATTTCCCCGTGGGTCCCACGTGATTTCCGGGTGGGGCCCACGTGATTTCCCCGTGGGGCCCACGTGATTTCCCCTGGGGGCCCACGTGATTTCCCCACGGGGGCCCACGTGATTTCCCCGTGGGGCCCACGTGATTTCCCCTGGGGGCCCAAGTGATTTCCCCTGGGGGCCCACGTGATTTCCCCGTGGGGCCCACGTGATTTCCGGGTGGGGCCCACGTGATTTCCCCGGGGGGCCCACGTGATTTCCGGGTGGGGCCCACGTGATTTCCCCGTGGTGCCCACATGATTTCCCCTAGGGGCCCACGTGATTTCTCCTGGGGGCCCACGTGATTTCCCCAGGGGGCCCACGTGATTTCCCCGTGGGGCCCACGTGATTTTGCCGTGGGGCCCATGTGATTTCCGGGTGGGGCCCACGTGATTTCCCCGTGGGGCCATGTGATTTCCCCGTGGGGCCCACGTGATTTCCCCTGGGGGCCCACGTGATTTCCCCTGGGGGCCCACGTGATTTCCCCGTGGGGCCCACGTGATGTCCGGGTGGGGCCCACGTGATTTCCACGTGGGGCCCACGTGATTTCCGGTTGGGGCCCACGTAATTTCCCCGTGGGGCCCACGTGATTTCCCCGTGGGGCCCACCTGATTTCCCCTTGGGGCCCACGTGATTTCCCCGTGGGGCCCACGTGATTTCCCCTGGGGGCCCAGGTTATTTCCCCTGGGGGCCCACGTGATTTCCCCGTGGGGCCCACGTGATTTCCCTGGGGGCCCACGTGATTTCCCCGTGGGGCCCACGTGATTTCCGGGTAGGGCCCACGTGATTTCCGGGTGGGGCCCACGTGATTTCCCCGTGGGGCCCACGTGATTTCCCCGTAGGGCCCACGTGATTTCCGGGTGGGGCCCACGTGATTTCCCCGTGAGGCAAACGTGATTTCCGGGTGGGGCCCACGTGATTTCCCCGTGGGGTCCACGTGATTTCCCCGTGGGGCCCACGTGATTTCCTCTGGGGGCCCACGTGATTTCCCCGTGGGGCCCACGTGATTTCCCCTGGTGGCCCACGTGATTTTCCCGTGGGGCCCACGTGATTTCCGGGTGGGGCCCACGTGATTTCCCCTGGGGGCCCACGTGATTTCCGCTGGGGGCCCACGTGATTTCCCCGTGGGGCCCACGTGATTTCCCCGTGGGGCCACGTGATTTTCCCGTGGTGCCCACGTGATTTCCCCTGGGGGCCCACGTGATTTCCCCGGGGGGCCCACGTGAATTCCCCGTGGGGCCCACGTGATTTCCCCGTGGGGTCCACGTGATTTCAACTGAGGGCCCACGTGATTTCCCCGTGGGGCCCACGTGATTTCCCCTGGGGCCCACGTGATTTCCGCTGGGGGCCCACGTGATTTCCCCTGGGGGCACACGTGATTTCCCCGTTGGGCCCACGTGATTTCCGGGTGGGGCCCACGTGATTTCCCCGTGGGGCCCACGTGATTTCCCCAGGGGGCCCACGTGATTTCCCCTGGGGGCACACGTGATTTCCCCGTGGGGCCCACGTGATTTCCGGGTGGGGCCCACGTGATTTCCCCGTGGGGCCCACGTGATTTCCCCGTGGGGCCCACGTGATTTCCCCGTGGAGCCCACGTGATTTCCCCTGAGGGCCCACGTGATTTCCCCGTGGGGCCCACGTGATTTCCCCTGGGGTTCCTCGTGATTTCCCCTGGGGGCTCTCGTGATTTCCCCGTGGGGCCCACGTGATTTCCCCTGCGGGCCCACGTGATTTCCCAAGGGGGCCCACGTGATTTCCCCTGGGGGCCCACGTGATTTCCCCGTGGGGCACACCTGATTTCCCCGTGGGGCCCACGTAATTACCGGGTGGGGCTCACGTGATTTCCGGGTGGCGCCCACGTGATTTCCCCGTGGGGCCCACCTGATTTCCGGGTGGGGCCCACGTGATTTCCCCCGGGGGCCCACGTGATTTCCCCCTGGGGCCCACGTGATTTCCCCGTGTGGCCCACGTGATTTCCCCTGGGGGCCCCCGTGTTTTTCCCGTGGGGCCCACGTGATTTCCCCTGGGGGCCCACGTTATTTCCCCTGAGGGACCACGTGATTTCCCCTGGGGGCCCAGGTGATTTCCCCGAGGGGCCCACGTGATTTCCCCTGGGGGCCCACGTGATTTCACCTGGGGGCCCACGTGATTTCCGGGTGGGGCCCTCGTGATTTCCCCGTGGGGCCCACGTGATTTCCCCTGGGGGCCCACGTGATTTCCCCGTGGGGCCCACGTGATTTCCCCGTGGGGCCCACGTGATTTCCCCTGGGGGCCCACGTGATTTCCCCGTTGGGCCCACGTGATTTCCCCTGGGGGCCCACGTGATTTCCCCTGGGGGCCCACGTGATTTCCCCGTTGGGCCCACGTGATTTCCCCTGGGGGCCCACGTGATTTCCCCTGGGGGCCCACGTGATTTCCCCGTGGGGCCCACGTGATTCCCCCGTGGGGCCCACGTGATTTCCCCGTTGGTCCCACGTGATTTCCCCTGGGGGCCCACGTGATTTCCCCGTGGGGCCCACGTGTATTCCCCGTGGGGCCCACGTGATTTCCCCGTGGGGTCCACGTGATTTCAACTGAGGGCCCGCGTGATTTCCCCGTGGGGCCCACGTGATTTCCCCTGGGGCCCACGTGATTTCCGCTGGGGGCCCACGTGATTTCCCCTGGGGGCCCACGTGATTTCCCCGTGGGGCCCACGTGATTTCCCCAGGGGGCCCACGTGATTTCCCCTGGGGGCACACGTCATTTCCCCGTGGGGCCCACGTGATTTCCGGGTGGGGCCCACGTGATTTCCCCGTGGGGCCCAGGTGATTTCCCCGTGGGGCCCACGTGATTTCCCCGTGGAGCCCACGTGATTTCCCCTGAGGGCCCACGTGATTTCCCCGTGGGGCCCACGTGATTTCCCCTGGGGTCCCACGTGATTTCCCCTGGGGGCTCTCGTGATTTCCCCGTTGGGCCCACGTGATTTCCCCTGCGGGCCCACGTGATTTCCCCAGGGGGCCCACGTGATTTCCCCTGGGTGCCCACGTGATTTCCCCGTGGGGCCCACCTGATTTCCCCGTGGGGCCCACGTAATTTCCGGGTGGGGCTCACGTGATTTCCGGGTGGCGCCCACGTGATTTCCCCGTGGGGCCCACCTGATTTCCGGGTGGGGCCCACGTGATTTCCCCCGGGGGCCCACGTGATTTCCCACTGGGGCCCACGTGATTTCCCCCGGGGGCCCACGTGATTTCCCACTGGGGCCCACGTGATTTCCCCGTGGGGCCCAAGTGATTTCCCCGTGGGTCCACGTGATTTCCGGGTGGGGCCCACCTGATTTCCGGGTGGGGCCCACGTGATTTCCCCTTGGGGCCCACGTGATTTCCGGGTGGGGCCCACGTGATTTCCCTGTGGGGCCCACGTGATTTCCGGGTGGGGCCTCGTGATTTCAGGGTGGGGCCCACGTGATTTTCACGTGGGGCCCACGTGGTTTCCCCGTGGGGCCCACGTGATTTCCCCGTGGGGCCCACATGATTTCCCCTGGGGGCCCACGTGATTTCCCCGTGGGGCCCACGTGATTTCCGGGTGGGGCCCACGTGATTTCCCCGTGGGGCCCTCGTGATTTCCCCGTGGGGCCCACGTGATTTCCCCGTGGGGCCCAAGTGATTTCCCCTGAGGGCCCACGTGATTTCCCCTGGGGGCCCAAGTGATTTCCCCGTGCGGCCCACGTGATTTCCGGGTGGGGCCCACGTGATTTCCCCGTGGGGCCCACGTGATTTCCGGGTGGGGCCCACGTGATTTCCCCGTGGGGCCCACGTGATTTCCCCGTGGGTCCCACGTGATTTCCGGGTGGGGCCCACGTGATTTCCCCTGGGGGCCCACGTGATTTCCCCGTGTGGCCCACGTGATTTCCCCATGGGGCCCACGTGATTTTCCCGTGGTGCCCACGTGATTTCCCCTGGGGGCCCACGTGATTTCCCCGTGGGGCCCACGTGAATTCCCCGTGGGGCCCACGTGATTTCCCCGTGGGGTCCACGTGATTTCAACTGAGGGCCCGCGTGATTTCCCCGTGGGGCCCACGTGATTTCCCCTGGGGCCCACGTGATTTCCGCTGGGGGCCCACGTGATTTCCCCTGGGGGCCCACGTGATTTCCCCGTGGGGCCCACGTGATTTCCCCAGGGGGCCCACGTGATTTCCCCTGGGGGCACACGTGATTTCCCCGTGGGGCCCACGTGATTTCCCCTGGGTCCCACGTGATTTCCCCTGGGGGCTCTCGTGATTTCCCCGTGGGGCCCACGTGATTTCCCCTGCGGGCCCACGTGATTTCCGGGTGGGGCCCACGTGATTTCCCCCGGGGGCCCACGTGATTTCCGGGTGGGGCCCACGTGATTTCCCCGTGGGGCCTACGTGATTTCTTCGTGGGGCCCACGTGATTTCCCTGTGGGGCCCACGTGATTTCCGGGTGGGGCCCACGTGATTTCCCCGTGGGGCCCACGTGATTTCCGGGTGGGGCCCACGTGATTTCCCCGTGGGGCCCACGTGATTTCCCCGTGTGGCCCACGTGATTTCCCCTGGGGGCCCCCGTGTTTTCCCCGTGGGGCCCACGTGATTTCCCCTGGGGGCCCACGATATTTCCCCTGATGGGCCACGTGATTTCCCCGTGGGGCCCACGTGATTTCCCCTGGGGGCCCACGTGATTTCCCCTGGGGGCCCACGTGATTTCACCTGGGGGCCCACGGGATTTCCGGGTGGGGCCCTCGTGATTTCCCCGTGGGGCCCACGTGATTTCCCCTGGGGGCCCACGTGATTTCCCCGTGGGGCCCACGTGATTTCCGGGTGGGGCCCACGTGATTTCCCCGTGGGGCCCACGTGATTTCCCCTGGGGGCCCACGTGATTTCCCCGTTGGGCCCACGTGATTTCCCCTGGGGGCCCACGTGATTTCCCCTGGGGGCCCACGTGATTTCCCCTGGGGGCCCAGGTGATTTCCCCGAGGGGCCCACGTGATTTCCGGGTGGGGCCCACGTGATTTCCCCGTGGGGCCCACGTGATTTCCCCTGGGGGCCCACGTGATTTCCCCTGGGGGCCCACGTGATTTCCCCGTGGGGCCCACGTCTTTTCCCCTGAGGGCCCACGTCATTTCCCCGTGGGGCCCACGTGATTTCCCCGTGGGGCCCACGTGATTTCCCCGTGGAGCCCACGTGATTTCCCCTGAGGGCCCACGTGATTTCCCCGTGGGGCCCACGTGATTTCCCCTGGGGTCCCACGTGATTTCCCCTTGGGGCTCTCGTGATTTCCCCGTGGGGCCCACGTGATTTCCCCTGCGGGCCCACGTGATTTCCCCAGGGGGCCCATGTGATTTCCCCTGGGGGCCCACGTGATTTCCCGGTGGGGCCCACCTGATTTCCCCGTGGGGCCCACGTAATTTCCGGGGGGGCTCACGTGATTTCCGGGTGGCGCCCACGTGATTTCCCCGTGGGGCCCACCTGATTTCCGGGTGGGGCCCACGTGATTTCCCCCGGGGGCCCACGTGATTTCCCCGTGGGGCCCACGTGATTTCAGGGTGGGGCCCACGTGATTTTCACGTGGGGCCCACGTGGTTTCCCCGTGGGGCCCACGTGATTTCCCCGTGGGGCCCACATGATTTCCCCTGGGGGCCCACGTGATTTCCCCGTGGGGCCCACGTGATTTCCGGGTGGGGCCCACGTGATTTCCCCGTGGGGCCCACGTGATTTCCGGGTGGGGCCCACGTGATTTCCCCGTGGGGCCCAAGTGATTTCCCCTGAGGGCCCACGTGATTTCCCCTGGGGGCCCAAGTGATTTCCCCGTGCGGCCCACGTGATTTCCGGGTGGGGCCCACGTGATTTCCCCGTGGGGCCCACGTGATTTCCGGGTGGGGCCCACGTGATTTCCCCGTGGGGCCCACGTGATTTCCCCGTGGGTCCCACGTGATTTCCGGGTGGGGCCCACGTGATTTCCCCTGGGGGCCCACGTGATTTCCCCGTGTGGCCCACGTGATTTCCCCATGGGGCCCACGTGATTTTCCCGTGGTGCCCACGTGATTTCCCCTGGGGGCCCACGTGATTTCCCCGTGGGGCCCACGTGAATTCCCCGTGGGGCCCACGTGATTTCCGGGTGGGGCCCACGTGATTTCCCCGTGGGGCCCACGTGATTTCCCCGTGGGGCCCACGTGATTTCCCCGTGGAGCCCACGTGATTTCCCCTGAGGGCCCACGTGATTTCCCCGTGGGGCCCACGTGATTTCCCCTGGGTCCCACGTGATTTCCCCTGGGGGCTCTCGTGATTTCCCCGTGGGGCCCACGTGATTTCCCCTGCGGGCCCACGTGATTTCCCCAGGGGGCCCACGTGATTTCCCCTGGGGGCCCACGTGATTTCCCCGTGGGGCCCACCTGATTTCCCCGTGGGGCCCACGTAATTTCCGGGTGGGGCTCACGTGATTTCCGGGTGTTGCCCACGTGATTTCCCCGTGGGGCCCACCTGATTTCCGGGTGGGGCCCACGTGATTTCCCCCGGGGGCCCACGTGATTTCCCCCTGGGGCCCACGTGATTTCCCCTTGGGGCCCACGTGATTTCCCCGTGGGGCCCACGTGATTTCCCCGTGGGGCCCACGTGATTTCTTCGTGGGGCCCACGTGATTTCCCTGTGGGGCCCACGTGATTTCCGGGTGGGGCCCACGTGATTTCCCCGTGGGGCCCACGTGATTTCCGGGTGGGGCCCACGTGATTTCCCCGTGGGGCCCACGTGATTTCCCCGTGTGGCCCACGTGATTTCCCCTGGGGGCCCCCGTGTTTTCCCCGTGGGGCCCACGTGATTTCCCCTGGGGGCCCACGTTATTTCCCCTGATGGGCCACGTGATTTCCCCGTGGGGCCCACGTGATTTCCCCTGGGGGCCCACGTGATTTCCCCTGGGGGCCCACGTGATTTCACCTGGGGGCCCACGTGATTTCCGGGTGGGGCCCTCGTGATTTCCCCGTGGGGCCCACGTGATTTCCCCTGGGGGCCCACGTGATTTCCCCGTGGGGCCCACGTGATTTCCGGGTGGGGCCCACGTGATTTCCCCGTGGGGCCCACGTGATTTCCCCTGGGGGCCCACGTGATTTCCCCGTTGGGCCCACGTGATTTCCCCTGGGGGCCCACGTGATTTCCCCTGGGGGCCCACGTGATTTCCCCTGGGGGCCCAGGTGATTTCCCCGAGGGGCCCACGTGATTTCCGGGTGGGGCCCACGTGATTTCCCCGTGGGGCCCACGTGATTTCCCCTGGGGGCCCACGTGATTTCCCCTGGGGGCCCACGTGATTTCCCCGTGGGGCCCACGTGATTTCCCCTGGGGTCCCACGTGATTTCCCCTGGGGGCTCTCGTGATTTCCCCGTGGGGCCCACGTGATTTCCCCTGGGGGCCCACGTGATGTCCCCAGGGGGCCCATGTGATTTCCCCTGGGGGCCCACGTGATTTCCCGGTGGGGCCCACCTGATTTCCCCGTGGGGCCCACGTAATTTCCGGGTGGGGCTCACGTGATTTCCGGGTGGCGCCCACGTGATTTCCCCGTGGGGCCCACCTGATTTCCGGGTGGGGCCCACGTGATTTCCCCCGGGGGCCCACGTGATTTCCCCCTGGGGCCCACGAGATTTCCCCTTGGGGCCCACGTGATTTCCGGGTGGGGCCCACGTGATTTCCCCGTGGGGCCTAAGTGATTTCCCCGTGGGGCCCACGTGATTTCCCTGTGGGGCCCACGTGGTTTCCGGGTGGGGCCCACGTGATTTCCCCGTGGGGCCCACGTGATTTCCGGGTGGGGCCCACGTGATTTCCCCGTGGGGCCCACGTGATTTCCCCGTGTGGCCCACGTGATTTCCCCTGGGGGCCCCCTTTTTTTTCCCGTGGGGCCCACGTGATTTCCCCGTGGGGCCCACGTGACTTCCCCTCGGGGCCCACGTGACTTCCCCGTGGGGCCCACGTGATTTCCCCTGGGGGCCCACGTGATTTCCCCGTGGGGCCCACGTGATTTCCAGGTGGGTCCCACGTGATTTCCCCGTGGGGCCCACGTGATTTCCGGGTGGGGGCCACGTGATTTCCACTGGGGGCCCACGTGATTTCCCCGTGGGTCCCACGTGATTTCCCCTGGGGGCCCACGTGATTTCCCCGTGGGGCCCACGTGATTTCCCCGTGGGGCCCACCTGATTTCAGGGTGGGGCCCATGTGATTTCCGGGTGGGGCCGAAGTGATTTCCTTTGGGCCCCATGTGCTTCCCCTGGGGGCCCACGTGATTTCCCCGTGGGTCCCACGTGATATCCCCTGGGGGCCCACGTGATTTCCCCTGGGGGCCCACGTGATTTCCCCTGGGGGCCCACCTGATTTCCCCGTGGGGCCCACGTGATTTCACCTGGGGGCCCACGTGATTTTCCCGTGGTGCCCACGTGATTTCCCCTGTGGGCCCACGTGATTTCCCCGTGGGGCCCACGTGAATTCCCCGTGGGGCCCACGTGATTTCCCCGTGGGGTCCACGTGATTTCAACTGAGGGCCCGCGTGATTTCCCCGTGGGGCCCACGTGATTTCCCCTGGGGCCCACGTGATTTCCGCTGGGGGCCCACGTGATTTCCCCTGGGGGCCCACGTGATTTCCCCGTGGGGCCCACGTGATTTCCCCAGGGGGCCCACGTGATTTCCCCTGGGGGCACACGTGATTTCCCCGTGGGGCCCACGTGATTTCCGGGTGGGGCCCACGTGATTTCCCCGTGGGGCCCAGGTGATTTCCCCGTGGGGCCCACGTGATTTCCCCGTGGAGCCCACGTGATTTCCCCTGAGGGCCCACGTGATTTCCCCGTGGGGCCCACGTGATTTCCCCTGGGGTCCCACGTGATTTCCCCTGGGGGCTCTCGTGATTTCCCCGTGGGGCCCACGTGATTTCCCCTGCGGGCCCACGTGATTTCCCCAGGGGGCCCACGTGATTTCCCCTGGGGGCCCACGTGATTTCCCCGTGGGGCCCACCTGATTTCCCCGTGGGGCCCACGTAATTTCCGGGTGGGGCTCACGTGATTTCCGGGTGGCGCCCAAGTGATTTCCCCGTGGGGCCCACCTGATTTCCGGGTGGGGCCCACGTGATTTCCCCCGGGGGCCCACGTGATTTCCCCCTGGGGCCCACGTGATTTCCCCTTGGGGCCCACGTGATTTCCGGGTGGGGCCCCCGTGATTTCCCCGGGGGGCCTACGTGATTTCTCCGTGGGGCCCACGTGATTTCCCTGTGGGGCCCACGTGATTTCCGGGTGGGGCCCACGTGATTTCCCCGTGGGGCCCACGTGATTTCCGGGTGGGGCCCACGTGATTTCCCCGTGGGGCCCACGTGATTTCCCCGTGTGGCCCACGTGATTTCCCCTGGGGGCCCCCGTGTTTTCCCCGTGGGGCCCACGTGATTTCCCCTGGGGGCCCACGTTATTTCCCCTGATGGGCCACGTGATTTCCCCGTGGGGCCCACGTGATTTCCCCTGGGGGCCCACGTGATTTCCCCTGGGGGCCCACGTGATTTCACCTGGGGGCCCACGTGATTTCCGGGTGGGGCCCTCGTGATTTCCCCGTGGGGCCCACGTGATTTCCCCTGGGGGCCCACGTGATTTCCCCGTGGGGCCCACGTGATTTCCGGGTGGGGCCCACGTGATTTCCCCGTGGGGCCCACGTGATTTCCCCTGGGGGCCCACGTGATTTCCCAGTTGGGCCCACGTGATTTCCCCTGGGGGCACACGTGATTTCCCCTGGGGGCCCACGTGATTTCCCCTGGGGGCCCAGGTGATTTCCCCGAGGGGCCCACGTGATTTCCACGTGGGGCCCACGTGATTTCCCCGTGGGGCCCACGTGATTTCCCCTGGGGGCCCACGTGATTTCCCCTGGGGGCCCACGTGATTTCCCCGTGGGGCCCACGTCTTTTCCCCTTAGGGCCCACGTCATTTCCCCGTGGGGCCCACGTGATTTCCCCGTGGGGCCCACGTGATTTCCCCGTGGGGCCCACGTGATTTCCCCGTGGATCCCACGTGATTTCCCCTGAGGGCCCACGTGATTTCCCCGTGGGGCCCACGTGATTTCCCCTGGGGTCCCACGTGATTTCCCCTGGGGGCTCTCGTGATTTCCCCGTGGGGCCCACGTGATTTCCCCTGCGGGCCCACGTGATTTCCCCAGGGGGCCCACGTGATTTCCCCTGGGGGCCCACGTGATTTCCCCGTGGGGCCCACCTGATTTCCCCGTGGGGCCCACGTAATTTCCGGGTGGGGCTCACGTGATTTCTGGGTGGCGCCCACGTGATTTCCCCGTGGGGCCCACCTGATTTCCGGGTGGGGCCCACGTGATTTCCCCCGGGGGCCCACGTGATTTCCCCCTGGGGCCCACGTGATTTCCCCTTGGGGCCCACGTGATTTCCGGGTGGGGCCCACGTGATTTCCCCGTGGGGCCTACGTGATTTCCCCGTGGGGCCCACGTGATTTCCCTGTGGGGCCCACGTGATTTCCGGGTGGGGCCCACGTGATTTCCCCGTGGGGCCCACGTGATTTCCGGGTGGGGCCCACGTGATTTCCCCGTGGGGCCCACGTGATTTCCCCGTGTGGCCCACGTGATTTCCCCTGGGGGCCCCCGTGTTTTTCCCGTGGGGCCCACGTGATTTCCCCTGGGGGCCCACGTTATTTCCCCTGAGGGGCCACGTGATTTCCCCGTGGGGCCCACGTGATTTCCCCTGGGGGCCAACGTGATTTCCCCTGGGGGCCCACGTGATTTCACCTGGGGGCCCACGTGATTTCCGGGTGGGGCCCTCGTGATTTCCCCGTGGGGCCCACGTCTTTTCCCCTGGGGGCCCACGTCATTTCCCCTGGGGGCCCACGTGATTTCCCCGTGGGGCCCACGTCATTTCCCCTGAGGGCCCACGTCATTTCCCCGTGGGGCCCACGTGATTTCCCCTGGGGGCACACGTGATTTCCCCGTGGGGCCCACGTGATTTCCGGGTGGGGCCTCGTGATTTCCGGGTGGGGCCCACGTGATTTCCCCGTGGGGCCCACGTGATTTCCCCGTGGGGCCCACGTGATTTCCCCGTGGGGCCCACGTGATTTCCCCAGGGGGCCCACGTGATTTCCCCTCGGGGCCCACGTGACTTCCCCGTGGGGCCCACGTGATTTCCCCTGGGGGCCCACGTGATTTCCCCGTGGGGCCCACGTGATTTCCAGGTGGGTCCCACGTGATTTCCCCGTGGGGCCCACGTGATTTCCGGGTGGGGGCCACGTGATTTCCACTGGGGGCCCACGTGATTTCCCCGTGGGGCCCACGTGATTTCCCCTGGGGGCCCACGTGATTTCCCCGTGGGGCCCACGTGATTTCCCCGTGGGGCCCACCTGATTTAAGGGTGGGGCCCATGTGATTTCCGGGTGGGGCCGAAGTGATTTCCTTTGGGCCCCACGTGCTTCCCCTGGGGGCCCACGTGCTTTCCCCGTGGGGCCCACGTGATTTCCCCTGGGGGCCCACGTGATTTCCCCGTGGGGCCCACGTGATTTCCCCGTGGGGCCCACCTGATTTCAGGGTGGGGCCCATGTGATTTCCGGGTGGGGCCGAAGTGATTTCCTTTGGGCCCCATGTGCTTCCCCTGGGGGCCCACGTGATTTCCCCGTGGGTCCCACGTGATATCCCCTGGGGGCCCACGTGATTTCCCCTGGGGGCCCACGTGATTTCCCCTGGGGGCCCACGTGATTTCCCCGTGGGGCCCACGTGATTTCACCTGGGGGCCCACGTGATTTTCCCGTGGTGCCCACGTGATTTCCCCTGTGGGCCCACGTGATTTCCCCGTGGGGCCCACGTGAATTCCCCGTGGGGCCCACGTGATTTCCCCGTGGGGTCCACGTGATTTCAACTGAGGGCCCGCGTGATTTCCCCGTGGGGCCCACGTGATTTCCCCTGGGGCCCACGTGATTTCCGCTGGGGGCCCACGTGATTTCCCCTGGGGGCCCACGTGATTTCCCCGTGGGGCCCACGTGATTTCCCCAGGGGGCCCACGTGATTTCCCCTGGGGGCACACGTGATTTCCCCGTGGGGCCCACGTGATTTCCGCGTGGGGCCCACGTGATTTCCCCGTGGGGCCCACGTGATTTCCCCGTGGGGCCCACGTGATTTCCCCGTGGAGCCCACGTGATTTCCCCTGAGGGCCCACGTGATTTCCCCGTGGGGCCCACGTGATTTCCCCTGGGGTCCCACGTGATTTCCCCTGGGGGCTCTCGTGATTTCCCCGTGGGGCCCACGTGATTTCCCCTGCGGGCCCACGTGATTTCCCCAGGGGGCCCACGTGATTTCCCCTGGGGGCCCACGTGATTTCCCCGTGGGGCCCACCTGATTTCCCCGTGGGGCCCACGTAATTTCCGGGTGGGGCTCACGTGATTTCCGGGTGGCGCCCACGTGATTTCCCCGTGGGGCCCACCTGATTTCCGGGTGGGGCCCACGTGATTTTCCCCGGGGGCCCACGTGATTTCCCCCTGGGGCCCACGTGATTTCCCCTTGGGGCCCACGTGATTTCCGGGTGGGGCCCACGTGATTTCCCCGTGGGGCCTACGTGATTTCTCCGTGGGGCCCACGTGATTTCCCTGTGGGGCCCACGTGATTTCCGGGTGGGGCCCACGTGATTTCCCCGTGGGGCCCACGTGATTTCCGGGTGGGGCCCACGTGATTTCCCCGTGGGGCCCACGTGATTTCCCCGTGTGGCCCACGTGATTTCCCCTGGGGGCCCCCGTGTTTTCCCCGTGGGGCCCACGTGATTTCCCCTGGGGGCCCACGTTATTTCCCCTGATGGGCCACGTGATTTCCCCGTGGGGCCCACGTGATTTCCCCTGGGGGCCCACGTGATTTCCCCTGGGGGCCCACGTGATTTCACCTGGGGGCCCACGTGATTTCCGGGTGGGGCCCTCGTGATTTCCCCGTGGGGCCCACGTGATTTCCCCTGGGGGCCCACGTGATTTCCCCGTGGGGCCCACGTGATTTCCGGGTGGGGCCCACGTGATTTCCCCGTGGGGCCCACGTGATTTCCCCTGGGGGCCCACGTGATTTCCCAGTTGGGCCCACGTGATTTCCCCTGGGGGCACACGTGATTTCCCCTGGGGGCCCACGTGATTTCCCCTGGGGGCCCAGGTGATTTCCCCGAGGGGCCCACGTGATTTCCACGTGGGGCCCACGTGATTTCCCCGTGGGGCCCACGTGATTTCCCCTGGGGGCCCACGTGATTTCCCCTGGGGGCCCACGTGATTTCCCCGTGGGGCCCACGTCTTTTCCCCTTAGGGCCCACGTGATTTCCCCGTGGGGCCCACGTGATTTCCCCGTGGGGCCCACGTGATTTCCCCGTGGGGCCCACGTGATTTCCCCGTGGAGCCCACGTGATTTCCCCTGAGGGCCCACGTGATTTCCCCGTGGGGCCCACATGATTTCCCCTGGGGTCCCACGTGATTTCCCCTGGGGGCTCTCGTGATTTCCCCGTGGGGCCCACGTGATTTCCCCTGCGGGCCCACGTGATTTCCCCAGGGGGCCCACGTGATTTCCCCTGGGGGCCCACGTGATTTCCCCGTGGGGCCCACCTGATTTCCCCGTGGGGCCCACGTAATTTCCGGGTGGGGCTCACGTGATTTCTGGGTGGCGCCCACGTGATTTCCCCGTGGGGCCCACCTGATTTCCGGGTGGGGCCCACGTGATTTCCCCCGGGGGCCCACGTGATTTCCCCCTGGGGCCCACGTGATTTCCCCTTGGGGCCCACGTGATTTCCGGGTGGGGCCCACGTGATTTCCCCGTGGGGCCTACGTGATTTCCCCGTGGGGCCCACGTGATTTCCCTGTGGGGCCCACGTGATTTCCGGGTGGGGCCCACGTGATTTCCCCGTGGGGCCCACGTGATTTCCGGGTGGGGCCCACGTGATTTCCCCGTGGGGCCCACGTGATTTCCCCGTGTGGCCCACGTGATTTCCCCTGGGGGCCCCCGTGTTTTTCCCGTGGGGCCCACGTGATTTCCCCTGGGGGCCCACGTTATTTCCCCTGAGGGGCCACGTGATTTCCCCGTGGGGCCCACGTGATTTCCCCTGGGGGCCAACGTGATTTCCCCTGGGGGCCCACGTGATTTCACCTGGGGGCCCACGTGATTTCCGGGTGGGGCCCTCGTGATTTCCCCGTGGGGCCCACGTGATTTCCCCTGGGGGCCCACGTGATTTCCCCTGGGGGCCCACGTGATTTCCCCGTGGGGCCCACGTCTTTTCCCCTGAGGGCCCACGTCATTTCCCCGTGGGGCCCACGTGATTTCCCCTGGGGGCACACGTGATTTCCCCGTGGGGCCCACGTGATTTCCGGGTGGGGCCTCGTGATTTCCGGGTGGGGCCCACGTGATTTCCCCGTGGGGCCCACGTGATTTCCCCGTGGGGCCCACGTGATTTCCCCGTGGGGCCCACGTGATTTCCCCAGGGGGCCCACGTGATTTCCCCTCGGGGCCCACGTGACTTCCCCGTGGGGCCCACGTGATTTCCCCTGGGGGCCCACGTGATTTCCCCGTGGGGCCCACGTGATTTCCAGGTGGGTCCCACGTGATTTCCCCGTGGGGCCCACGTGATTTCCGGGTGGGGGCCACGTGATTTCCACTGGGGGCCCACGTGATTTCCCCGTGGGGCCCACGTGATTTCCCCTGGGGGCCCACGTGATTTCCCCGTGGGGCCCACGTGATTTCCCCGTGGGGCCCACCTGATTTAAGGGTGGGGCCCATGTGATTTCCGGGTGGGGCCGAAGTGATTTCCTTTGGGCCCCACGTGCTTCCCCTGGGGGCCCACGTGATTTCCCCGTGGGGCCCACGTGATATCCCCTGGGGGCCCACGTGATTTCCCCTGGGGGCCCACGTGATTTCCCCTGGGGGCCCACGTGATTTCCCCATGGGGCCCACGTGATTTCACCTGGGGGCCCACGTGATTTCCCCGTGGGGCCCACGTGATTTCCAGGTGGGGCCCACGTGATTTCCCCGTGGGGCCCACGTGATTTCAGGGTGGGGCCCACGTGATTTTCACGTGGGGCCCACGTGGTTTCCCCGTGGGGCCCACGTGATTTCCCCGTGGGGCCCACATGATTTCCCCTGGGGGCCCACGTGTTTTCCCCTAGGGGCCCACGTGATTTCCGGGTGGGGCCCACGTGATTTCCCCGTGGGGCCCACGTGATTTCCGGGTGGGGCCCACGTGATTTCCCCGTGGGGCCCAAGTGATTTCCCCTGAGGGCCCACGTGATTTCCCCTGGGGGCCCAAGTGATTTCCCCGTGCGGCCCACGTGATTTCCGGGAGGGGCCCACGTGATTTCCCCGTGGGGCCCACGTGATTTCCGGGTGGGGCCCACGTGATTTCCCCGTGGGGCCCACGTGATTTCCCCGTGGGTCCCACGTGATTTCCGGGTGGGGCCCACGTGATTTCCCCTGGGGGCCCACGTGATTTCCCCGTGTGGCCCACGTGATTTCCCCATGGGGCCCACGTGATTTTCCCGTGGTGCCCACGTGATTTCCCCTGGGGGCCCACGTGATTTCCCCGTGGGGCCCACGTGAATTCCCCGTGGGGCCCACGTGATTTCCCCGTGGGGTCCACGTGATTTCAACTGAGGGCCCGCGTGATTTCCCCGTGGGGCCCACGTGATTTCCCCGTGGGGCCCACTTGATTTCCGCTGGGGGCCCACGTGATTTCCCCTGGGGGCCCACGTGATTTCCCCGTGGGGCCCACGTGATTTCCCCAGGGGGCCCACGTGATTTCCCCTGGGGGCACACGTGATTTCCCCGTGGGGCCCACGTGATTTCCGGGTGGGGGCCACGTGATTTCCACTGGGGGCCCACGTGATTTCCCCGTGTTGCCCACGTGATTTCCCCTGGGGGCCCACGTGATTTCCCCGTGGGGCCCACGTGATTTCCCCGTGGGGCCCACCTGATTTCCGGGTGGGGCCCATGTGATTTCCGGGTGGGGCCGACGTGATTTCCTCTGGGGCCCCACGTGATTTCCCCTGGGGGCCCACGTGATTTCCCCGTGGGGCCCACGTGATTTCCCCATGGGGCCCACGTGATTTCCCCAGGGGGCCCACGTGATTTCCCCTGGGGGCCCACGTTATTTCCCCGTGGGGCCCACGTGATTTCCCCTGGGGGCCCCGGTGATTTCCCCTGGGGGCCCACGTGATTTCCCCGTGGGGCCCACGTGATTTCCCCTGCAGGCCCACGTGATTTCCCCTGGGGGCCCACGTGATTTCCCCTGGGGGCGCACGTGATTTCCCCTGGGGGCCCACGTGATTTCGCCGTGGGGCCCACGTGATTTCCGGGTGGGGCCCACGTGATTTCCCCTGAGGTCCCACGTGATTTCCCCGTGGGGCCCACGTGATTTCCCCTGGGGGCCCACGTGATTTCCCCTGAGGGGCCACGTGATTTCCCCATGGGGCCCACGTGATTTCCCCTGGGGGCCCACGTGATTTCCCCGTGGGGCCCACTTGATTTCCCCGTGGGGCCCACGTGATTTCCGGGTGGGGCCCACGTGATTTCCCCTGAGGGCCCACGTGATTTCCCCGTGGGGCCCACGTGATTTCCCCTGGGGTCCCACGTGATTTCCCCTGGGGGCTCTCGAGATTTCCCCGTGGGGCCCACGTGATTTCCCCTGCGGGCCCACGTGATTTCCCCAGGGGGCCCACGTGATTTCCCCTGGGGGCCCACGTGATTTCCCCGTGGGGCCCACGTGATTTCCCCGTGGGGCCCACGTGATTTCCCCGTGGGTCCCACGTGATTTCCCCGTGGGGCCCACGTGATTTCCCCTGGGGACCCACGTGATTTCCCCTGGGGGCCGACGTGATTTCCCCGTGGGGCCCATGTGATTTCCCCGTGGGGCCCACGTGATTTCCCCGTGGGGCCCACGTGATTTCCCCTGGGGGCCCACGTGATTTCCCCGTGGGGCCCACGTGATTTCCCCGTTGGGCCCACGTGATTTCCCCTGGGGGCCCACGTGATTTCCCCTGGGGGCCCACGTGATTTCCCCGTGGGACCCACGTGATTTCCGGGTGGGGCCCACGTGATTTCCCCGTGGGGCCCACGTGATTTGCCCTGGGGGCCCACGTGATTTCCCCGTGGGGCCCACGTGATTTCAGGGTGGGGCCCACGTGATTTTCACGTGGGGCCCACGTGGTTTCCCCGTGGGGTCCACGTGATTTCCCCGTGGGGCCCACGTGATTTCCCCTGGGGGCCCACGTGATTTCCCCGTGGGGGCCCACGTGATTTCCCCGTGGGGCCCACGTGATTTCCCCGTGGGGCCCAAGTGATTTCCCCTGAGGGCCCACGTGATTTCCCCTGGGGGCCCAAGAGATTTCCCCGTGCGGCCCACGTGATTTCCGGGTGGGGCCCACTTGATTTCCCCGTGGGGCCCACGTGATTTCCGGGTGGGGCCCACGTGATTTCCCCGTGGGGCCCACGTGATTTCCCCTGGGGGCTCACGTGATTTCCCCGTGGGGCCCACGTGATTTCCCCGTGGGGCCCACGTGATTTCCCCGTGGGTCCCACGTGATTTCCGGGTGGGGCCCACGTGATTTCCCCTGGGGGCCCACGTGATTTCCCCGTGTGGCCCACGTGATTTCCCCATGGGGCCCACGTGATTTTCCCGTGGTGCCCACGTGATTTCCCCTGGGGGCCCACGTGATTTCCCCGTGGGGCCCACGTGAATTCCCCGTGGGGCCCACGTGATTTCCCCGTGGGGTCCACGTGATTTCAACTGAGGGCCCACGTGATTTCCCCGTGGGGCCCACGTGATTTCCCCTGGGTCCCACGTGATTTCCGCTGGGGGCCCACGTGATTTCCCCTGGGGGCCCACGTGATTTCCCCGTGGGGCCCACGTGATTTCCCCAGGGGGCCCACGTGATTTCCCCTGGGGCCACACGTGATTTCCCCGTGGGGCCCACGTGATTTCCGGGTGGGGCCCACGTGATTTCCCCGTGGGGCCCACGTGATTTCCCCGTGGGGCCCACGTGATTTCCCCGTGGAGCCCACGTGATTTCCCCTGAGGGCCCACGTGATTTCCCCGTGGGGCCCACGTGATTTCCCCTGGGGTCCCACGTGATTTCCCCTGGGGGCTCACGTGATTTCCCCGTGGGGCCCACGTGATTTCCCCGTGGGGCCCACGTGATTTCCCCGTGGGTCCCACGTGATTTCCGGGTGGGGCCCACGTGATTTCACCTGGGGGCCCACGTGATTTCCGGGTGGGGCCCTCGTGATTTCCCCGTGGGGCCCACGTGATTTCCCCTGGGGGCCCACGTGATTTCCCCTGGGGGCCCACGTGATTTCCCCGTGGGGCCCACGTCTTTTCCCCTGAGGGCCCACGTCATTTCCCCGTGGGGCCCACGTGATTTCCCCTGGGGGCCCACGTGATTTACCCGTGGGGCCCACGTGATTTCCCCAGGGGGCCCACGTGATTTCCCCTGGGGCCACACGTGATTTCCCCGTGGGGCCCACGTGATTTCCGGGTGGGGCCCACGTGATTTCCCCGTGGGGCCCACGTGATTTCCCCGTGGGGCCCACGTGATTTCCCCGTGGAGCCCACGTGCTTCCCCTGGGGGCCCACGTGATTTCCCCGTGGGGCCCACGTGATATCCCCTGGGGGCCCACGTGATTTCCCCTGGGGGCCCACGTGATTTCCCCTGGGGGCCCACGTGATTTCCCCATGGGGCCCACGTGATTTCACCTGGGGGCCCACGTGATTTCCCCTGGGGGCCCACGTGATTTCCCAGTGGGGCCCACGTGATTTCCGGGTGGGGCCCACGTGATTTCCCCGTGGGGCCCACGTGATTTCAGGGTGGGGCCCACGTGATTTTCACGTGGGGCCCACGTGGTTTCCCCGTGGGGCCCACGTGATTTCCCCGTGGGGCCCACGTGATTTCCCCTGGGGGCCCACGTGATTTCCCCTGGGGGCCCACGTGATTTCCCCGTGGGGCCCACGTGATTTCACCTGGGGGCCCACGTGATTTCCCCTGGGGGCCCACGTGATTTCCCCGTGGGGCCCACGTGATTTCCGGGTGGGGCCCACGTGATTTCCCCGTGGGGCCCACGTGATTTCCCGGTGGGGCCCACGTGATTTCCCCGTGGGGCCCAAGTGATTTCCCCTGAGGGCCCACGTGATTTCCCCTGGGGGCCCAAGTGATTTCCCCGTGCGGCCCACGTGATTTCCGGGTGGGGCCCACGTGATTTCCCCGTGGGGCCCATGTGATATCCGGGTGGGGCCCACGTGATTTCCCCGTGGGGCCCACGTGATTTCCCCGTGGGTCCCACGTGATTTCCGGGTGGGGCCCACGTGATTTCCCCTGGGGGCCCACGTGATTTCCCCGTGTGGCCCACGTGATTTCCCCATGGGGCCCACGTGATTTTCCCGTGGTGCCCACGTGATTTCCCCTGGGGGCCCACGTGATTTCCCCGTGGGGCCCACGTGAATTCCCCGTGGGGCCCACGTGATTTCCCCGTGGGGTCCACGTGATTTCAACTGAGGGCCCGCGTGATTTCCCCGTGGGGCCCACGTGATTTCCCCTGGGGCCCACGTGATTTCCGTTCGGGGCCCACGTGATTTCCCCTGGGGGCCCACGTGATTTCCCCGTGGGGCCCACGTGATTTCCCCAGGGGGCCCACGTGATTTCCCCTGGGGGCACACGTGATTTCCCCGTGGGGCCCACGTGATTTCCGGGTGGGGCCCACGTGATTTCCCCGTGGGGCCCACGTGATTTCCCCGTGGGGCCCACGTGATTTCCCCGTGGAGCCCACGTGATTTCCCCTGAGGGCCCACGTGATTTCCCCGTGGGGCCCACGTGATTTCCCCTGGGGTCCCACGTGATTTCCCCTGGGGGCTCTCGTGATTTCCCCGTGGGGCCCACGTGATTTCCCCTGCGGGCCCACGTGATTTCCCCAGGGGGCCCACGTGATTTCCCCTGGGGGCCCACGTGATTTCCCCGTGGGGCCCACCTGATTTCCCCGTGGGGCCCACGTAATTTCCGGGTGGGGCTCACGTGATTTCCGGGTGGCGCCCAAGTGATTTCCCCGTGGGGCCCACCTGATTTCCGGGTGGGGCCCACGTGATTTCCCCCGGGGGCCCACGTGATTTCCCCCTGGGGCCCACGTGATTTCCCCTTGGGGCCCACGTGATTTCCGGGTGGGGCCCACGTGATTTCCCCGTGGGGCCTACGTGATTTCTCCGTGGGGCCCACGTGATTTCCCTGTGGGGCCCACGTGATTTCCGGGTGGGGCCCACGTGATTTCCCCGTGGGGCCCACGTGATTTCCCCGTGGGGCCCACCTGATTTCCCCGTGGGGCCCACGTGATTTCCCCGTGTGGCCCACGTGATTTCCCCTGGGGGCCCCCGTGTTTTCCCCGTGGGGCCCACGTGATTTCCCCTGGGGGCCCACGTTATTTCCCCTGATGGGCCACGTGATTTCCCCGTGGGGCCCACGTGATTTCCCCTGGGGGCCCACGTGATTTCCCCTGGGGGCCCACGTGATTTCACCTGGGGGCCCACGTGATTTCCGGGTGGGGCCCTCGTGATTTCCCCGTGGGGCCCACGTGATTTCCCCTGGGGGCCCACGTGATTTCCCCGTGGGGCCCACGTGATTTCCGGGTGGGGCCCACGTGATTTCCCCGTGGGGCCCACGTGATTTCCCCTGGGGGCCCACGTGATTTCCCAGTTGGGCCCACGTGATTTCCCCTGGGGGCACACGTGATTTCCCCTGGGGGCCCACGTGATTTCCCCTGGGGGCCCAGGTGATTTCCCCGAGGGGCCCACGTGATTTCCACGTGGGGCCCACGTGATTTCCCCGTGGGGCCCACGTGATTTCCCCTGGGGGCCCACGTGATTTCCCCTGGGGGCCCACGTGATTTCCCCGTGGGGCCCACGTCTTTTCCCCTGAGGGCCCACGTCATTTCCCCGTGGGGCCCACGTGATTTCCCCGTGGGGCCCACGTGATTTCCCCGTGGGGCCCACGTGATTTCCCCGTGGATCCCACGTGATTTCCCCTGAGGGCCCACGTGATTTCCCCGTGGGGCCCACATGATTTCCCCTGGGGTCCCACGTGATTTCCCCTGGGGGCTCTCGTGATTTCCCCGTGGGGCCCACGTGATTTCCCCTGCGGGCCCACGTGATTTCCCCAGGGGGCCCACGTGATTTCCCCTGGGGGCCCACGTGATTTCCCCGTGGGGCCCACCTGATTTCCCCGTGGGGCCCACGTAATTTCCGGGTGGGGCTCACGTGATTTCTGGGTGGCGCCCACGTGATTTCCCCGTGGGGCCCACCTGATTTCCGGGTGGGGCCCACGTGATTTCCCCCGGGGGCCCACGTGATTTCCCCCTGGGGCCCACGTGATTTCCCCTTGGGGCCCACGTGATTTCCGGGTGGGGCCCACGTGATTTCCCCGTGGGGCCTACGTGATTTCTCCGTGGGGCCCACGTGATTTCCCTGTGGGGCCCACGTGATTTCCGGGTGGGGCCCACGTGATTTCCCCGTGGGGCCCACGTGATTTCCGGGTGGGGCCCACGTGATTTCCCCGTGCGGCCCACGTGATTTCCCCGTGTGGCCCACGTGATTTCCCCTGGGGGCCCCCGTGTTTTCCCCGTGGGGCCCACGTGATTTCCCCTGGGGGCCCACGTTATTTCCCCTGATGGGCCACGTGATTTCCCCGTGGGGCCCACGTGATTTCCCCTGGGGGCCCACGTGATTTCCCCTGGGGGCCCACGTGATTTCACCTGGGGGCCCACGTGATTTCCGGGTGGGGCCCTCGTGATTTCCCCGTGGGGCCCACGTGATTTCCCCTGGGGGCCCACGTGATTTCCCCGTGGGGCCCACGTGATTTCCGGGTGGGGCCCACGTGATTTCCCCGTGGGGCCCACGTGATTTCCCCTGGGGGCCCACGTGATTTCCCAGTTGGGCCCACGTGATTTCCCCTGGGGGCACACGTGATTTCCCCTGGGGGCCCACGTGATTTCCCCTGGGGGCCCAGGTGATTTCCCCGAGGGGCCCACGTGATTTCCACGTGGGGCCCACGTGATTTCCCCGTGGGGCCCACGTGATTTCCCCTGGGGGCCCACGTGATTTCCCCTGGGGGCCCACGTGATTTCCCCGTGGGGCCCACGTCTTTTCCCCTGAGGGCCCACGTCATTTCCCCGTGGGGCCCACGTGATTTCCCCGTGGGGCCCACGTGATTTCCCCGTGGGGCCCACGTGATTTCCCCGTGGATCCCACGTGATTTCCCCTGAGGGCCCACGTGATTTCCCCGTGGGGCCCACATGATTTCCCCTGGGGTCCCACGTGATTTCCCCTGGGGGCTCTCGTGATTTCCCCGTGGGGCCCACGTGATTTCCCCTGCGGGCCCACGTGATTTCCCCGGGGGGCCCACGTGATTTCCCCTGGGGGCCCACGTGATTTCCCCGTGGGGCCCACCTGATTTCCCCGTGGGGCCCACGTAATTTCCGGGTGGGGCTCACGTGATTTCTGGGTGGCGCCCACGTGATTTCCCCGTGGGGCCCACCTGATTTCCGGGTGGGGCCCACGTGATTTCCCCCGGGGGCCCACGTGATTTCCCCCTGGGGCCCACGTGATTTCCCCTTGGGGCCCACGTGATTTCCGGGTGGGGCCCACGTGATTTCCCCGTGGGGGCCTACGTGATTTCCCCGTGGGGCCCACGTGATTTCCCTGTGGGGCCCACGTGATTTCCGGGTGGGGCCCACGTGATTTCCCCGTGGGGCCCACGTGATTTCCGGGTGGGGCCCACGTGATTTCCCCGTGGGGCCCACGTGATTTCCCCGTGTGGCCCACGTGATTTCCCCTGGGGGCCCCCGTGTTTTTCCCGTGGGGCCCACGTGATTTCCCCTGGGGGCCCACGTTATTTCCCCTGAGGGGCCACGTGATTTCCCCGTGGGGCCCACGTGATTTCCCCTGGGGGCCAACGTGATTTCCCCTGGGGGCCCACGTGATTTCACCTGGAGGCCCACGTGATTTCCGGGTGGGGCCCTCGTGATTTCCCCGTGGGGCCCACGTGATTTCCCCTGGGGGCCCACGTGATTTCCCCTGGGGGCCCACGTGATTTCCCCGTGGGGCCCACGTCTTTTCCCCTGAGGGCCCACGTCATTTCCCCGTGGGGCCCACATGATTTCCCCTGGGGGCACACGTGATTTCCCCGTGGGGCCCACGTGATTTCCGGGTGGGGCCTCGTGATTTCCGGGTGGGGCCCACGTGATTTCCCCGTGGGGCCCACGTGATTTCCCCGTGGGGCCCACGTGATTTCCCCGTGGGGCCCACGTGATTTCCCCAGGGGGCCCACGTGATTTCCCCTCGGGGCCCACGTGACTTCCCCGTGGGGCCCACGTGATTTCCCCTGGGGGCCCACGTGATTTCCCCGTGGGGCCCACGTGATTTCCAGGTGGGTCCCACGTGATTTCCCCGTGGGGCCCACGTGATTTCCGGGTGGGGGCCACGTGATTTCCACTGGGGGCCCACGTGATTTCCCCGTGGGGCCCACGTGATTTCCCCTGGGGGCCCACGTGATTTCCCCGTGGGGCCCACGTGATTTCCCCGTGGGGCCCACCTGATTTAAGGGTGGGGCCCATGTGATTTCCGGGTGGGGCCGAAGTGATTTCCTTTGGGCCCCACGTGCTTCCCCTGGGGGCCCACGTGATTTCCCCGTGGGGCCCACGTGATATCCCCTGGGGGCCCACGTGATTTCCCCTGGGGGCCCACGTGATTTCCCCTGGGGGCCCACGTGATTTCCCCGTGGGGCCCACGTGATTTCACCTGGGGGCCCACGTGATTTCCCCGTGGGGCCCACGTGATTTCCAGGTGGGGCCCACGTGATTTCCCCGTGGGGCCCACGTGATTTCAGGGTGGGGCCCACGTGATTTTCACGTGGGGCCCACGTGGTTTCCCCGTGGGGCCCACGTGATTTCCCCGTGGGGCCCACATGATTTCCCCTGGGGGCCCACGTGATTTCCCCGTGGGGCCCACGTGATTTCCGGGTGGGGCCCACGTGATTTCCCCGTGGGGCCCACGTGATTTCCCCGTGGGTCCCACGTGATTTCCGGGTGGGGCCCACGTGATTTCCCCTGGGGGCCCACGTGATTTCCCCGTGTGGCCCATGTGATTTCCCCATGGGGCCCACGTGATTTTCCCGTGGTGCCCACGTGATTTCCCCTGGGGGCCCACGTGATTTCCCCGTGGGGCCCACGTGAATTCCCCCTGGGGCCCACGTGATTTCCCCGTGGGGTCCACGTGATTTCAACTGAGGGCCCACGTGATTTCCCAGTGGGGCCCACGTGATTTCCCCGTGGGGCCCACTTGATTTCCGCTGGGGGCCCACGTGATTTCCCCTGGGGGCCCACGTGATTTCCCCGTGGGGCCCACGTGATTTCCCCAGGGGGCCCACGTGATTTCCCCTGGGGGCACACGTGATTTCCCCGTGGGGCCCACGTGATTTCCGGGTGGGGCCCACGTGATTTCCCTGTGGGGCCCACGTGATTTCCGGGTGGGGCCCACGTGATTTCCCCGTGGAGCCCACGTGATTTCCCCTGAGGGCCCACGTGATTTCCCCGTGGGGCCCACGTGATTTCCCCTGGGGTCCCACGTGATTTCCCCTGGGGGCTCTCGTGATTTCCCCGTGGGGCCCACGTGATTTCCCCTGCGGGCCCACGTGATTTCCCCAGGGGGCCCACGTGATTTCCCCGGGGGGCCCACGTGATTTCCCCGTGGGGCCCACCTGATTTCCCCGTGGGGCCCACGTAATTTCCGGGTGGGGCTCACGTGATTTCCGGGTGGCGCCCACGTGATTTCCCCGTGGGGCCCACCTGATTTCCGGGTGGGGCCCACGTGATTTCCCCCGGGGGCCCACGTGATTTCCCCCTGGGGCCCACGTGATTTCCCCTTGGGGCCCACGTGATTTCCGGGTGGGGCCCACGTGATTTCCCCGTGGGGCCTACGTGATTTCTCCGTGGGGCCCACGTGATTTCCCTGTGGGGCCCACGTGATTTCCGGGTGGGGCCCACGTGATTTCCCCGTGGTTCCCACGTGATTTCCGGGTGGGGCCCACGTGATTTCCCCGTGGGGCCCACGTTATTTCCCCGTGTGGCCCACGTGATTTCCCCTGGGGGCCCCCGTGTTTTCCCCGTGGGGCCCACGTGAATTCCCCTGGGGGCCCACGTTATTTCCCCTGATGGGCCACGTGATTTCCCCGTGGGGCCCACGTGATTTCCCCTGGGGGCCCACGTGATTTCCCCTGGGGGCCCACATGATTTCACCTGGGGGCCCACGTGATTTCCGGGTGGGGCCCTCGTGATTTCCCCGTGGGGCCCACGTGATTTCCCCTGGGGGCCCACGTGATTTCCCCTGGGGGCCCACGTGATTTCCCCGTGGGGCCCACCTGATTTCCCCGTGGGGCCCACGTAATTTCCGGGTGGGGCTCACGTGATTTCCGGGTGGCGCCCACGTGATTTCCCCGTGGGGCCCACCTGATTTCCGGGTGGGGCCCACGTGATTTCCCCCGGGGGCCCACGTGATTTCCCCCTGGGGCCCACGTGATTTCCCCTTGGGGCCCACGTGATTTCCGGGTGGGGCCCACGTGATTTCCCCGTGGGGCCAACGTGTTTTCCCCGTGGGGCCCACGTGATTTCCCTGTGGGGCCCACGTGATTTCCCCGTGGGGCCCACGTGATTTCCCCGTGGGGCCCACGTGATGTCCGGGTGGGGCCCACGTGATTTCCCCGTGGGGCCCACGTGATTTCCCCGTGTGGCCCACGTGATTTCCCCTGGGGGCCCCCGTGTTTTTCCCGTGGGGCCCACGTGATTTCCCCTGGGGGCCCACGTTATTTCCCCTGAGGGGCCACGTGATTTCCCCGTGGGGCCCACGTGATTTCCCCTGGGGGCCAACGTGATTTCCCCTGGGGGCCCACGTGATTTCACCTGGAGGCCCACGTGATTTCCGGGTGGGGCCCTCGTGATTTCCCCGTGGGGCCCACGTGATTTCCCCTGGGGGCCCACGTGATTTCCCCTGGGGGCCCACGTGATTTCCCCGTGGGGCCCACGTCTTTTCCCCTGAGGGCCCACGTCATTTCCCCGTGGGGCCCACATGATTTCCCCTGGGGGCACACGTGATTTCCCCGTGGGGCCCACGTGATTTCCGGGTGGGGCCTCGTGATTTCCGGGTGGGGCCCACGTGATTTCCCCGTGGGGCCCACGTGATTTCCCCGTGGGGCCCACGTGATTTCCCCGTGGGGCCCACGTGATTTCCCCAGGGGGCCCACGTGATTTCCCCTCGGGGCCCACGTGACTTCCCCGTGGGGCCCACGTGATTTCCCCTGGGGGCCCACGTGATTTCCCCGTGGGGCCCACGTGATTTCCAGGTGGGTCCCACGTGATTTCCCCGTGGGGCCCACGTGATTTCCGGGTGGGGGCCACGTGATTTAAACTGGGGGCCCACGTGATTTCCCCGTGGGGCCCACGTGATTTCCCCTGGGGGCCCACGTGATTTCCCCGTGGGGCCCACGTGATTTCCCCGTGGGGCCCACCTGATTTAAGGGTGGGGCCCATGTGATTTCCGGGTGGGGCCGAAGTGATTTCCTTTGGGCCCCACGTGCTTCCCCTGGGGGCCCACGTGATTTCCCCGTGGGGCCCACGTGATATCCCCTGGGGGCCCACGTGATTTCCCCTGGGGGCCCACGTGATTTCCCCTGGGGGCCCACGTGATTTCCCCGTGGGGCCCACGTGATTTCACCTGGGGGCCCACGTGATTTCCCCGTGGGGCCCACGTGATTTCCAGGTGGGGCCCACGTGATTTCCCCGTGGGGCCCACGTGATTTCAGGGTGGGGCCCACGTGATTTTCACGTGGGGCCCACGTGGTTTCCCCGTGGGGCCCACGTGATTTCCCCGTGGGGCCCACATGATTTCCCCTGGGGGCCCACGTGATTTCCCCGTGGGGCCCACGTGATTTCCGGGTGGGGCCCACGTGATTTCCCCGTGGGGCCCACGTGATTTCCCCGTGGGTCCCACGTGATTTCCGGGTGGGGCCCACGTGATTTCCCCTGGGGGCCCACGTGATTTCCCCGTGTGGCCCATGTGATTTCCCCATGGGGCCCACGTGATTTTCCCGTGGTGCCCACGTGATTTCCCCTGGGGGCCCACGTGATTTCCCCGTGGGGCCCACGTGAATTCCCCCTGGGGCCCACGTGATTTCCCCGTGGGGTCCACGTGATTTCAACTGAGGGCCCACGTGATTTCCCAGTGGGGCCCACGTGATTTCCCCGTGGGGCCCACTTGATTTCCGCTGGGGGCCCACGTGATTTCCCCTGGGGGCCCACGTGATTTCCCCGTGGGGCCCACGTGATTTCCCCAGGGGGCCCACGTGATTTCCCCTGGGGGCACACGTGATTTCCCCGTGGGGCCCACGTGATTTCCGGGTGGGGCCCACGTGATTTCCCTGTGGGGCCCACGTGATTTCCCCGTGGGGCCCACGTGATTTCCCCGTGGAGCCCACGTGATTTCCCCTGAGGGCCCACGTGATTTCCCCGTGGGGCCCACGTGATTTCCCCTGGGGTCCCACGTGATTTCCCCTGGGGGCTCTCGTGATTTCCCCGTTGGGCCCACGTGATTTCCCCTGCGGGCCCACGTGATTTCCCCAGGGGGCCCACGTGATTTCCCCTGGGGGCCCACGTGATTTCCCCGTGGGGCCCACCTGATTTCCCCGTGGGGCCCACGTAATTTCCGGGTGGGGCTCACGTGATTTCCGGGTGGCGCCCACGTGATTTCCCCGTGGGGCCCACCTGATTTCCGGGTGGGGCCCACGTGATTTCCCCCGGGGGCCCACGTGATTTCCCCCTGGGGCCCACGTGATTTCCCCTTGGGGCCCATGTGATTTCCGGGTGGGGCCCACGTGATTTCCCCGTGGGGCCTACGTGATTTCTCCGTGGGGCCCACGTGATTTCCCTGTGGGGCCCACGTGATTTCCGGGTGGGGCCCACGTGATTTCCCCGTGGTTCCCACGTGATTTCCGGGTGGGGCCCACGTGATTTCCCCGTGGGGCCCACGTTATTTCCCCGTGTGGCCCACGTGATTTCCCCTGGGGGCCCCCGTGTTTTCCCCGTGGGGCCCACGTGATTTCCCCTGGGGGCCCACGTTATTTCCCCTGATGGGCCACGTGATTTCCCCGTGGGGCCCACGTGATTTCCCCTGGGGGCCCACGTGATTTCCCCTGGGGGCCCACATGATTTCACCTGGGGGCCCACGTGATTTCCGGGTGGGGCCCTCGTGATTTCCCCGTGGGGCCCACGTGATTTCCCCTGGGGGCCCACGTGATTTCCCCGTGGGGCCCACGTGATTTCCGGGTGGGGCCCACGTGATTTCCCCGTGGGGCCCACGTGATTTCCCCTGGGGGCCCACGTGATTTCCCCGTTGGGCCCACGTGATTTCCCCTGGGGGCCCACGTGATTTCCCCTGGGGGCCCACGTGATTTCCCCTGGGGGCCCAGGTGATTTCCCCGAGGGGCCCACGTGATTTCCGGGTGGGGCCCACGTGATTTCCCCTGGGGGCCCACGTGATTTCCACTGGGGGCCCACGTGATTTCCCCGTGGGGCCCACGTCTTTTCCCCTGAGGGCCCACGTCATTTCCCCGTGGGGCCCACGTGATTTCCCCTGGGGGCACACGTGATTTCCCCGTGGGGCCCACGTGATTTCCGGGTGGGGCCTCGTGATTTCCGGGTGGGGCCCACGTGATTTCCCCGTGGGGACCACGTGATTTTCTCGTGGGGCCCACGTGATTTCCCCAGGGGGCCCACGTGATTTCCCCTCGGGGCCCACGTGACTTCCCCGTGGGGCCCACGTGATTTCCCCGGGGGGCCCACGTGATTTCCCCGTGGGGCCCACGTGATTTCCAGGTGGGTCCCACGTGATTTCCCCGTGGGGCCCACGTGATTTCCGGGTGGGGGCCACGTGATTTCCACTGGGGGCCCACGTGATTTCCCCGTGTTGCCCACGTGATTTCCCCTGGGGGCCCACGTGATTTCCCCGTGGGGCCCACGTGATTTCCCCGTGGGGCCCACCTGATTTCCGGGTGGGGCCCATGTGATTTCCGGGTGGGGCCGACGTGATTTCCTCTGGGGCCCCACGTGATTTCCCCTGGGGGCCCACGTGATTTCCCCGTGGGGCCTACGTGATTTCCCCATGGGGCCCACGTGATTTCCCCAGGGGGCCCACGTGATTTCCCCTGGGGGCCCACGTTATTTCCCCGTGGGGCCCACGTGATTTCCCCTGGGGGCCCCGGTGATTTCCCCTTGGGGCCCACGTGATTTCCCCGTGGGGCCCACGTGATTTCCCCTGCAGGCCCACGTGATTTCCCCTGGGGGCCCACGTGATTTCCCCTGAGGGCGCACGTGATTTCCCCTGGGGGCCCACGTGATTTCCCCGTGGGGCCCACGTGATTTCCGGGTGGGGCCCACGTGATTTCCCCTGAGGTCCCACGTGATTTCCCCGTGGGGCCCACGCGATTTCCCCTCGGGGCCCACGTGATTTCCCCGTGGGGCCCACGTGATTTCCCCTGGGGGCACACGTGATTTCCCCGTGGGGCCCACGTGATTTCCGGGTGGGGCCTCGTGATTTCCGGGTGGGGCCCACGTGATTTCCCCGTGGGGCCCCCGTGATGTCCCCGTGGGGCCCACGTGATTTCCCCGTGGGGCCCACGTGATTTCCCCAGGGGGCCCACGTGATTTCCCCTCGGGGCCCACGTGACTTCCCCGTGGGGCCCACGTGATTTCCCCTGCGGGCCCACGTGATTTCCCCGTGGGGCCCACGTGATTTCCAGGTGGGTCCCACGTGATTTCCCCGTGGGGCCCACGTGATTTCCGGGTGGGGGCCACGTGATTTCCACTGGGGGCCCACGTGATTTCCCCGTGGGGCCCACGTGATTTCCCCTGGGGGCCCACGTGATTTCCCCGTGGGGCCCACGTGATTTCCCCGTGGGGCCCACCTGATTTAAGGGTGGGGCCCATGTGATTTCCGGGTGGGGCCGAAGTGATTTCCTTTGGGCCCCACGTGCTTCCCCTGGGGGCCCACGTGATTTCCCCGTGGGGCCCACGTGATATCCCCTGGGGGCCCACGTGATTTCCCCTGGGGGCCCACGTGATTTCCCCTGGGGGCCCACGTGATTTCCCCGTGGGGCCCACGTGATTTCACCTGGGGGCCCACGTGATTTCCCCGTGGGGCCCACGTGATTTCCAGGTGGGGCCCACGTGATTTCCCCGTGGGGCCCACGTGATTTCAGGGTGGGGCCCACGTGATTTTCACGTGGGGCCCACGTGGTTTCCCCGTGGGGCCCACGTGATTTCCCCGTGGGGCCCACATGATTTCCCCTGGGGGCCCACGTGATTTCCCCGTGGGGCCCACGTGATTTCCGGGTGGGGCCCACGTGATTTCCCCGTGGGGCCCACGTGATTTCCCCTGGGGGCCCAAGTGATTTCCCCGTGCGGCCCACGTGATTTCCGGGTGGGGCCCACGTGATTTCCCCGTGGGGCCCACGTGATTTCCGGGTGGGGCCCACGTGATTTCCCCGTGGGGCCCACGTGATTTCCCCGTGGGTCCGACGTGATTTCCGGGTGGGGCCCACGTGATTTCCCCTGGGGGCCCACGTGATTTCCCCGTGTGGCCCACGTGATTTCCCCATGGGGCCCACGTGATTTTCCCGTGGTGCCCACGTGATTTCCCCTGGGGGCCCACGTGATTTCCCCGTGGGGCCCACGTGAATTCCCCGTGGGGCCCACGTGATTTCCCCGTGGGGTCCACGTGATTTCCCCGTGGAGCCCACGTGATTTCCCCTGAGGGCCCACGTGATTTCCCCGTGGGGCCTACGTGATTTCTCCGTGGGGCCCACGTGATTTCCCCGTGGTTCCCACGTGATTTCCGGGTGGGGCCCACGTGATTTCCCCGTGGGGCCCACGTGATTTCCCCGTGTGGCCCACGTGATTTCCCCTGGGGGCCCCCGTGTTTTCCCCGTGGGGCCCACGTGATTTCCCCTGGGGGCCCACGTTATTTCCCCTGATGGGCCACGTGATTTCCCCGTGGGGCCCACGTGATTTCCCCTGGGGGCCCACGTGATTTCCCCTGGGGGCCCACGTGATTTCACCTGGGGGCCCACGTGATTTCCGGGTGGGGCCCTCGTGATTTCCCCGTGGGGCCCACGTGATTTCCCCTGGGGGCCCACGTGATTTCCCCGTGGGGCCCACGTGATTTCCGGGTGGGGCCCACGTGATTTCCCCGTGGGGCCCACGTGATTTCCCCTGGGGGCCCACGTGATTTCCCCGTTGGGCCCACGTGATTTCCCCTGGGGGCCCACGTGATTTCCCCTGGGGGCCCACGTGATTTCCCCTGGGGGCCCAGGTGATTTCCCCGAGGGGCCCACGTGATTTCCGGGTGGGGCCCACGTGATTTCCCCTGGGGGCCCACGTGATTTCCCCTGGGGGCTCTCGTGATTTCCCCGTGGGGCCCACGTGATTTCCTCTGCGGGCCCACGTGATTTCCCCAGGGGGCCCACGTGATTTCCCCTGGGGGCCCATGTGATTTCCCCGTGGGGCCCACCTGATTTCCCCGTGGGGCCCACGTAATTTCCGGGTGGGGCTCACGTGATTTCTGGGTGGGGCCCACGTGATTTCCCCGTGGGGCCCACCTGATTTCCGGGTGGGGCCCACGTGATTTCCCCCGGGGGCCCACGTGATTTCCCCCTGGGGCCCACGTGATTTCCCGTGGGGCCCACGTGATTTCCGGGTGGGGCCCACGTGATTTCCCCGTGGGGCCTACGTGATTTCTCCGTGGGGCCCACGTGATTTCCCTGTGGGGCCCACGTGATTTCCGGGTGGGGCCCACGTGATTTCCCCGTGGGGCCCACGTGATTTCCGGGTGGGGCCCACGTGATTTCCCCGTGGGGCCCACGTGATTTCCCCGTGTGGCCCACGTGATTTCCCCTGGGGGCCCCCGTGTTTTTCCCGTGGGGCCCAGGTGATTTCCCCTGGGGGCCCACGTTATTTCCCCTGAGGGGCCACGTGATTTCCCCGTGGGGCCCACGTGATTTCCCCTGGGGGCCCACGTGATTTCCCCTGGGGGCCCACGTGATTTCACCTGGGGGCCCACGTGATTTCCGGGTGGGGCCCTCGTGATTTCCACGTGGGGCCCACGTGATTTCCCCAGGGGGCGCACGTGATTTCCCCGTGGGGCCCACGTGATTTCCGGGTGGGGCCCACGTGATTTCCCCTGAGGTCCCACGTGATTTCCCCGTGGGGCCCACGTGATTTCCCCTGGGGGCCCACGTGATTTCCCCTGAGGGGCCACGTGATTTCCCCATGGGGCCCACGTGATTTCCCCTGGGGGCCCAGGTGATTTCCCCGTGGGGCCCACGTGATTTCCGCGTGGGGCCCACGTGATTTCCCCGTGGGGCCCACGTGATTTCCCCGTGGGGCCCACGTGATTTCCCCGTGGGGCCCACGTGATTTTCCCGTGGTGCCCACGTGATTTCCCCTGGGGGCCCACGTGATTTCCCCGTGGGGCCCACGTGAATTCCCCGTGTGGCCCACGTGATTTCCCCGTGGGGTCCACGTTATTTCAACTGAGGGCCCACGTGATTTCCCCGTGGGGCCCACGTGATTTCCCCTGGGGCCCACGTGATTTCCGCTGGGGGCCCACGTGATTTCCCCTGGGGGCACACGTGATTTCCCCGTGGGGCCCACGTGATTTCCGGGTGGGGCCCACGTGACTTCCCCGTGGGGCCCACGTGATTTCCCCAGGGGGCCCACGTGATTTCCCCTGGGGGCACACGTGATTTCCCCGTGGGGCCCACGTGATTTCCGTGTGGGGCCCACGTGATTTCCCCGTGGGGCCCACGTGATTTCCCCGTGGGGCCCACGTGATTTCCCCGTGGAGCCCACGTGATTTCCCCTGAGGGCCCACGTGATTTCCCCGTGGGGCCCACGTGATTTCCCCTGGGGTTCCTCGTAATTTCCCCTGGGGGCTCTCGTGATTTCCCCGTGGGGCCCACGTGATTTCCCCTGCGGGCCCACGTGATTTCCCCAGGGGGCCCACGTGATTTCCCCTGGGGGCCCACGTGATTTCCCCGTGGGGCACACCTGATTTCCCCGTGGGGCCCACGTAATTACCGGGTGGGGCTCACGTGATTTCCGGGTGGCGCCCACGTGATTTCCCCGTGGGGCCCACCTGATTTCCGGGTGGGGCCCACGTGATTTCCCCCGGGGGCCCACGTGATTTCCCCCTGGGGCCCACGTGATTTCCCCGTGTGGCCCACGTGATTTCCCCTGGGGGCCCCCGTGTTTTTCCCGTGGGGCCCACGTGATTTCCCCTGGGGGCCCACGTTATTTCCCCTGAGGGCCCACGTGATTTCCCCTGGGGGCCCAGGTGATTTCCCCGAGGGGCCCACGTGATTTCCCCTGGGGGCCCACGTGATTTCACCTGGGGGCCCACGTGATTTCCGGGTGGGGCCCTCGTGATTTCCCCGTGGGGCCCACGTGATTTCCCCTGGGGGCCCACGTGATTTCCCCGTGGGGCCCACGTGATTTCCGGGTGGGGCCCACGTGATTTCCCCGTGGGGCCCACGTGATTTCCCCTGGGGGCCCACGTGATTTCCCCGTTGGGCCCACGTGATTTCCCCTGGGGGCCCACGTGATTTCCCCTGGGGGCCCACGTGATTTCCCCGTGGGGCCCACGTGATTTCCCCAGGGGGCCCACGTGATTTTCCCGTGGTGCCCACGTGATTTCCCCTGGGGGCCCACGTGATTTCCCCGTGGGGCCCACGTGATTCCCCCGTGGGGCCCACGTGATTTCCCCGTTGGTCCCACGTGATTTCCCCTGGGGGCCCACGTGATTTTCCCTGGGGGCCCACGTGATTTACCCGTGGGGCCCAAGTGATTTCCGGGTGGGGCCCACGTGATTTCCCCTGGGGGCCCACGTGATTTCCCCGTGTGGCCCACGTGATTTCCCCGTGGGGCCCACGTGATTTCCCCGGGGGCCCCGGTGATTTCCCCTGGGGGCCCACGTGATTTCCCCGTGGGGCCCACGTGATTTCCCCTGCAGGCCCACGTGATTTCCCCTGGGGGCCCACGTGATTTCCCCTGGGGGCGCACGTGATTTCCCCTGGGGGCCCACGTGATTTCCCCGTGGGGCCCACGTGATTTCCGGGTGGGGCCCACGTGATTTCCCCGTGGGGCCCACGTGATTTCCGCGTGGGGCCCACGTGATTTCCGGGTGGGGCCCACGTGATTTCCCCGTGGGGCCCACGTGAGTTCCGGGTGGGGCCCACGTGATTTCCCCGTGGGGCCCACGTGATTTCCGCGTGGGGCCCACGTGATTTCCCCGTGGGGCCCACGTGATTTCCCCGTGGGGCCCACGTGATTTCCGGGTGGGGCCTCGTGATTTCCGGGTGGGGCCCACGTGATTTCCCCGTGGGGCCCACGTGATTTCCCCGTGGGGCCCACGTGATTTTCCCGTGGGGCCCACGTGATTTCCCCAGGGGGCCCACGTGATTTCCCCTCGGGGCCCACGTGACTTCCCCGTGGGGCCCACGTGATTTCCCCTGGGGGCCCACGTGATGTCCCCGTGGGGCCCACGTGATTTCCAGGTGGGTCCCACGTGATTTCCCCGTGGGGCCCACGTGATTTCCGGGTGGGGGCCACGTGATTTCCACTGGGGGCCCACGTGATTTCCCCGTGGGGCCCACGTGATTTCCCCTGGGGGCCCACGTGATTTCCCCGTGGGGCCCACGTGATTTCCCCGTGGGGCCCACCTGATTTCCGGGTGGGGCCCATGTGATTTCCGGGTGGGGCCGAAGTGATTTCCTCTGTGGCCCCACGTGATTTCCCCTGGGGGCCCACGTGATTTCCCCGTGGGGCCCACGTGATATCCCCTGGGGGCCCACGTGATTTCCCCTGGGGGCCCACGTGATTTCCCCTGGGGGCCCACGTGATTTCCCCGTGGGGCCCACGTGATTTCCGGGTGGGGCCCACGTGATTTCCCCTGAGGTCCCACGTGATTTCCCCGTGGGGCCCACGTGATTTCCCCTGGGGGCCCACGTGATTTCCCCTGAGGGGCCACGTGATTTCCCCATGGGGCCCACGTGATTTCCCCTGGGGGCCCACGTGATTTCCCCTGGGGGCCGACGTGATTTCCGCGTGGGGCCCACGTGATTTCCCCGTGGGGCCCACGTGAGGTCCCCGTGGGGCCCACGTGATTTCCCTGGGGACCCACGTGATTTCCCCTGGGGGCCGACGTGATTTCCCCGTGGGGCCCACGTGATTTCCCCATGGGGCCCACGTGATTTCCCCGTGGGGCCCACGTGATTTCCCCGTGGGGCCCACGTGATTTCCCCTGGGGGCCCACGTGATTTCCCCGCGGGGCCCACGTGGTTTCCCCTGGGGGCCCACGTTATTTCCCCTGGGGGCCCACGTGATTTTCCCGTGAGTCCCACGTGATTTCCAGGTGGGGCCCACGTGATTTCCCCGTGGGGCCCACGTGAGTTGCCCTGGGGGCCCACGTGATTTCCCCGTGGGGCCCACGTGATTTCAGGGTGGGGCGCACGTGATTTTCACGTGGGGCCCACGTGGTTTCCCCGTGGGGCCCACGGGATTTCCCCGTGGGGCCCACGTGATTTCCCCTGGGGGCCCACGTGATTTCCCCGTGGGGCCCACGTGATTTCCGGGTGGGGCCCACGTGATTTCCCCTGGGGGCCCACGTGATTTCCCCGTGTGGCCCACGTGATTTCCCCATGGGGCCCACGTGATTTTCCCGTGGTGCCCACGTGATTTCCCCTGGGGGCCCACGTGATTTCCCCGTGGGGCCCACGTCAATTCCCCGTGGGGCCCACGTGATTTCCCCGTGGGGTCCACGTGATTTCAACTGAGGGCCCGCGTGATTTCCCCGTGGGGCCCACGTGATTTCCCCTGGGGCCCACGTGATTTCCGCTGGGGGCACACGTGATTTCCCCTGGGGGCCCACGTGATTTCCCCGTGGGGCCCACGTGATTTCCCCAGGGGGCCCACGTGATTTCCCCTGGGGGCACACGTGATTTCCCCGTGGGGCCCACGTGATTTCTGGGTGGGGCCCACGTGATTTCCCCGTGGGGCCCACGTGATTTCCCCGTGGGGCCCACCTGATTTCCCCGTGGGGCCCACGTAATTTCCGGGTGGGGCTCACGTGATTTCCGGGTGGCGCCCACGTGATTTCCCCGTGGGGCCCACCTGATTTCCGGGTGGGGCCCACGTGATTTCCCCCGGGGGCCCACGTGATTTCCCCGTGGGGCCCACGTGAGTTCCCCTGGGGGCCCACGTGATTTCCCCGTGGGGCCCACGTGATTTCCCCTGGGGGCCCACGTGATTTCACCTGGGGGCCCACGTGATTTCCCCGTGGGGCCCACGTGGTTTCCCCTGGGGGCCCACGTGATTTCCCCTGGGGGCCCACGTGATTTCCCCTGGGGGCCCACGTGATTTCCCCTGGGGGCCCACGTGATTTCCCCGTGTGGCCCACGTGATTTCCCCGTGGGGAGCACGTGATTTCCCCATGGGGCCCACGTGATTTCCCCAGGGGGCCCACGTGATTTTCCCTGGGGGCCCACGTGATTTCCCCGTGGCGCCCACGTGATTTCCCCTGGGGGCCCCCGTGATTTCCCCGGGGGGCCCACGTGATTTCCCCATGGGGCCGACGTGATTTCCGGGTGGGGCCCACGTGATTTCCCCGTGGGGCCCACGTCTTTTCCCCTGAGGGCCCACGTCATTTCCCCGTGGGGCCCACGTGATGTCCCCTGGGGGCACACGTGATTTCCCCGTGGGGCCCACGTGATTTCCGGGTGGGGCCTCGTGATTTTCGGGTGGGGCCCACGTGATTTCCCCGTGGGTCCCACGTGATTTCCCCGTGGGGCCCACGTGATTTCCCCATGGGGCCCACGTGATTTCCCCATGGGGCCCACGTGATTTCCCCGTGGGGCCCACGTGATTTCCCCTGGGGGCCCACGTGATTTCCCCGTGGGGCCCACGTGATTTCCGCGTGGGGCCCACGTGATTTCCCCGTGGGGCCCACGTGATTTCCCCGTGGGGCCCACGTGATTTCCCCTGGGGACCCACGTGATTTCCCCTGGGGGCCGACGTGATTTCCCCGTGGGGCCCACGTGATTTCCCCTGGGGGCCCACGTGATTTCCCCGTGGGGCCCACGTGATTTCCCCTGGGGGCCCACGTGATTTCCCCTGGGGGCCCACGTGATTTCCCCGTGGGGCCCACGTGGTTTCCCCTGGGGGCCCACGTGATTTCCCCTGGGGGCCCACGTGATTTCCCCGTGGGGCCCACGTGATTTCCGGGTGGGGCCCACGTGATTTCCCCGTGGGACCCACCTGATTTCCGGGTGGGGCCCACGTGATTTCCCCGTGGGGCCCACGTGATTTGCCCTGGGGGCCCACGTGATTTCCCCGTGGGGCCCACGTGATTTCAGGGAGGGGCCCACGTGATTTTCACCTGGGGCCCACGTGGTTTCACAGTGGGGCCCACGTGATTTCCCCGTGGGGCCCACGTGATTTCCCCTGGGGGCCCACGTGATTTCCCCGTGGGGCCCACGTGATTTCCGGGTGGGGCCCACGTGATTTCCCCGTGGGGCCCACGTGATTTCCGGGTGGGGCCCACGTGATTTACCCGTGGGGCCCAAGTGATTTCCCCTGAGGGCCCACGTGATTTCCCCTGGGGGCCCAAGTGATTTCCCCGTGCGGCCCACGTGATTTCCGGGTGGGGCCCACGTGATTTCCCCGTGGGGCCCACGTGATTTCCGGGTGGGGCCCACGTGATTTCCCCGTGGGGCCCACGTGATTTCCCCTGGGGGCTCACGTGATTTCCCCGTGGGGCCCACGTGATTTCCCCGTGGGGCCCACGTGATTTCCCCGTGGGTCCCACGTGATTTCCGGGTGGGGCCCACGTGATTTCCCCTGGGGGCCCACGTGATTTCCCCGTGTGGCCCACGTGATTTCCCCATGGGGCCCACGTGATTTTCCCGTGGTGCCCACGTGATTTCCCCTGGGGTCCCAGGTGATTTCCCCGTGGGGCCCACGTGAATTCCCCGTGGGGCCCACGTTATTTCCCCGTGGGGTCCACGTGATTTCAAATGAGGGCCCACGTGATTTCCCCGTGGGGCCCAAGTGATTTCCCCTGGGGCCCACGTGATTTCCGCTGGGGGCCCACGTGATTTCCCCTGGGGGCCCACGTGATTTCCCCGTGGGGCCCACGTGATTTCCCCAGGGGGCCTAAGTGATTTCCCCTGGGGGCACACGTGATTTCCCCTTGGGGCCCACGTGATTTCCGGGTGGCGCCCACGTGATTTCCCCGTGGGGCCTACGTGATTTCCCCGTGGGGCCCACGTGATTTCCCCGTGGGGCCTAGGTGATTTCCCCGTGGGGCCCACGTGATTTCCCCTGGGGGCCCACGTGATTTCACCTGGGGGCCCACGTGATTTCCGGGTGGGGCCCTCGTGATTTCCCCGTGGGGCCCACGTGATTTCCCCTGGGGGCCCACGTGATTTCCCCTGGGGGCCCCCGTGTTTTTCCCGTGGGGCCCACGTGATTTCCCCTGGGGGCCCACGTTATTTCCCCTGAGGGGCCACGTGATTTCCCCGTGGGGCCCACGTGATTTCCCCTGGGGGCCCACGTGATTTCCCCTGGGGGCCCACGTGATTTCCCCTGGGGGCCCACGTGATTTCCGGGTGGGGCCCTCGTGATTTCCCCGTGGGGCCCACGTGATTTCCCCTGGGGGCTCACGTGATTTCACCGTGGGGCCCACGTGATTTCCGGGTGGGGCCCACGTGATTTCCCCGTGGGGCCCACGTGATTTCCCCTGGGGGCCCACGTGATTTTCCCGTTGGGCCCACGTGATTTCCCCTGGGGGCCCACGTGATTTCCCCTGGGGGCCCACGTGATTTCCCCGTGGGGCCCCCGTGATTTCCCCAGGGGGCCCACGTGATTTTCCCGTGGTGCCCACGTGATTTCCCCTGGGGGCCCACGTGATTTCCCCGTGGGGCCCACGTGATTCCCCCGTGGGGCCCACGTGATTTCCCCGTAGGTCCCACGTGATTTCCCCTGGGGGCCCACGTGATTTTCCCTGGGGGCCCACGTGATTTCCCCGTGGGGCCCACGTGATTTCCGGGTGGTGCCCACGTGATTTCCCCTGGGGGCCGACGTGATTTCCCCGTGTGGCCCACGTGATTTCCCCGTGGGGCCCACGTGATTTCCCCGGGGGCCCCGGTGATTTCCCCTGGGGGCCCACGTGATTTCCCCGTGGGGCCCACGTGATTTCCCCTGCAGGCCCACGTGATTTCCCCTGGGGGCCCACGTGATTTCCCCTGGGGGCGCACGTGATTTCCCCTGGGGGCACACGTGATTTCCCCGTGGGGCCCACGTGATTTCCGGTTGGGGCCCACGTGATTTCCCCGTGGGGCCCACGTGATTTCCGCGTGGGGCCCACGTGATTTCCCCGTGGGGCCCACGTGATTTCCCCGTGGGGCCCACGTGATTTCCCCTGGGGTCCCACGTGATTTCCCCGTGGGGCCCACGTGATTTCCCCTGGGGGCCCACGTGATTTCCCCTGAGGGGCCACGTGATTTCCCCAAGGGGCCCACGTGATTTCCCCTGGGGGCCCACGTGATTTCCCCTGGGGGCCCACGTGATTTCCCCGTGGGGCCCACGTGATTTCCACTGGGGGCCCACGTGATTTCCCCGTGGGGCCCACGTGATTTCCCCTGGGGGCCCACGTGATTTCACCTGGGGGCCCACGTGATTTCCCCGTGGGGCCCACGTTGTTTCCCTTGGGGGACCACGTGATTTCCCCTGGGGGCCCACGTGATTTCCCCTGGGGGCCCACGTGATTTCCCCTGGGGGCCCACGTGATTTCCCCGTGTGGCCCACGTGATTTTCACGTGGGGCCCACGTGGTTTCCCCGTGGGGCCCACGTGATTTCCCCGTGGGGCCCACGTGATTTCCCCTGGGGGCCCACGTGATTTCCCCGTGGGGCCCACGTGATTTCCGGGTGGAGCCCACGTGATTTCCCCTTGGGCCCACGTGATTTCCGGGTGGGGCCCACGTGATTTACCCGTGGGGCCCAAGTGATTTCCCCTGAGGGCCCACGTGATTTCCCCTGGGGGCCCAAGTGATTTCCCCGTGCGGCCCACGTGATTTCCGGGTGGGGCCCACGTGATTTCCCCGTGGGGCCCACGTGATTTCCCCTGGGGTCTCACGTGATTTCCCCGTGGGGCCCACGTGATTTCCCCGTGGGGCCCACGTGATTTCCCCGTGGGTCCCACGTGATTTCCGGGTGGGGCCCACGTGATTTCCCCTGGGGGCCCACGTGATTTCCCCGTGTGGCCCACGTGATTTCCCCATGGGGCCCACGTGATTTTCCCGTGGTGCCCACGTGATTTCCCCTGGGGTCCCACGTGATTTCCCCGTGGGGCCCACGTGAATTCCCCGTGGGGCCCACGTGATTTCCCCGTGGGGTCCACGTGATTTCAACTGAGGGCCCACGTGATTTCCCCGTGGGGCCCACGAGATTTCCCCTGGGGCCCACGTGATTTCCGCTGGGGGCCCACGTGATTTCCCCTGGGGGCCCACGTGATTTCCCCGTGGGGCCCACGTGATTTCCCCAGGGGGCCCAAGTGATTTCCCCTGGGGGCACACGTGATTTCCCCGTGGGGCCCACGTGATTTCCGGGTGGGGCCCACGTGATTTCCCCGTGGGGCCCACGTGATTTCCCCGTGGGGCCCACGTGATTTCCCTGTGGGGCCCACGTGATTTCCGGGTGGGGCCCACGTGATTTCCCCGTGGGGTCCACGTGATTTCAACTGAGGGCCCGCGTGATTTCCCCGTGGGGCCCACGTGATTTCCCCTGGGGCCCACGTGATTTCCGCTGAGGGCCCACGTGATTTCCCCTGGGGGCCCACGTGATTTCCCCGTGGGGCCCACGTGATTTCCCCAGGGGGCCCACGTGATTTCCCCTGGGGGCACACGTGATTTCCCCGTGGGGCCCACGTGATTTCCGGGTGGGGCCCACGTGATTTCCCCTGGGGGCCCACGTGATTTCCCCGTGGGGCCCACGTGATTTCCACTGGGGGCCCACGTGATTTCCCCGTGGGGCCCACGTGATTTCCCCTGGGGGCCCACGTGATTTCACCTGGGGGCCCACGTGATTTCCCCGTGGGGCCCACGTTGTTTCCCTTGGGGGACCACGTGATTTCCCCGTGGGGCCCACGTGATGTCCCCTGGGGGCCCACGTGATTTCCCCTGGGGGCCCACGTGATTTCCCCGTGTGGCCCACGTGATTTTCACGTGGGGCCCACGTGGTTTCCCCGTGGGGCCCACGTGGTTTCCCCGTGGGGCCCACGTGATTTCCCCTGGGGGCCCACGTGATTTCCCCGTGGGGCCCACGTGATTTCCGGGTGGAGCCCACGTGATTTCCCCGTGGGGCCCACGTGATTTCCGGGTGGGGCCCACGTGATTTACCCGTGGGGCCCAAGTGATTTCCCCTGAGGGCCCACGTGATTTCCCCTGGGGGCCCAAGTGATTTCCCCGTGCGGCCCACGTGATTTCCGGGTGGGGCCCACGTGATTTCCCCGTGGGGCCCACGTGATTTCCCCTGGGGTCTCACGTGATTTCCCCGTGGGGCCCACGTGATTTCCCCGTGGGGCCCACGTGATTTCCCCGTGGGTCCCACGTGATTTCCGGGTGGGGCCCACGTGATTTCCCCTGGGGGCCCACGTGATTTCCCCGTGTGGCCCACGTGATTTCCCCATGGGGCCCACGTGATTTTCCCGTGGTGCCCACGTGATTTCCCCTGGGGTCCCACGTGATTTCCCCGTGGGGCCCACGTGAATTCCCCGTGGGGCCCACGTGATTTCCCCGTGGGGTCCACGTGATTTCAACTGAGGGCCCACGTGATTTCCCCGTGGGGCCCACGTGATTTCCCCTGGGGCCCACGTGATTTCCGCTGGGGGCCCACGTGATTTCCCCTGGGGGCCCACGTGATTTCCCCGTGGGGCCCACGTGATTTCCCCATGGGGCCCACGTGATTTCCCCTGGGGGCACACGTGATTTCCCCGTGGGGCCCACCTGATTTCCGGGTGGGGCCCATGTGATTTCCGGGTGGGGCCGAAGTGATTTCCTCTGTGGCCCCACGTGATTTCCCCTGGGGGCCCACGTGATTTCCCCGTGGGGCCCACGTGATATCCCCTGGGGGCCCACGTGATTTCCCCTGGGGGCCCACGTGATTTCCCCTGGGGGCCCACGTGATTTCCCCGTGGGGCCCACGTGATTTCCGGGTGGGGCCCACGTGATTTCCCTTGAGGTCCCACGTGATTTCCCCGTGGGGCCCACGTGATTTCCCCTGGGGGCCCACGTGATTTCCCCTGAGGGGCCACGTGATTTCCCCATGGGGCCCACGTGATTTCCCCTGGGGGCCCACGTGATTTCCCCGTGGGGCCCACGTGATTTCCGCGTGGGGCCCACGTGATTTCCCCGTGGGGCCCACGTGATTTCCCCGTGGGGCCCACGTGATTTCCCTGGGGACCCACGTGATTTCCCCTGGGGGCCGACGTGATTTCCCCGTGGGGCCCACGTGATTTCCCCATGGGGCCCACGTGATTTCCCCGTGGGGCCCACGTGATTTCCCCGTGGGGCCCACGTGATTTCCCCTGGGGGCCCACGTGATTTCCCCGTGGGGCCCACGTGGTTTCCCCTGGGGGCCCACGTGATTTCCCCTGGGGGCCCACGTGATTTTCCCGTGAGTCCCACGTGATTTCCGGGTGGGGCCCACGTGATTTCCCCGTGGGGCCCACGTGATTTGCCCTGGGGGCCCACGTGATTTCCCCGTGGGGCCCACGTGATTTCAGGGTGGGGCGCACGTGATTTTCACGTGGGGCCCACGTGGTTTCCCCGTGGGGCCCACGTGATTTCCCCGTGGGGCCCACGTGATTTCCCCTGGGGGCCCACGTGATTTCCCCGTGGGGCCCACGTGATTTCCGGGTGGGGCCCACGTGATTTCCCCTGGGGGCCCACGTGATTTCCCCGTGTGGCCCACGTGATTTCCCCATGGGGCCCACGTGATTTTCCCGTGGTGCCCACGTGATTTCCCCTGGGGGCCCCCGTGATTTCCCCGTGGGGCCCACGTCAATTCCCCGTGGGGCCCACGTGATTTCCCCGTGGGGTCCACGTGATTTCAACTGAGGGCCCGCGTGATTTCCCCGTGGGGCCCACGTGATTTCCCCTGGGGCCCACGTGATTTCCGCTGGGGGCACACGTGATTTCCCCTGGGGGCCCACGTGATTTCCCCGTGGGGCCCACGTGATTTCCCCAGGGGGCCCACGTGATTTCCCCTGGGGGCACACGTGATTTCCCCGTGGGGCCCACGTGATTTCTGGGTGGGGCCCCCGTGATTTCCCCGTGGGGCCCACGTGATTTCCCCGTGGGGCCCACCTGATTTCCCCGTGGGGCCCACGTAATTTCCGGGTGGGGCTCACGTGATTTCCGGGTGGCGCCCACGTGATTTCCCCGTGGGGCCCACCTGATTTCCGGGTGGGGCCCACGTGATTTCCCCCGGGGGCCCACGTGATTTCCCCGTGGGGCCCACGTGATTTCCCCTGGGGGCCCACGTGATTTCCCCGGGGGGCCCACGTGATTTCCCCTGGGGGCCCACGTGATTTCACCTGGGGGCCCACGTGATTTCCCCGTGGGGCCCACGTGGTTTCCCCTGGGGGCCCACGTGATTTCCCCTGGGGGCCCACGTGATTTCCCCTGGGGGCCCACGTGATTTCCCCTGGGGGCCCACGTGATTTCCCCGTGTGGCCCACGTGATTTCCCCGTGGGGAGCACGTGATTTCCCCATGGGGCCCACGTGATTTCCCCAGGGGGCCCACGTGATTTTCCCTGGGGGCCCACGTTATTTCCCCGTGGCGCCCACGTGATTTCCCCTGGGGGCCCCCGTGATTTCCCCTGGGGGCCCACGTGATTTCCCCATGGGGCCGACGTGATTTCCGGGTGGGGCCCACGTGATTTCCCCGTGGGGCCCACGTCTTTTCCCCTGAGGGCCCACGTCATTTCCCCGTGGGGCCCACGTGATTTCCCCTGGGGGCACACGTGATTTCCCCGTGGGGCCCACGTGATTTCCGGGTGGGGCCTCGTGATTTTCGGGTGGGGCCCACGTGATTTCCCCGTGGGGCCCACGTGATTTCCCCGTGGGGCCCACGTGATTTCCCCATGGGGCCCACGTGATTTCCCCATGGGGCCCACGTGATTTCCCCGTGGGGCCCACGTGATTTCCCCTGGGGGCCCACGTGATTTCCCCGTGGGGCCCACGTGATTTCCGCGTGGGGCCCACGTGATTTCCCCGTGGGGCCCACGTGATTTCCCCGTGGGGCCCACGTGATTTCCCCTGGGGACCCACGTGATTTCCCCTGGGGGCCGACGTGATTTCCCCGTGGGGCCCACGTGATTTCCCCTGGGGGCCCACGTGATTTCCCCGTGGGGCCCACGTGATTTCCCCTGGGGGCCCACGTGATTTCCCCTGGGGGCCCACGTGATTTCCCCGTGGGGCCCACGTGGTTTCCCCTGGGGGCCCACGTGATTTCCCCTGGGGGCCCACGTGATTTCCCCGTGGGGCCCACGTGATTTCCGGGTGGGGCCCACGTGATTTCCCCGTGGGACCCACCTGATTTCCGGGTGGGGCCCACGTGATTTCCCCGTGGGGCCCACGTGATTTGCCCTGGGGGCCCACGTGATTTCCCCGTGGGGCCCACGTGATTTCAGGGTGGGGCCCACGTGATTTTCACCTGGGGCCCACGTGGTTTCACAGTGGGGCCCACGTGATTTCCCCGTGGGGCCCACGTGATTTCCCCTGGGGGCCCACGTGATTTCCCCGTGGGGCCCACGTGATTTCCGGGTGGGGCCCACGTGATTTCCCCGTGGGGCCCACGTGATTTCCGGGTGGGGCCCACGTGATTTACCCGTGGGGCCCAAGTGATTTCCCCTGAGGGCCCACGTGATTTCCCCTGGGGGCCCAAGTGATTTCCCCGTGCGGCCCACGTGATTTCCGGGTGGGGCCCACGTGATTTCCCCGTGGGGCCCACGTGATTTCCGGGTGGGGCCCACGTGATTTCCCCGTGGGGCCCACGTGATTTCCCCTGGGGGCTCACGTGATTTCCCCGTGGGGCCCACGTGATTTCCCCGTGGGGCCCACGTGATTTCCCCGTGGGTCCCACGTGATTTCCGGGTGGGGCCCACGTGATTTCCCCTGGGGGCCCACGTGATTTCCCCGTGTGGCCCACGTGATTTCCCCTTGGGGCCCACGTGATTTTCCCGTGGTGCCCACGTGATTTCCCCTGGGGTCCCAGGTGATTTCCCCGTGGGGCCCACGTGAATTCCCCGTGGGGCCCACGTTATTTCCCCGTGGGGTCCACGTGATTTCAAATGAGGGCCCACGTGATTTCCCCGTGGGGCCCAAGTGATTTCCCCTGGGGCCCACGTGATTTCCGCTGGGGGCCCACGTGATTTCCCCTGGGGGCCCACGTTATTTCCCCGTGGGGCCCACGTGATTTCCCCCGGGGGCCCAAGTGATTTCCCCTGGGGGCACACGTGATTTCCCCTTGGGGCCCACGTGATTTCCGGGTGGCGCCCACGTGATTTCCCCGTGGGGCCTACGTGATTTCCCCGTGGGGCCCACGTGATTTCCCCGTGGGGCCTAGGTGATTTCCCCGTGGGGCCCACGTGATTTCCCCTGGGGGCCCACGTGATTTCACCTGGGGGCCCACGTGATTTCCGGGTGGGGCCCTCGTGATTTCCCCGTGGGGCCCACGTGATTTCCCCTGGGGGCCCACGTGATTTCCCCTGGGGGCCCCCGTGTTTTTCCCGTGGGGCCCACGTGATTTCCCCTGGGGGCCCACGTTATTTCCCCTGAGGGGCCACGTGATTTCCCCGTGGGGCCCACGTGATTTCCCCTGGGGGCCCACGTGATTTCCCCTGGGGGCCCACGTGATTTCACCTGGGGGCCCACGTGATTTCCGGGTGGGGCCCTCGTGATTTCCCCGTGGGGCCCACGTGATTTCCCCTGGGGGCCCACGTGATTTCACCGTGGGGCCCACGTGATTTCCGGGTGGGGCCCACGTGATTTCCCCGTGGGGCCCACGTGATTTCCCCTGGGGGCCCACGTGATTTTCCCGTTGGGCCCACGTGATTTCCCCTGGGGGCCCACGTGATTTCCCCTGGGGGCCCACGTGATTTCCCCGTGGGGCCCCCGTGATTTCCCCAGGGGGCCCACGTGATTTTCCCGTGGTGCCCACGTGATTTCCCCTGGGGGCCCACGTGATTTCCCCGTGGGGCCCACGTGATTCCCCCGTGGGGCCCACGTGATTTCCCCGTAGGTCCCACGTGATTTCCCCTGGGGGCCCACGTGATTTTCCCTGGGGGCCCACGTGATTTCCCCGTGGGGCCCACGTGATTTCCGGGTGGTGCCCACGTGATTTCCCCTGGGGGCCGACGTGATTTCCCCGTGTGGCCCACGTGATTTCCCCGTGGGGCCCACGTGATTTCCCCGGGGACCCCGGTGATTTCCCCTGGGGGCCCACGTGATTTCCCCGTGGGGCCCACGTGATTTCCCCTGCAGGCCCACGTGATTTCCCCTGGGGGCCCACGTGATTTCCCCTGGGGGCGCACGTGATTTCCCCTGGGGGCACACGTGATTTCCCCGTGGGGCCCACGTGATTTCCGGTTGGGGCCCACGTGATTTCCCCGTGGGGCCCACGTGATTTCCGCGTGGGGCCCACGTGATTTCCCCGTGGGGCCCACGTGATTTCCCCGTGGGGCCCACGTGATTTCCCCTGAGGTCCCACGTGATTTCCCCGTGGGGCCCACGTGATTTCCCCTGGGGGCCCACGTGATTTCCCCTGAGGGGCCACGTGATTTCCCCAAGGGGCCCACGTGATTTCCCCTGGGGGCCCACGTGATTTCCCCTGGGGGCCCACGTGATTTGCCCGTGGGGCCCACGTGATTTCCACTGGGGGCCCACGTGATTTCCCCGTGGGGCCCACGTGATTTCCCCTGGGGGCCCACGTGATTTCACCTGGGGGCCCACGTGATTTCCCCGTGGGGCCCACGTTGTTTCCCTTGGGGGACCACGTGATTTCCCCTGGGGGCCCACGTGATTTCCCCTGGGGGCCCACGTGATTTCCCCTGGGGGCCCACGTGATTTCCCCGTGTGGCCCACGTGATTTTCACGTGGGGCCCACGTGGTTTCCCCGTGGGGCCCACGTGATTTCCCCGTGGGGCCCACGTGATTTCCCCTGGGGGCCCACGTGATTTCCCCGTGGGGCCCACGTGATTTCCGGGTGGAGCCCACGTGATTTCCCCTTGGGCCCACGTGATTTCCGGGTGGGGCCCACGTGATTTACCCGTGGGGCCCAAGTGATTTCCCCTGAGGGCCCACGTGATTTCCCCTGGGGGCCCAAGTGATTTCCCCGTGCGGCCCACGTGATTTCCGGGTGGGGCCCACGTGATTTCCCCGTGGGGCCCACGTGATTTCCCCTGGGGTCTCACGTGATTTCCCCGTGGGGCCCACGTGATTTCCCCGTGGGGCCCACGTGATTTCCCCGTGGGTCCCACGTGATTTCCGGGTGGGGCCCACGTGATTTCCCCTGGGGGCCCACGTGATTTCCCCGTGTGGCCCACGTGATTTCCCCATGGGGCCCACGTGATTTTCCCGTGGTGCCCACGTGATTTCCCCTGGGGTCCCACGTGATTTCCCCGTGGGGCCCACGTGAATTCCCCGTGGGGCCCACGTGATTTCCCCGTGGGGTCCACGTGATTTCAACTGAGGGCCCACGTGATTTCCCCGTGGGGCCCACGTGATTTCCCCTGGGGCCCACGTGATTTCCGCTGGGGGTCCACGTGATTTCCCCTGGGGGCCCACGTGATTTCCCCGTGGGGCCCACGTGATTTCCCCAGGGGGCCCAAGTGATTTCCCCTGGGGGCACACGTGATTTCCCCGTGGGGCCCACGTGATTTCCGGGTGGGGCCCACGTGATTTCCCCGTGGGGCCCACGTGATTTCCCCGTGGGGCCCACGTGATTTCCCCGTGGGGCCCACGTGATTTCCGGGTGGGGCCCACGTGATTTCCCCGTGGGGTCCACGTGATTTCAACTGAGGGCCCGCGTGATTTCCCCGTGGGGCCCACGTGATTTCCCCTGGGGCCCACGTGATTTCCGCTGAGGGCCCACGTGATTTCCCCTGGGGGCCCACGTGATTTCCCCGTGGGGCCCACGTGATTTCCCCAGGGGGCCCACGTGATTTCCCCTGGGGGCACACGTGATTTCCCCGTGGGGCCCACGTGATTTCCGGGTGGGGCCCACGTGATTTCCCCTGGGGGCCCACGTGATTTCCCCGTGGGGCCCACGTGATTTCCACTGGGGGCCCACGTGATTTCCCCGTGGGGCCCACGTGATTTCCCCTGGGGGCCCACGTGATTTCACCTGGGGGCCCACGTGATTTCCCCGTGGGGCCCACGTTGTTTCCCTTGGGGGACCACGTGATTTCCCCTGGGGGCCCACGTGATTTCCCCTGGGGGCCCACGTGATTTCCCCTGGGGGCCCACGTGATTTCCCCGTGTGGCCCACGTGATTTTCACGTGGGGCCCACGTGGTTTCCCCGTGGGGCCCACGTGATTTCCCCGTGGGGCCCACGTGATTTCCCCTGGGGGCCCACGTGATTTCCCCGTGGGGCCCACGTGATTTCCGGGTGGAGCCCACGTGATTTCCCCGTGGGGCCCACGTGATTTCCGGGTGGGGCCCACGTGATTTACCCGTGGGGCCCAAGTGATTTCCCCTGAGGGCCCACGTGATTTCCCCTGGGGGCCCAAGTGATTTCCCCGTGCGGCCCACGTGATTTCCGGGTGGGGCCCTCGTGATTTCCCCGTGGGGCCCACGTGATTTCCCCTGGGGGCCCACGTGATTTCCCCGTGGGGCCCACGTGATTTCCCCGTGGGGCCCACGTGATTTCCCCGTGGGTCCCACGTGATTTCCGGGTGGGGCCCACGTGATTTCCCCTGGGGGCCCACGTGATTTCCCCGTGTGGCCCACGTGATTTCCCCATGGGGCCCACGTGATTTTCCCGTGGTGCCCACGTGATTTCCCCTGGGGTCCCACGTGATTTCCCCGTGGGGCCCACGTGAATTCCCCGTGGGGCCCACGTGAGTTCCCCGTGGGGTCCACGTGATTTCAACTGAGGGCCCACGTGATTTTCCCGTGGGGCCCACGTGATTTCCCCTGGGGCCCACGTGATTTCCGCTGGGGGCCCACGTGATTTCCCCTGGGGGCCCACGTGATTTCCCCGTGGGGCCCACGTGATTTCCCCAGGGGGCCCAAGTGATTTCCCCTGGGGGCACACGTGATTTCCCCGTGGGGCCCACGTGATTTCCGGGTGGGGCCCACGTGATTTCCCCGTGGGGCCCACGTGATTTCCCCGTGGGGCCCACGTGATTTCCCCGTGGGGCCCACGTGATTTCCGGGTGGGGCCCACGTGATTTCCCCGTGGGGTTCACGTGATTTCAACTGAGGGCCCGCGTGATTTCCCCGTGGGGCCCACGTGATTTCCCCTGGGGCCCACGTGATTTCCGCTGAGGGCCCACGTGATTTCCCCTGGGGGCCCACGTGATTTCCCCGTGGGGCCCACGTGATTTCCCCAGGGGGCCCACGTGATTTCCCCTGGGGGCACACGTGATTTCCCCGTGGGGCCCACGTGATTTCCGGGTGGGTCCCACGTGATTTCCCCGTGGGGCCCACGTGATTTCCCCGTGGGGCCCACGTGATTTCTCCGTGGAACCCACGTGATTTCCCCTGAGGGCCCACGTGATTTCCCCGTGGGGCCCACGTGATTTCCCCTGGGGTCCCACGTGATTTCCCCTGGGGGCTCTCGTGATTTCCCCGTGGGGCCCACGTGATTTCCCCTGCGGGCCCACGTGATTTCCCCAGGGGGCCCACGTGATTTCCCCTGGGGGCCCACGTGATTTCCCCGTGGGGCCCACCTGATTTCCCCGTGGGGCCCACGTAATTTCCGGGTGGGGCTCACGTGATTTCCGGGTGGCGCCCACGTGATTTCCCCGTGGGGCCCACCTGATTTCCGGGTGGGGCTCACGTGATTTCGTCGTGGTGCCCACGTGATTTCGCCGTGGGGCCCACGTGATTTCCCCTGGGGGCCCACGTGATTTCGCCGTGGGGCCCACATGATTTCCCCTGGGGGCCCACGTGATTTCCCCTGGGGGCCCAAGTGATTTCCCCGTGGGGCCCACGTGATTTCCCCTGGGGGCCCACCTGATTTCCCCGTGGGGCCCACGTGATTTCCCCTGGGGGCCCACGTGATTTCCGGGTGGGGCCCACGTGATTTCCCCTGGGGGCCCACGTCATTTCCCTGTGGGGCCCACGTGATTTCCCCTGGGGGCCCACGTGATTTACCCTGGGGGCCCACGTGATTTCTCCTGGGGGCCCAGGTGATTTACCCGAGGGGCCCACGTGATTTCCGGGTGGGGCCCACGTGATTTCCCCGTGGGGCCCACGTGATTTCCCCTGGGGGCCCACGTGATTTCCCCTGGGGGCCCACGTGATTTCCCCGTGGGGCCCACCTCTTTTCCCCTGAGGGCCCACGTCATTTCCCCGTGGGGCCCACGTGATTTCCCCTGGGGGCACACGTGATTTCCCCGTGGGGCCCACGTGATTTCCCCGTGGGGCCCACGTGATTTCCCCAGGGGGCCCACGTGATTTCCCCTCGGGGCCCACGTGACTTCCCCGTGGGGCCCACGTGATTTCCCCTGGGGGCCCTCGTGATTTCCCCGTGGGGCCCACGTGATTTCCAGGTGGGTCCCACGTGATTTCCCCGTGGGGCCCACGTGATTTCCGGGTGGGGGCCACGTGATTTCCACTGGGGGCCCACGTGATTTCCCCGTGGGGCCCACGTGATTTCCCCTGGGGGCCCACGTGATTGCCCCGTGGGGCCCACGTGATTTCCCCGTGGGGCCCACCTGATTTCCGGGTGGGGCCCATGTGATTTCCGGGTGGGGCCGACGTGATTTCCCCGTGGGGCCCCACGTGATTTCCCCTGGGGGCCCACGTGATTTCCCCGTGGGGCCCACGTGATTTCCCCATGGGGCCCACGTGATTTCCCCAGGGGGCCCACGTGATTTCCCCTGGGGGCCCACGTTATTTCCCCGTGGGGCCCACGTGATTTCCCCTGGGGGCCCCGGTGATTTCCCCTGGGGGCCCACGTGATTTCCCCGTGGGGCCCACGTGATTTCCCCTGCAGGCCCACGTGATTTCCCCTGGGGGCCCACGTGATTTCCCCTGGGGGCGCACGTGATTTCCCCTGGGGGCCCACGTGATTTCGCCGTGGGGCCCACGTGATTTCCGGGTGGGGCCCACGTGATTTCCCCTGAGGTCCCACGTGATTTCCCCGTGGGGCCCACGTGATTTCCCCTGGGGGCCCACGTGATTTCCCCTGAGGGGCCACGTGATTTCCCCATGGGGCCCACGTGATTTCCCCTGGGGGCCCACGTGATTTCCCCGTGGGGCCCACTTGATTTCCCCGTGGGGCCCACGTGATTTCCGGGTGGGGCCCACGTGATTTCCCCTGAGGGCCCACGTGATTTCCCCGTGGGGCCCACGTGATTTCCCCTGGGGTCCCACGTGATTTCCCCTGGGGGCTCTCGTGATTTCCCCGTGGGGCCCACGTGATTTCCCCTGCGGGCCCACGTGATTTCCCCCGGGGGCCCACGTGATTTCCCCTGGGGGCCCACGTGATTTCCCCGTGGGGCCCACGTGATTTCCCCGTGGGGCCCACGTGATTTCCCCGTGGGTCCCACGTGATTTCCCCGTGGGGCCCACGTGATTTCCCCTGGGGACCCACGTGATTTCCCCTGGGGGCCGACGTGATTTCCCCGTGGGGCCCATGTGATTTCCCCGTGGGGCCCACGTGATTTCCCCGTGGGGCCCACGTGATTTCCCCTGGGGGCCCACGTGATTTCCCCGTGGGGCCCACGTGATTTCCCCGTTGGGCCCACGTGATTTCCCCTGGGGGCCCACGTGATTTCCCCTGGGGGCCCACGTGATTTCCCCGTGGGACCCACGTGATTTCCGGGTGGGGCCCACGTGATTTCCCCGTGGGGCCCACGTGATTTGCCCTGGGGGCCCACGTGATTTCCCCGTGGGGCCCACGTGATTTCAGGGTGTGGCCCACGTGATTTTCACGTGGGGCCCACGTGGTTTCCCCGTGGGGTCCACGTGATTTCCCCGTGGGGCCCACGTGATTTCCCCTGGGGGCCCACGTGATTTCCCCGTGGGGCCCACGTGATTTCCGGGTGGGGCCCACGTGATTTCCCCGTGGGGCCCAAGTGATTTCCCCTGAGGGCCCACGTGATTTCCCCTGGGGGCCCAAGAGATTTCCCCGTGCGGCCCACGTGATTTCCGGGTGGGGCCCACTTGATTTCCCCGTGGGGCCCACGTGATTTCCGGGTGGGGCCCACGTGATTTCCCCGTGGGGCCCACGTGATTTCCCCTGGGGGCTCACGTGATTTCCCCGTGGGGCCCACGTGATTTCCCCGTGGGGCCCACGTGATTTCCCCGTGGGTCCCACGTGATTTCCGGGTGGGGCCCACGTGATTTCCCCTGGGGGCCCACGTGATTTCCCCGTGTGGCCCACGTGATTTCCCCATGGGGCCCACGTGATTTTCCCGTGGTGCCCACGTGATTTCCCCTGGGGGCCCACGTGATTTCCCCGTGGGGCCCACGTGAATTCCCCGTGGGGCCCACGTGATTTCCCCGTGGGGTCCACGTGATTTCAACTGAGGGCCCACGTGATTTCCCCGTGGGGCCCACGTGATTTCCCCTGGGTCCCACGTGATTTCCGCTGGGGGCCCACGTGATTTCCCCTGGGGGCCCACGTGATTTCCCCGTGGGGCCCACGTGATTTCCCCAGGGGGCCCACGTGATTTCCCCTGGGGCCACACGTGATTTCCCCGTGGGGCCCACGTGATTTCCGGGTGGGGCCCACGTGATTTCCCCGTGGGGCCCACGTGATTTCCCCGGGGGGCCCACGTGATTTCCCCGTGGAGCCCACGTGATTTCCCCTGAGGGCCCACGTGATTTCCCCGTGGGGCCCACGTGATTTCCCCTGGGGTCCCACGTGATTTCCCCTGGGGGCTCTCGTGATTTCCCCTGGGGGCCCACGTGATTTCCCCTGGGGGCCCACGTGATTTCCCCAGGGGGCCCACGTGATTTCCCCTGGGGGCCCACGTGATTTCCCCGTGGGGCCCACCTGATTTCCCCGTGGGGCCCACGTAATTTCCGGGTGGGGCTCACGTGATTTCCGGGTGGCGCCCACGTGATTTCCCCGTGGGGCCCACCTGATTTCCGGGTGGGGCCCACGTGATTTCCCCCGGTGGCCCACGTGATTTCCCCCTGGGGCCCACGTGATTTCCCCATGGGGCCCACGTGATTTCCGGGTGGTGCCCACGTGATTTCCCCGTGGGGCCTACGTGATTTCCCCGTGGGGCCCACGTGATTTCCCCGTGGGGCCTACGTGATTTCCCCGTGGGGCCCACGTGATTTCCGGGTGGGGCCCACGTGATTTCCCCGTGGGGCCCACGTGATTTCCCCGTGTGGCCCACGTGATTTCCCCTGGGGGCCCCCTTGTTTTTCCCGTGGGGCCCACGTGATTTCCCCTGGGGGCCCACGTTATTTCCCCTGAGGGGCCACGTGATTTCCCCGTGGGGCCCACGTGATTTCCCCTGGGGGCCCACGTGATTTCCCCTGGGGGCCCACGTGATTTCACCTGGGGGCCCACGTGATTTCCGGGTGGGGCCCTCGTGATTTCCCCGTGGGGCCCACGTGATTTCCCCTGGGGGCCCACGTGATTTCCCCGTGGGGCCCACGTGATTTCCGGGTGGGGCCCACGTGATTTCCCCGTGGGGCCCACGTGATTTCCCCTGGGGGCCCACGTGATTTCCCCGTTGGGCCCACGTGATTTCCCCTGGGGGCCCACGTGATTTCCCCTGGGGGCCCACGTGATTTCCCCGTGGGGCCCACGTGATTTCCCCAGGGGGCCCACGTGATTTTCCCGTGGTGCCCACGTGATTTCCCCTTGGGGGCCCACGTGATTTCCCCGTGGGGCCCACGTGATTCCCCCATGGGGCCCACGTGATTTCCCCGTTGGTCCCACGTGATTTCCCCTGGGGGCCCAAGTGATTTTCCCTGGGGGCCCACGTGATTTCCCCGTGGGGCCCACGTGATTTCCGGGTGGTGCCCACGTGATTTCCCCTGGGGGCCGACGTGATTTCCCCGTGTGGCCCACGTGATTTCCCCGGGGGCCCCGGTGATTTCCCCTGAGGTCCCACGTGATTTCCCCGTGGGGCCCACGTGATTTCCCCTGGGGGCCCACGTGATTTCCCCTGAGGGGCCACGTGATTTCCCCAAGGGGCCCACGTGATTTCCCCTGGGGGCCCACGTGATTTCCCCGTGGGGCCCACGTGATTTCCGGGTGGGGCCCACGTGATTTCCACTGGGGGCCCACGTGATTTCCCCATGGGGCCCACGTGATTTCCCCGTGGGGCCCACGTGGTTTCCCCTGGGGGCCCACGTGATTTCCCCTGGGGGCCCACGTGATTTCCCCTGGGGGCCCACGTGATTTCCCCTGGGGGCCCACGTGATTTCCCCGTGTGGCCCACGTGATTTCCCAGTGGGGCCCACGTGATTTCCCCGTGGGGCCCACGTGATTTCCCCTGGGGGCCCACGTGATTTCCCCGTGGGGCCCACGTGATTTCCCCTGGGGGCCCACGTGATTTCCCCTGGGGGCCCACGTGATTTCCCCTGGGGGCCCACGTGGTTTCCCCTGGGGGCCCACGTGATTTCCCCTGGGGGCCCACGTGATTTCCCCGTGGGGCCCACGTGATTTCCGGGTGGGGCCCACGTGATTTCCCCGTGGGACCCACGTGATTTCCGGGTGGGGCCCACGTGATTTCCCCGTGGGGCCCACGTGATTTCCCCTGGGGGCCCACGTGATTTCCCCGTTGGGCCCACGTGATTTCCCCTGGGGGCCCACGTGATTTCCCCTGGGGGCCCACGTGATTTCCCCTGGGGGCCCAGGTGATTTCCCCGAGGGGCCCACGTGATTTCCGGGTGGGGCCCACGTGATTTCCCCGTGGGGCCCACGTGATTTCCCCTGGGGGCCCACGTGATTTCCCCGTGGGACCCACGTCTTTTCCCCTGAGGGCCCACGTCATTTCCCCATGGGGCCCACGTGATTTCCCCTGGGGGCACACGTGATTTCCCCGTGGGGCCCACGTGATTTCCGGGTGGGGCCTCGTGATTTCCGGGTGGGGCCCACGTGATTTCCCCGTGGGGCCCACGTGATTTCCCCGTGGGGCCCACGTGATTTCCCCAGGGGGCCCACGTGATTTCCCCTCGGGGCCCACGTGACTTCCCCGAGGGGCCCACGTGATTTCCCCTGGGGGCCCACGTGATTTCCCCGTGGGGCCCACGTGATTTCCAGGTGGGTCCCACGTGATTTCCCCGTGGGGCCCACGTGATTTCCGGGTGGGGGCCACGTGATTTCCACTGGGGGCCCACGTGATTTCCCCGTGGGGCCCACGTGATTTCCCCTGGGGGCCCACGTGATTTCCCCGTGGGGCCCACGTGATTTCCCCGTGGGGCCCACCTGATTTCCGGGTGGGGCCCATGTGATTTCCGGGTGGGGCCGACGTGATTTCCTCTGGGGCCCCACGTGATTTCCCCTGGGGGCCCACGTGATTTCCCCGTGGGGCCCACGTGATTTCCCCATAGGGCCCACGTGATTTCCCCAGGGGGCCCACGTGATTTCCCCTGGGGGCCCACGTTATTTCCCCGTGGGCCCACGTGATTTCCACTGGGGGCCCCGGTGATTTCCCCTGGGGGTCCACGTGATTTCCCCGTGGGGCCCACGTGATTTCCCCTGCAGGCCCACGTGATTTCCCCTGGGAGCCCACGTGATTTCCCCTGGGGGCGCACGTGATTTCCCCTGGGGGCCCACGTGATTTCCCCGTGGGGCCCACGTGATTTCCGGGTGGGGCCCACGTGATTTCCCCTGAGGTCCCACGTGATTTCCCCGTGGGGCCCACGTGATTTCCCCTGGGGGCCCACGTGATTTCCCCTGAGGGGCCACGTGATTTCCCCATGGGGCCCACATGATTTCCCCTGGGGGCCCACGTGATTTCCCCGTGGGGCCCACGTGATTTCCGCGTGGGGCCCACGTGATTTCCCCGTGGGGCCCACGAGATTTCCCCGTGGGGCCCACGTGATTTCCCCTGGGGACCCACGTGATTTCCCCTGGGGCCCGACGTGATTTCCCCGTGGGGCCCACGTGATTTCCCCATGGGGCCCACGTGATTTCCCCGTGGGGCCCACGTGATTTCCCAGTGGGGCCCACGTGATTTCCCCGTGGGGCCCACGTGATTTCCCCTGGGGGCCCACGTGATTTCCCCGTGGGGCCCACGTGATTTCCCTTGGGGGCCCACGTGATTTCCCCTGGGGGCCCACGTGATTTCCCCGTGGGGCCCACGTGGTTTCCCCTGGGGGCCCACGTGATTTCCCCTGGGGGCCCACGTGCTTTCCCCGTGAGGCCCACGTGATTTCCGGGTGGGGCCCACGTGATTTCCGGGTGGGGCCCACGTGATTTCCCCGTGGGGCCCACGTGATTTCAGGGTGGGGCCCACGTGATTTTCACGTGGGGCCCACGTGGTTTCCCCGTGGGGCCCACGTGATTTCCCCGTGGGGCCCACGTGATTTCCCCTGGGGGCCCACGTGATTTCCCCATGGGGCCCACGTGATTTCCGGGTGGGGCCCACATGATTTCCCCGTGGGGCCCACGTGATTTCCGGGTGGGGCCCACGTGATTTCCCCGTGGGGCCCAAGTGATTTCCCCTGAGGGCCCACGTGATTTCCCCTGGGGGCCCAAGTGATTTCCCCGTGCGGCCCACGTGATTTCCGGGTGGGGCCCACGTGATTTCCCAGTGGGGCCCACGTGATTTCAACTGGGGGCTCACGTGATTTCCCCGTGGGGCCCACGTGATTTCCCCGTGGGGCCCACGTGATTTCCCCGTGGGTCCCACGTGATTTCCGGGTGGGGCCCACGTGATTTCCCCTGGGGGCCCACGTGATTTCCCCGTGTGGCCCACGTGATTTCCCCATGGGGCCCACGTGATTTTCCCGTGGTGCACACGTGATTTCCCCTGGGGGCCCACGTGATTTCCCCGTGGGGCCCACGTGAATTCCCCGTGGGGCCCACGTGATTTCCCCGTGGGGTCCACGTGATTTCAACTGAGGGCCCACGTGATTTCCCCGTGGGGCCCACGTGATTTCCCCTGGGGCCCACGTGATTTCCGCTGGGGGACCACGTGATTTCCCCTGGGGGCCCACGTGATTTCCCCGTGGGGCCCACGTGATTTCCCCAGGGGGCCCACGTGATTTCCCCTGGGGCCACACGTGATTTCCCCGTGGGGCCCACGTGATTTCCGGGTGGGGCCCACGTGATTTCCCCGTGGGGCCCACGTGATTTCCCCGTGGGGCCCACGTGATTTCCCCGTGGAGCCCACGTGATTTCCCCTGAGGGCCCACGTGATTTCCCCGTGGGGCCCACGTGATTTCCCCTGGGGTCCCACGTGATTTCCCCTGGGGGCTCTCGTGATTTCCCCGTGGGGCCCACGTGATTTCCCCTGCGGGCCCACGTGATTTCCCCAGGGGGCCCACGTGATTTCCCCTGGGGGCCCACGTGATTTCCCCGTGGGGCCCACCTGATTTCCCCGTGGGGCCCACGTAATTTCCGGGTGGGGCTCACGTGATTTCCGGGTGGCGCCCACGTGATTTCCCCGTGGGGCCCACCTGATTTCCGGGTGGGGCCCACGTGATTTCCCCCGGGGGCCCACGTGATTTCCCCGTGGGGCCCACGTGATTTCCCCTGGGGGCCCACGGGATTTCCCCGTGGGGCCCACGTGATTTCCCCTGGGGGCCCACGTGATTTCACCTGGGGGCCCACGTGATTTCCCCGTGGGGCCCACGTGGTTTCCCCTGGGGGCCCACGTGATTTCCCCTGGGGGCCCACGTGATTTCCCCCGGGGGCCCACGTGATGTCCCCTGGGGGCCCACGTGATTTCCCCGTGTGGCCCACGTGATTTCCCCGTGGGGAGCACGTGATTTCCCCATGGGGCCCACGTGATTTCCCAAGGGGGCCCACGTGATTTTCCCTGGGGGCCCACGTTATTTCCCCGTGGGGCCCACGTGATTTCCCCTGGGGGCCCCCGTGATTTCCCCAGGGGGCCCACGTGATTTCCCCTAGGGGCCGACGTGATTTCCCCTGGGGACCCACGTGATTTCCCCTGGGGGCCCACGTGGTTTCCCCGTGGGGCCCACGTGATTTCCCCTGGGGGCGCACGTGATTTCCCCTGGGAGCCCACGTGATTTCCGCGTGGGGCCCACGTGATTTCCAGGTGGGGCCCACGTGATTTCCCCGTGGGGCCCACGTGATTTCCGCGTGGGGCCCACGTGATTTCCAGGTGGGGCCCACGTGATTTCCCCGTGGGGCCCACGTGATTTCCCCTGGGGCCCACCTGATTTCCCCTGGGGGCCCACGTGATTTCCCCGTGGGGCCCACGTGATTTCCGGGTGGGGCCCACGTGATTTCCCCGTGGGGTCCACGTGATTTCCCCTGGGGGCCCACGTGATTTCCCCTGGGGGCCCACGTGATTTCCCCGTGGGGCCCACGTGATTTCCGGGTGGGGCCCACGTGATTTCCGGGTGGGGCCCACTTGAATTCCCCTGGGGGCCCACGTGATTTCCCCGTGGGGCCCACGTGATTTCGTCGTGGTGCCCACGTGATTTCCCCGTGGGGCCCACGTGATTTCCCCTGGGGGCCCACGTGATTTCCCCGTGGGGCCCACGTGATTTCCCCTGGGGGCCCACGTGATTTCCCCTGGGGGCCCAAGTGATTTCCCCGTGGGGCCCACGTGATTTCCCCTTGGGGCCCACCTGATTTCCCCGTGGGGCCCACGTGATTTCCCCTGGGGGCCCACGTGATTTCCGGGTGGGGCCCACGTGATTTCCCCTGGGGGCCCACGTGATTTCCCCGTGGGGCCCACGTGATTTCCCCGTGGGGCCCACCTGATTTCCGGGTGGGGGCCACGTGATTTCCACTGGGGGCCCACGTGATTTCCCCGTGGGGCCCACGTGATTTCCCCTGGGGGCCCACGTGATTTCCCCGTGGGGCCCACGTGATTTCCCCGTGGGGCCCACCTGATTTCCGGGTGGGGCCCATGTGATTTCCGGGTGGGGCCGACGTGATTTCCTCTGGGGCCCCACGTGATTTCCCCTGGGGGCCCACGTGATTTCCCCGTGGGGCCCACGTGATTTCCCCATGGGGCCCACGTGATTTCCCCAGGGGGCCCACGTGATTTCCCCTGGGGGCCCACGTTATTTCCCCGTGGGGCCCACGTGATTTCCCCTGGGGGCCCCGGTGATTTCCCCTGGGGGCCCACGTGATTTCCCCGTGGGGCCCACGTGATTTCCCCTGCAGGCCCACGTGATTTCCCCTGGGGGCCCACGTGATTTCCCCTGGGGGCGCACGTGATTTCCCCTGGGGGCCCACGTGATGTCCCCGTGGGGCCCACGTGATTTCCGGGTGGGGCCCACGTGATTTCCCCGTGGGGCCCACGTGATTTCCGCGTGGGGCCCACGTGATTTCCCGGTGGGGCCCACGTGATTTCCCCGTGGGGCCCACGTGATTTCCCCTGAGGTCCCACGTGATTTCCCCGTGGGGCCCACGTGATTTCCCCTGGGGGCCCACGTGATTTCCCCTGAGGGGCCACGTGATTTCCCCATGGGGCCCACGTGATTTCCCCAGGGGGCCCACGTGATTTCCCCGTGGGGCCCACGTGATTTCCCCGTGGGGCCCACGTGATTTCCCCGTGGGGCCCACGTGATTTCCCCTGGGGACCCACGTGATTTCCCCTGGGGGCCGACGTGATTTCCCCTGGGGGCCGACGTGATTTCCCCGTGGGGCCCACGTGATTTCCCCGTGGGGCCCACGTGATTTCCCCATGGGGCCCACGTGATTTCCCCTGGGGGCCCACGTGATTTTCCCGTGGGGCCCACGTGATTTCCCCTGGGGGCCGACGTGATTTCCCCGTGGGGCCCACGTGATTTCCCCTGGGGGCCCAGGTGATTTCCCCGTGGGGCCCACGTGATTTCCAATGGGGGCCCACGTGATTTCCCCTGGGGGCCCACGTGATTTCCCCGTGGGTCCACGTGGTTTCCCCTGGGGGCCCACGTGATTTCCCCTGGGGGCCCACGGGATTTCCCCGTGGGGCCCACGTGATTTACCCGTGGGGCCCACGTGATTTCCCCGTGGGACCCAACTGATTTCCGGGTGGGGCCCACGTGATTTCCCCGTGGGGCCCACGTGATTTGCCCTGGGGGCCCACGTGATTTCCCCGTGGGGCCCACGTGATTTCAGGGTGGGGCCCACGTGATTTTCACGTGGGGCCCACGTGGTTTCCCCGTGGGGCCCACGTGATTTCCCCGTGGGGCCCACGTGATTTCCCCTGGGGGCCCACGTGTTTTCCCCGTGGGGCCCACGTGATTTCCGGGTGGGGCCCACGTGATTTCCCCGTGGGGCCCACGTGATTTCCGGGTGGGGCCCACGTGATTTACCCGTGGGGCCCAAGTGATGTCCCCTGAGGGCCCACGTGATTTCCCCTGGGGGCCCAAGTGATTTCCCCGTGCGGCCCACGTGATTTCCGGGTGGGGCCCACGTGATTTCCCAGTGGGGCCCACGTGATTTCCGGGTGGGGCCCACGTGATTTCCCCGTGGGGCCCACGTGATTTCCCCTGGGGGCTCACGTGATTTCCCCGTGGGGCCCACGTGATTTCCCCGTTGGGCCCACGTGATTTCCCCGTGGGTCCCACGTGATTTCCGGGTGGGGCCCACGTGATTTCCCCTGGGGTCCCACGTGATTTCCCCGTGTGGCCCACATGATTTCCCCATGGGGCCCACGTGATTTTCCCATGGTGCCCACGTGATTTCCCCTGGGGTCCCACGTGATTTCCCCGTGGGGCCCACGTGAATTCCCCGTGGGGCCCACGTGATTTCCCCGTGGGGTCCACGTGATTTCAACTGAGGGCCCACGTGATTTCCCCGTGGGGCCCACGAGATTTCCCCTGGGGCCCACGTGATTTCCGCTGGGGGCCCACGTGATTTCCCCTGGGGGCCCACGTGATTTCCCCGTGGGGCCCACGTGATTTCCCCAGGGGGCCCAAGTGATTTCCCCTGGGGGCACACGTGATTTCCCCGTGGGGCCCACGTGATTTCCGGGTGGGGCCCACGTGATTTCCCCGTGGGGCCCACGTGATTTCCCCGTGGGGCCCACGTGATTTCCCCGTGGGGCCCACGTGATTTCCGGGTGGGGCCCACGTGATTTCCCCGTGGGGTCCACGTGATTTCAACTGAGGGCCCGCGTGATTTCCCCGGGGGGCCCACGTGATTTCCCCTGGGGCCCACGTGATTTCCGCTGGGGGCCCACGTGATTTCCCCTGGGGGCCCACGTGATTTCCACGTGGGGCCCACGTGATTTCCCCAGGGGGCCCACGTGATTTCCCCTGGGGGCACACGTGATTTCCCCGTGGGGCCCACGTGATTTCCGGGTGGGGCCCACGTGATTTCCCCGTGGGGCCCACGTGATTTCCCCGTGGGGCCCACGTGATTTCCCCGTGGAGCCCACGTGATTTCCCCTGAGGGCCCACGTGATTTCCCCGTGGGGCCCACGTGATTTCCCCTGGGGTCCCACGTGATTTCCCCTGGGGGCTCTCGTGATTTCCCCGTGGGGCCCACGTGATTTCCCCTGCGGGCCCACGTGATTTCCCCAGGGGGCCCACGTGATTTCCCCTGGGGGCCCACGTGATTTCCACGTGGGGCCCACCTGATTTCCCCGTGGGGCCCACGTAATTTCCGGTTGGGGCTCACGTGATTTCCGGGTGGCGCCCACGTGATTTCCCCGTGGGGCCCACCTGATTTCCGGGTGGGGCCCACGTGATTTCCCCCGGGGGCCCGCGTGATTTCCCCCTGGGGCCCACGTGATTTCCCCGTGGGGCCCACGTGAGTTCCGGGTGGGGCCCACGTGAGTTCCCCGTGGGGCCCACGTGATTTCCCCTGGGGACCCACGTGATTTCCCCTGGGGGCCGACGTGATTTCCCCGTGGGGCCCACGTGATTTCCCCGTGGGGCCCACGTGATTTCCCCATGGGGCCCACGTGATTTCCCCTGGGGGCCCACGTGATTTCCCCGTGGGGCCCACGTGATTTCCCCGTGGGGCCCACGTGATTTCCCCGTGGGGCCCACGTGATTTCCCCGTGGGGCCCACGTGATTTCCCCTGGGGGCCCACGTGATTTCCCCGTGGGGCCCACGTGATTTCCCCTGGGGGCCCACGTGTTTTCCCCTGGGGGCCCACGTGATTTCCCCGTGGGGCCCACGTGGTTTCCCCTGGGGGCCCACGTGATTTCCCCTGGGGGCCCACGTGATTTCCCCGTGGGGCCCACGTGATTTCCGGGTGGGGCCCACGTGATTTTCCCGTGGGACCCAACTGATTTCCGGGTGGGGCCCACGTGATTTCCCCGTGGGGCCCACGTGATTTGCCCTGGGGGCCCACGTGATTTCCCCGTGGGGCCCACGTGATTTCAGGGTGGGGCCCACGTGATTTTCACGTGGGGCCCACGTGGTTTCCTCGTGGTTCCCACGTGATTTCCCCGTGGGGCCCACGTGATTTCCCCTGGGGGCCCACGTGATTTCCCCGTGGGGCCCACGTGATTTCCGGGTGGGGCCCACGTGATTTCCCCGTGGGGCCCACGTGATTTCCGGGTGGGGCCCACGTGATTTACCCGTGGGGCCCAAGTGATTTCCCCTGGGGCCCACGTGATTTCCCCTGGGGGCCCAAGTGATTTCCCCGTGCAGCCCACGTGATTTCCGGGTGGGTCCCACGTGATTTCCCCGTGGGGCCCACGTGATTTCCGGGTGGGGCCCACGTGATTTCCGGGTGGGGCCCACGTGATTTACCCTGGGCGCGCACGTGATTTCCCCTGGGGGCTCACGTGATTTCCTCGTGGGGCCCACGTGATTTCCCCGTGGGGCCCACGTGATTTCCCCGTGGGTCCCACGTGATTTCCGGGTGGGGCCCACGTGATTTCCCCTGGGGGCCCACGTGATTTCCCCGTGTGGCCCACGTGATTTCCCCATGGGGCCCACGTGATTTTCCCGTGGTGCCGACGTGATTTCCCCTGGTGTCCCACGTGATTTCCCCGTGGGGCCCACGTGAATTCCCCGTGGGGCCCACGTGATTTCCCCGTGGGGTCCACGTGATTTCCCCGTGGGGCCCACGTGATTTCCCCGTGGGGCCCACGTGATTTCCGGGTGGGGCCCACGTGATTTCCCCGTGGGGCCCACGTGATTTCCCCGTGGGGCCCACGTGATTTCCCCGTGGGGCCCACGTGATTTCCGGGTGGGGCCCACGTGATTTCCCCGTGGGGTCCACGTGATTTCAACTGAGGGCCCGCGTGATTTCCCCGTGGGGCCCACGTGATTTCCCCTGGGGCCCACGTGATTTCCGCTGGGGGCCCACGTGATTTCCCCTGCGGGCCCACGTGATTTCCACGTGGGGCCCACGTGATTTCCCCAGGGGGCCCACGTGATTTCCCCTGGGGGCACACGTGATTTCCCCGTGGGGCCCACGTGATTTCCGGGTGGGGCGCACGTGATTTCCCCGTGGGGCCCACGTGATTTCCCCGTGGGGCCCACGTGATTTCCCCGTGGAGCCCACGTGATTTCCCCTGAGGGCCCACGTGATTTCCCCGTGGGGCCCACGTGATTTCCCCTGGGGTCCCACGTGATTTCCCCTTGGGGCTCTCGTGATTTCCCCGTGGGGCCCACGTGATTTCCCCTGCGGGCCCACGTGATTTCCCCAGGGGGCCCACGTGATTTCCCCTGGGGGCCCACGTGATTTCCCCGTGGGTCCCACCTGATTTCCCCGTGGGGCCCACGTAATTTCCGGGTGGGGCTCACGTGATTTCCGGGTGGCGCCCACGTGATTTCCCCGTGGGGCCCACCTGATTTCCGGGTGGGGCCCACGTGATTTCCCCCGGGGGCCCGCGTGATTTCCCCCTGGGGCCCACGTGATTTCCCCTTGGGGCCCACGTGATTTCCGGGTGGGGCCCACGTGATTTCCCCGTGGGGCCCACGTGATTTCCCCTGGGGACCCACGTGATTTCCCCTGGGGGCCGACGTGATTTCCCCGTGGGGCCCACGTGATTTCCCCGTGGGGCCCACGTGATTTCCCCATGGGGCCCACGTGATTTCCCCTGGGGGCCCACGTGATTTCCCCGTGGGGCCCACGTGATTTCCCCGTGGGGCCCACGTGATTTCCCCGTGGGGCCCACGTGATTTCCCCGTGGGGCCCACGTGATTTCCCCGTGGGGCCCACGTGATTTCCCCTGGGGACCCACGTGATTTCCCCTGGGGGCCGACGTGATTTCCCCGTGGGGCCCACGTGATTTCCCCTGGGGGCCCACGTGATTTCCCCGTGGGGCCCACGTGATTTCCCCTGGGGGCCCACGTGTTTTCCCCTGGGGGCCCACGTGATTTCCCCGTGGGGCCCACGTGGTTTCCCCTGGGGGCCCACGTGATTTCCCCTGGGGGCCCACGTGATTTCCCCGTGGGGCCCACGTGATTTCCGGGTGGGGCCCACGTGATTTTCCCGTGGGACCCAACTGATTTCCGGGTGGGGCCCACGTGATTTCCCCGTGGGGCCCACGTGATTTGCCCTGGGGGCCCACGTGATTTCCCCGTGGGGCCCACGTGATTTCAGGGTGGGGCCCACGTGATTTTCACGTGGGGCCCACGTGGTTTCCTCGTGGTTCCCACGTGATTTCCCCGTGGGGCCCACGTGATTTCCCCTGGGGGCCCACGTGATTTCCCCGTGGGGCCCACGTGATTTCCGGGTGGGGCCCACGTGAATTCCCCGTGGGGCCCACGTGATTTCCGGGTGGGGCCCACGTGATTTACCCGTGGGGCCCAAGTGATTTCCCCTGAGGGCCCACGTGAGTTCCCCTGGGGGCCCAAGTGATTTCCCCGTGCGGCCCACGTGATTTCCGGGTGGGGCCCACGTGATTTCCCCGTGGGGCCCACGTGATTTCCGGGTGGGGCCCACGTGATTTCCGGGTGGGGCCCACGTGATTTACCCTGGGCGCGCACGTGATTTCCCCTGGGGGCTCACGTGATTTCCCCGTGGGGCCCACGTGATTTCCCCGTGGGGCCCACGTGATTTTCCCGTGGTGCCGACGTGATTTCCCCTGGTGTCCCACGTGATTTCCCCTGGGGGCCCACGTGATTTCCCCGTGTGGCCCACGTGATTTCCCCATGGGGCCCACGTGATTTTCCCGTGGTGCCGACGTGATTTCCCCTGGTGTCCCACGTGATTTCCCCGTGGGGCCCACGTGAATTCCCCGTGGGGCCCACGTGATTTCCCCGTGGGGTCCACGTGATTTCCCCGTGGGGCCCACGTGATTTCCCCGTGGGGCCCACGTGATTTCCGGGTGGGGCCCACGTGATTTCCCCGTGGGGCCCACGTGATTTCCCCGTGGGGCCCACGTGATTTCCCCGTGGGGCCCACGTGATTTCCGGGTGGGGCCCACGTGATTTCCCCGTGGGGTCCACGTGATTTCAACTGAGGGCCCGCGTGATTTCCCCGTGGGGCCCACGTGATTTCCCCTGGGGCCCACGTGATTTCCGCTGGGGGCCCACGTGATTTCCCCTGCGGGCCCACGTGATTTCCACGTGGGGCCCACGTGATTTCCCGGGGGGGCCCACGTGATTTCCCCTGGGGGCACACGTGATTTCCCCGTGGGGCCCACGTGATGTCCGGGTGGGGCCCACGTGATTTCCCCGTGGGGCCCACGTGATGTCCCCGTGGGGCCCACGTGATTTCCCCGTGGAGCCCACGTGATTTCCCCTGAGGGCCCACGTGATTTCCCCGTGGGGCCCACGTGATTTCCCCTGGGGTCCCACGTGATTTCCCCTTGGGGCTCTCGTGATTTCCCCGTGGGGCCCTCGTGATTTCCCCTGCGGGCCCACGTGATTTCCCCAGGGGGCCCACGTGATTTCCCCTGGGGGCCCACGTGATTTCCCCGTGGGGCCCACCTGATTTCCCCGTGGGGCCCACGTAATTTCCGGGTGGGGCTCACGTGATTTCCGGGTGGCGCCCACGTGATTTCCCCGTGGGGCCCACCTGATTTCCGGGTGGGGCCCACGTGATTTCCCCCGGGGGCCCACGTGATTTCCCCCTGGGGCCCACGTGATTTCCCCTTGGGGCCCACGTGATTTCCGGGTGGGGCCCACGTGATTTCCCCGTGGGGCCTACGTGATTTCCCCGTGGGGCCCACGTGATTTCCCCGTGGGGCCTACGTGATTTCCCCGTGGGGCCCACGTGATTTCCGGGTGGGGCCCACGTGATTTCCCCGTGGGGCCCACGTGATTTCCCCGTGTGGCCCACGTGATTTCCCCTGGGGGCCCCCGTGTTTTTCCCGTGGGGCCCTCGTGATTTCCCCTGGGGGCCCACGTTATTTCCCCTGAGGGGCCACGTGATTTCCCCGTGGGGCCCACGTGATTTCCCCTGGGGGCCCACGTGATTTCCCCTGGGGGCCCACGTGATTTCTCCTGGGTGCCCACGTGATTTCCGGGTGGGGCCCTCGTGATTTCCCCGTGGGGCCCACGTGATTTCCCCTGGGGGCCCACGTGATTTCCCCGTGGGGCCCACGTGATTTCCGGGTGGGGCCCACGTGATTTCCCCGTGGGGCCTACGTGATTTCCCCGTGGGGCCCACGTGATTTCCCCGTGGGGCTCACGTGATTTCCCCGTGGGGCCCACCTGATTTCCGGGTGGGGCCCACGTGATTTCCCCGTGGGGCCCACGTGATTTCCCCGTGTGGCCCACGTGATTTCCCCTGGGGGCCCCCGTGTTTTTCCCGTGGGGCCCACGTCTTTTCCCCTGAGGGCCCACGTCATTTCCCCGTGGGGCCCACGTGATTTCCCCTGGGGGCACACGTGATTTCCCCGTGGGGCCCACGTGATTTCCGGGTGGGGCCTCGTGATTTCCGTGTGGGGCCCACGTGATTTCCCCGTGGGGCCCACGTGATTTCCCCGTGGGGCCCACGTGATTTCCCCGTGGGGCCCACGTGATTTCCCCAGGGGGCCCACGTGATTTCCCCTCGGGGCCCACGTGACTTCCCCGTGGGGCCCACGTGATTTCCCCTGGGGGCCCACGTGATTTCCCCGTGGGACCCACGTGATTTCCAGGTGGGTCCCACGTGATTTCCCCGTGGGGCCCACGTGATTTCCGGGTGGGGGCCACGTGATTTCCACTGGGGGCCCACGTGATTTCCCCGTGGGGCCCACGTGATTTCCCCTGGGGGCCCACGTGATTTCCCCGTGGGGCCCACGTGATTTCCCCATGGGGCCCACCTGATTTCCGGGTGGGGCCCATGTGATTTCCGGGTGGGGCCGACGTGATTTCCTCTGGGGCCCCACGTGATTTCCCCTGGGGGCCCACGTGATTTCCCCGTGGGGCCCACGTGATTTCCCCATGGGGCCCACGTGATTTCCCCAGGGGGCCCACGTGATTTCCCCTGGGGGCCCACGTTATTTCCCCGTGGGGCCCACGTGATTTCCCCTGGGGGCCCCGGTGATTTCCCCTGGGGGCCCACGTGATTTCCCCGTGGGGCCCACGTGATTTCCCCTGCAGGCCCACGTGATTTCCCCTGGGGGCCCACGTGATTTCCCCTGGGGGCGCACGTGATTTCCCCTGGGGGCCCACGTGATTGCCCCGTGGGGCCCACGTGATTTCCGGGTGGGGCCCACGTGATTTCCCCGTGGGGCCCATGTGATTTCCGCGTGGGGCCCACGTGATTTCCCGGTGGGGCCCACGTGATTTCCCCGTGGGGCCCACGTGATTTCCCCTGAGGTCCCACGTGATTTCCCCGTGGGGCCCACGTGATTTCCCCTGGGGGCCCCACGTGATTTCCCCTGAGGGGCCACGTGATTTCCCCGTGGGGCCCACGTGATTTCCCCTGGGGGCCCACGGTGATTTCCCCGTGGGGCCCACGTGATTTCCCCGTGGGGCCCACGTGATTTCCCCGTGGGGCCCACGTGATTTCCCCTGGGGACCCACGTGATTTCCCCTGGGGGCCGACGTGATTTCCCCTGGGGGCCGACGTGATTTCCCCGTGGGGCCCACGTGATTTCCCCGTGGGGCCCACGTGATTTCCCCATGGGGCCCACGTGATTTCCCCTGGGGGCCCACGTGATTTTCCCGTGGGGCCCACGTGATTTCCCCTGGGGGCCGACGTGCTGTCCCCGTGGGGCCCACGTGATTTCCCCTGGGGGCCCAGGTGATTTCCCCGTGGGGCCCACGTGATTTCCAATGGGGGCCCACGTGATTTCCCCTGGGGGCCCACGTGATTTCCCCGTGGGTCCACGTGGTTTCCCCTGGGGGCCCACGTGATTTCCCCTGGGGACCCACGTGATTTCCCCGTGGGGCCCACGTGATTTCCGGGTGGGGCCCACGTGATTTCCCCGTGGGACCCAACTGATTTCCGGGTGGGGCCCACGTGATTTCCCCGTGGGGCCCACGTGATTTGCCCTGGGGGCCCACGTGATTTCCCCGTGGGGCCCACGTGATTTCAGGGTGGGGCCCACGTGATTTTCACGTGGGGCCCACGTGGTTTCCCCGTGGGGCCCACGTGATTTCCCCGTGGGGCCCACGTGATTTCCCCTGGGGGCCCACGTGTTTTCCCCGTGGGGCCCACGTGATTTCCGGGTGGGGCCCACGTGATTTCCCCGTGGGGCCCACGTGATTTCCGGGTGGGGCCCACGTGATTTACCCGTGGGGCCCAAGTGATTTCCCCTGAGGGCCCACGTGATTTCCCCTGGGGGCCCAAGTGATTTCCCCGTGCGGCCCACGTGATTTCCGGGTGGGGCCCACGTGATTTCCCAGTGGGGCCCACGTGATTTCCGGGTGGGGCCCACGTGATTTCCCCGTGGGGCCCACGTGATTTCCCCTGGGGGCTCACGTGATTTCCCCGTGGGGCCCACGTGATTTCCCCGTTGGGCCCACGTGATTTCCCCATGGGTCCCACGTGATTTCCGGGTGGGGCCCACGTGATTTCCCCTGGGGTCCCACGTGATTTCCCCGTGTGGCCCACATGATTTCCCCATGGGGCCCACGTGATTTTCCCATGGTGCCCACGTGATTTCCCCTGGGGTCCCACGTGATTTCCCCGTGGGGCCCACGTGAATTCCCCGTGGGGCCCACGTGATTTCCCCGTGGGGTCCACGTGATTTCCCCTGAGGGCCCACGGGATTTCCCCGTGGGGCCCACGAGATTTCCCCTGGGGCCCACGTGATTTCCGCTGGGGGCCCACGTGATTTCCCCTGGGGGCCCACGTGATTTCCCCGTGGGGCCCACGTGATTTCCCCAGGGGGCCCAAGTGATTTCCCCTGGGGGCACACGTGATTTCCCCGTGGGGCACACGTGATTTCCGGGTGGGGCCCACGTGATTTCCCCGTGGGGCCCACGTGATTTCCCCGTGGGGCCCACGTGATGTCCCCGTGGGGCCCACGTGAATTCCGGGTGGGGCCCACGTGATGTCCCCGTGGGGTCCACGTGATTTCAACTGAGGGCCCGCGTGATTTCCCCGTGGGGCCCACGTGATTTCCCCTGGGGCCCACGTGATTTCCGCTGGGGGCCCACGTGATTTCCCCTGGGGGCCCACGTGATTTCCACGTGGGGCCCACGTGATTTCCCCAGGGGGCCCACGTGATTTCCCCTGGGGGCACACGTGATTTCCCCGTGGGGCCCACGTGATTTCCGGGTGGGGCCCACGTGATTTCCCCGTGGGGCCAACGTGATTTCCCCGTGGGGCCCACGTGATTTCCCCGTGGAGCCCACGTGATTTCCCCTGAGGGCCCACGTGATTTCCCCGTGGGGCCCACGTGATTTCCCCTGGGGTCCCACGTGATTTCCCCTGGGGGCTCTCGTGATTTCCCCGTGGGGCCCACGTGATTTCCCCTGCGGGCCCACGTGATTTCCCCAGGGGGCCCACGTGATTTCCCCTGGGGGCCCACGTGATTTCCACGTGGGGCCCACCTGATTTCCCCGTGGGGCCCACGTAATTTCCGGTTGGGGCTCACGTGATTTCCGGGTGGCGCCCACGTGATTTCCCCGTGGGGCCCACCTGATTTCCGGGTGGGGCCCACGTGATTTCCCCCGGGGGCCCGCGTGATTTCCCCCTGGGGCCCACGTGATTTCCCCTTGGGGCCCACGTGATTTCCGGGTGGGGCCCACGTGATTTCCCCGGGGGGCCCACGTGATTTCCCCTGGGGACCCACGTGATTTCCCCTGGGGGCCGACGTGATTTCCCCGTGGGGCCCACGTGATTTCCCCGTGGGGCCCACGTGATTTCCCCATGGGGCCCACGTGATTTCCCCTGGGGGCCCACGTGATTTCCCCGTGGGGCCCACGTGATTTCCCCGTGGGGCCCACGTGATTTCCCCGTGGGGCCCACGTGATTTCCCCGTGGGGCCCACGTGATTTCCCCTGGGGACCCACGTGATTTCCCCTGGGGGCCGACGTGATTTCCCCGTGGGGCCCACGTGATTTCCCCTGGGGGCCCACGTGATTTCCCCGTGGGGCCCACGTGATTTCCCCTGGGGGCCCACTTGTTTTCCCCTGGGGGCCCACGTGATTTCCCCGTGGGGCCCACGTGGTTTCCCCTGGGGGCCCACGTGATTTCCCCTGGGGGCCCACGTGATTTCCCCGTGGGGCCCACGTGATTTCCGGGTGGGGCCCACGTGATTTTCCCGTGGGACCCAACTGATTTCCGGGTGGGGCCCACGTGATTTCCCCGTGGGGCCCACGTGATTTGCCCTGGGGGCCCACGTGATTTCCCCGTGGGGCCCACGTGATTTCAGGGTGGGGCCCACGTGATTTTCACGTGGGGCCCACGTGGTTTCCTCGTGGTTCCCACGTGATTTCCCCGTGGGGCCCACGTGATTTCCCCTGGGGGCCCACGTGATTTCCCCGTGGGGCCCACGTGATTTCCGGGTGGGGCCCACGTGATTTCCCCGTGGGGCCCACGTGATTTCCGGGTGGGGCCCACGTGATTTACCCGTGGGGCCCAAGTGATTTCCCCTGAGGGCCCACGTGATTTCCCCTGGGGGCCCAAGTGATTTCCCCGTGCAGCCCACGTGATTTCCGGGTGGGTCCCACGTGATTTCCCCGTGGGGCCCACGTGATTTCCGGGTGGGGCCCACGTGATTTCCGGGTGGGGCCCACGTGATTTACCCTGGGCGCGCATGTGATTTCCCCTGGGGGCTCACGTGATTTCCTCGTGGGGCCCACGTGATTTCCCCGTGGGGCCCACGTGATTTCCCCGTGGGTCCCACGTGATTTCCGGGTGGGGCCCACGTGATTTCCCCTGGGGGCCCACGTGATTTCCCCGTGTGGCCCACGTGATTTCCCCATGGGGCCCACGTGATTTTCCCGTGGTGCCGACGTGATTTCCCCTGGTGTCCCACGTGATTTCCCCGTGGGGCCCACGTGAATTCCCCGTGGGGCCCACGTGATTTCCCCGTGGGGTCCACGTGATTTCCCCGTGGGGCCCACGTGATTTCCCCGTGGGGCCCACGTGATTTCCGGGTGGGGCCCACGTGATTTCCCCGTGGGGCCCACGTGATTTCCCCGTGGGGCCCACGTGATTTCCCCGTGGGGCCCACGTGATTTCCGGGTGGGGCCCACGTGATTTCCCCGTGGGGTCCACGTGATTTCAACTGAGGGCCCGCGTGATTTCCCCGTGGGGCCCACGTGATTTCCCCTGGGGGCACACGTGATTTCCCCGTGGGGCCCACGTGATTTCCGGGTGGGGCCCACGTGATTTCCCCTTGGGGCCCACGTGATTTCCGGGTGGGGCCCACGTGATTTCCCCGTGGGGCCCACGTGATTTCCGGGTGGGGCCCACGTGATTTACCCGTGGGGCCCAAGTGATTTCCCCTGAGGGCCCACGTGATTTCCCCTGGGGGCCCAAGTGATTTCCCCGTGCGGCCCACGTGATTTCCGGGTGGGTCCCACGTGATTTCCCCGTGGGGCCCACGTGATTTCCGGGTGGGGCCCACGTGATTTCCGGGTGGGGCCCACGTGATTTACCCTGGGCGCGCACGTGATTTCCCCTGGGGGCTCACGTGATTTCCCCGTGGGGCCCACGTGATTTCCCCGTGGGGCCCACGTGATTTCCCCGTGGGTCCCACGTGATTTCCGGGTGGGGCCCACGTGATTTCCCCTGGGGGCCCACGTGATTTCCCCGTGGGGTCCACGTGATTTCAACTGAGGGCCCGCGTGATTTCCCCGTGGGGCCCACGTGATTTCCCCTGGGGCCCACGTGATTTCCGCTGGGGGCCCACGTGATTTCCCCTGCGGGCCCACGTGATTTCCACGTGGGGCCCACGTGATTTCCCCAGGGGGCCCACGTGATTTCCCCTGGGGGCACACGTGATTTCCCCGTGGGGCCCACGTGATTTCCGGGTGGGGCCCACGTGATTTCCCCGTGGGGCCCACGTGATTTCCCCGTGGGGCCCACGTGATTTCCCCGTGGAGCCCACGTGATTTCCCCTGAGGGCCCACGTGATTTCCCCGTGGGGCCCACGTGATTTCCCCTCGGGTCCCACGTGATTTCCCCTTGGGGCTCTCGTGATTTCCCCGTGGGGCCCACGTGATTTCCCCTGCGGGCCCACGTGATTTCCCCAGGGGGCCCACGTGATTTCCCCTGGGGGCCCACGTGATTTCCCCGTGGGGCCCACCTGATTTCCCCGTGGGGCCCACGTAATTTCCGGGTGGGGCTCACGTGATTTCCGGGTGGCGCCCACGTGATTTCCCCGTGGGGCCCACCTGATTTCCGGGTGGGGCCCACGTGATTTCCCCCGGGGGCCCACGTGATTTCCCCCTGGGGCCCACGTGATTTCCCCTTGGGGCCCACGTGATTTCCGGGTGGGGCCCACGTGATTTCCCCGTGGGGCCTACGTGATTTCCCCGTGGGGCCCACGTGATTTCCCCGTGGGGCCTACGTGATTTCCCCGTGGGGCCCACGTGATTTCCGGGTGGGGCCCTCGTGATTTCCCCGTGGGGCCCACGTGATTTCCCCGTGTGGCCCACGTGATTTCCCCTGGGGGCCCCCGTGTTTTTCCCGTGGGGCCCACGTGATTTCCCCTGGGGGCCCACGTTATTTCCCCTGAGGGGCCACGTGATTTCCCCGTGGGGCCCACGTGATTTCCCCTGGGGGCCCACGTGATTTCCCCTGGGGGCCCACGTGATTTCTCCTGGGGGCCCACGTGATTTCCGGGTGGGGCCCTCGTGATTTCCCCGTGGGGCCCACGTGATTTCCCCTGGGGGCCCACGTGATTTCCCCGTGGGGCCCACGTGATTTCCGGGTGGGGCCCTCGTGATTTCCCCGTGGGGCCCACGTGATTTCCCCTGGGGGCCCACGTGATTTCCCCGTTGGTCCCACGTGATTTCCCCTGGGGGCCTACGTGATTTTCCCTGGGGGCCCACGTGATTTCCCCGTGGGGCCGACGTGATTTCCCGGTGGTGCCCACGTGATTTCCCCTGGGGGCCGACGTGATTTCCCCGTGTGGCCCACGTGATTTCCCCGTGGGGCCCACGTGATTTCCCCGGGGGCCCCGGTGATTTCCCCTGGGGGCCCACGTGATTTCCCCGTGGGTCCCACGTGATTTCCCCTGGGGCCCACGTTATTTCCGCTGGGGGCCCACGTGATTTCCCCTGCGGGCCCACGTGATTTCCACGTGGGGCCCACGTGATTTCCCCAGGGGGCCCACGTGATTTCCCCTGGGGGCACACGTGATTTCCCCGTGGGGCCCACGTGATTTCCGCGTGGGGCCCACGTGATTTCCCCGTGGGGCCCACGTGATTTCCCCGTGGGGCCCACGTGATTTCCCCGTGGAGCCCACGTGATTTCCCCTGAGGGCCCACGTGATTTCCCCGTGGGGCCCACGTGATTTCCCCTGGGGTCCCACGTGATTTCCCCTTGGGGCTCTCGTGATTTCCCCGTGGGGCCCACGTGATTTCCCCTGGGGGCCCACGTGATTTCCCCAGGGGGCCCACGTGATTTCCCCTGGGGGCCCACGTGATTTCCCCGTGGGGCCCACCTGATTTCCCCGTGGGGCCCACGTAATTTCCGGGTGGGGCTCACGTGATTTCCGGGTGGCGCCCACGTGATTTCCCCGTGGGGCCCACCTGATTTCCGGGTGGGGCCCACGTGATTTCCCCCGGGGGCCCACGTGATTTCCCCCTGGGGCCCACGTGATTTCCCCTTGGGGCCCACGTGATTTCCGGGTGGGGCCCACGTGATTTCCCCGTGGGGCCTACGTGATTTCCCCGTGGGGCCCACGTGATTTCCCCGTGGGGCCTACGTGATTTCCCCGTGGGGCCCACGTGATTTCCGGGTGGGGCCCACGTGATTTCCCCGTGGGGCCCACGTGATTTCCGCGTGGGGCCCACGTGATTTCCCCGTGGGGCCCACGTGATTTCCCCGTGGGGCCCACGTGATTTCCCCTGGGGGCCCACCTGATTTCCCCTGGGGGCCCACGTGATTTCCCCGTGGGGCCCACGTGATTTCCCCTGGGGGCCCACGTGATTTCCCCTGGGGCCCACGTGATTTCCCCGTGGGGCCCACGTGATTTCCGGGTGGGGCCCACGTGATTTCCGGGTGGGGCCCACTTGAATTCCCCTGGGGGCCCACGTGATTTCCCCGTGGGGCCCACGTGATTTCGTCGTGGTGCCCACGTGATTTCCCCGTGGGGCCCACGTGATTTCCCCTGGGGGCCCACGTGATTTCCCCGTGGGGCCCACATGATTTCCCCTGGGGGCCCACGTGATTTCCCCTGGGGGCCCAAGTGATTTCCCCGTGGGGCCCACGTGATTTCCCCTGGGGGCCGACCTGATTTCCCCGTGGGGCCCACGTGATGTCCCCTGGGGGCCCACGTGATTTCCGGGTGGGGCCCACGTGAGTTCCCCTGGGGGCCCACGTCATTTCCCTGTGGGGCCCACGTGATTTCCCATGGGGGCCCACGTGATTTACCCTGGGGGCCCACGTGATTTCCCCTGGGGGCCCAGTTGATTTCCCCGAGGGGCCCACGTGATTTCCGGGTGGGGCCCACGTGATTTCCCCGTGGGGCCCACGTGATTTCCCCTGGGGGCCCACGTGATTTCCCCTGGGGGCCCACGTGATTTCCCCGTGGGGCCCACGTCTTTTCCCCTGAGGGCCCACGTCATTTCCCCGTGGGGCCCACGTGATTTCCCCTGGGGGCACACGTGATTTCCCCGTGGGGCCCACGTGATTTCCGGGTGGGGCCTCGTGATTTCCGGGTGGGGCCCTCGTGATTTCCCCGTGGGGCCCACGTGATTTCCCCGTCGGGCCCACGTGATTTCCCCGTGGGGCCCACGTGATTTCCCCAGGGGGCCCACGTGATTTCCCCTCGGGGCCCACGTGACTTCCCCGTGGGGCCCACGTGATTTCCCCTGGGGGCCCACGTGATTTCCCCGTGTGGCCCACGTGATTTCCAGGTGGGTCCCACGTGATTTCCCCGTGGGGCCCACGTGATTTCCGGGTGGGGGCCACGTGATTTCCACTGGGGGCCCACGTGATTTCCCCGTGGGGCCCACGTGATTTCCCCTGGGGTCCACGTGATTTCCCCGTGGGGCCCACGTGATTTCCCCGTGGGGCCCACCTGATTTCCGGGTGGGGCCCATGTGATTTCCGGGTGGGGCCGACGTGATTTCCTCTGGGGCCCCACGTGATTTCCCCTGGGGGCCCACGTGATTTCCCCGTGGGGCCCACGTGATTTCCCCATGGGGCCCACGTGATTTCCCCAGGGGGCCCACGTGATTTCCCCTGGGGGCCCACGTTATTTCCCCGTGGGGCCCACGTGATTTCCCCTGGGGGCCCCGGTGATTTCCCCTGGGGGCCCACGTGATTTCCCCGTCGGGCCCACGTGATTTCCCCTGCAGGCCCACGTGATTTCCCCTGGGGGCCCACGTGATTTCCCCTGGGGGCGCACGTGATTTCCCCTGGGGGCCCACGTGATTTCCCCGTGGGGCCCACGTGATTTCCGGGTGGGGCCCACGTGATTTCCCCTGAGGTCCCACGTGGTTTCCCCGTGGGGACCACGTGATTTCCCCTGGGGGCCCTCGTGATTTCCCCTGAGGGGCCACGTGATTTCCCCATGGGGCCCACGTGATTTCCCCTGGGGGCCCACGTGATTTCCCCGTGGGGCCCACGTGATTTCCGCGTGGGGCCCACGTGATTTCCCCGTGGGGCCCACGTGACTTCCCCGTGGGGCCCACGTGATTTCCCCGTGGGGCCCACGTGATTTCCCCTGGGGACCCACGTGATTTCCCCTGGGGGCCGACGTGATTTCCCCGTGGGGCCCACGTGATTTCCCCATGGGGCCCACGTGATTTCCCCGTGGGGCCCACGTGATTTCCCAGTGGGGCCCACGTGATTTCCCCGTGGGGCCCACGTGATTTCCCCTGGGGGCCCACGTGATTTCCCCGTGGGGCCCACGTGATTTCCCCTGGGGGCCCACGTGATTTCCCCTGGGGGCCCACGTGATTTCCCCTGGGGGCCCACGTGGTTTCCCCTGGGGGCCCACGTGATTTCCCCTGGGGGCCCACGTGATTTCCCCGTGGGGCCGACGTGATTTCCCCTGGGGGCCCACGTGATTTCCCCGTGGGGCCCACGTGATTTCCGGGTGGGGCCCACGTGATTTCCCCGTGGGGCCCACGTGATTTCCCCTGGGGGCCCACGTGATTTCCCCGTGGGGCCCACGTGATTTCCGGGTGGGGCCCACGTGGTTTCCCCGTGGGGCCCACGTGATTTCCCCGTGGGGCCGACGTGATTTCCCCTGGGGGCCCACGTGATTTCCCCGTGGGGCCCACGTGATTTCCAGGTGGGGCCCACGTGATTTCCCCGTGGGGCCCAAGTGATTTCCCCTGAGGGCCCCCGTGATTTCCCCGGGGGGCCCAAGTGATTTCCCCGTGCGGCCCACGTGATTTCCGGGTGGGGCCCACTTGATTTCCCCGTGGGGCCCACGTGATTTCCGGGTGGGGCCCACGTGATTTCCCCTGAGGGCCCACGTGATTTCCCCGTGGGGCCCACGTGATTTCCCCTGGGGTCCCACGTGATTTCCCCTGGGGGCTCTCGTGATTTCCCCGTGTGGCCCACGTGATTTCCCCTGCGGGCCCACGTGATTTCCCCAGGGGGCCCACGTGATTTCCCCTGGGGGCCCACGTGATTTCCCCGTGGGGCCCACCTGATTTCCCCGTGGGGCCCACGTAATTTCCGGGTGGGGCTCACGTGATTTCCGGGTGGCGCCCACGTGATTTCCCCTTGGGGCCCACCGTGATTTCCGGGTGGGGCCCACGTGATTTCCCCCGGGGGCCCACGTGATTTCCCCGTGGGGCCCACGTGATTTCCCCTGGGGGCCCACGTGATTTCCCCGTGGGGCCCACGTGATTTCCCCTGGGGGCCCACGTGATTTCACCTGGGGGCAGACGTGATTTCCCCGTGGGGCCCACGTGGTTTCCCCTGGGGGCCCACGTGATTTCCCCTGGGGGCCCACGTGAGTTCCCCGGGGGGCCCACGTGATTTCCCCTGGGGGCCCACGTGATTTCCCCGTGTGGCCCACGTGATTTCCCCGTGGGGAGCACGTGATTTCCCCATGGGGCCCACGTGATTTTCCCAGGGGGCCCACGTGATTTTCCCTGGGGGCCCACGTTATTTCCCCGTGGGGCCCCCGTGATTTCCCCTGGGGGCCCCCGTGATTTCCCCTGGGGGCCCACGTGATTTCCCAATGGGGCCCACGTGATTTCCCCTGGGGACCCACGTGATTTCCCCTCGGGGCCCACGTGACTTCCCCGTGGGGCCCACGTGATTTCCCCTGGGGGCCCACGTGATTTCCCCGTGGGGCCCACGTGATTTCCAGGTGGGTCCCACGTGATTTCCCCGTGGGGCCCACGTGATTTCCGGGTGGGGGCCACGTGATTTCCACTGGGGGCCCACGTGATTTCCCCGTGGGGCCCACGTGATTTCCCCTGGGGGCCCACGTGATTTCCCCGTGGGGCCCACGTGATTTCCCCGTGGGGCCCACCTGATTTCCGGGTGGGGCCCATGTGATTTCCGGGTGGAGCCGACGTGATTTCCTCTGGGGCCCCACGTGATTTCCCCTGGGGGCCCACGTGATTTCCCCGTGGTGCCCACGTGATTTCCCCAGGGGGCCCACGTGATTTCCCCAGGGGGCCCACGTGATTTCGCCTGGGGGCCCACGTTATTTCCCCGTGGGGCCCACGTGATTTCCCCTGGGGGCCCCGGTGATTTCCCCTGGGGGCCCACGTGATTTCCCCGTGGGGCCCACGTGATTTCCCCTGCAGGCCCACGTGATTTCCCCTGGGGGCCCACGTGATTTCCCCTGGGGGCGCACGTGATTTCCCCTGGGGGCCCACGTGATTTCCCCGTGGGGCCCACGTGATTTCCGGGTGGGGCCCACGTGATTTCCCCTGAGGTCCCACGTGATTTCCCCGTGGGGCCCACGTGATTTCCCCTGGGGGCCCACGTGATTTCCCCTGAGGGGCCACGTGATTTCCCCATGGGGCCCACGTGATTTCCCCTGGGGGCCCACGTGATTTCCCCGTGGGGCCCACGTGATTTCCCCTGGGGGCCCACGTGATTTTCACGTGGGGCCCACGTGGTTTCCCCGTGGGGCCCACGTGATTTCCCCGTGGGGCCCACGTGATTTCCCCTGGGGGCCCACGTTATTTCCCCGTGGGTCCCACGTGATTTCCGGGTGGGGCCCACGTGATTTCCCCGTGGGGCCCACGTGATTTCCGGGTGGGGCCCACGTGATTTCCCCGTGGGGCCCAAGTGATATCCCCTGAGGGCCCACGTGATTTCCCCTGGGTGCCCAAGTGATTTCCCCGTGCGGCCCACGTGATTTCCGGGTGGGGCCCACTTGATTTCCCCGTGGGGCCCACGTGATTTCCGGGTGGGGCCCACGTGATTTCCCCTGAGGGCCCACGTGATTTCCCCGTGGGGCCCACGTGATTTCCCCTGGGGTCCCACGTGATTTCCCCTGGGGGCTCTCGTGATTTCCCCGTGGGGCCCACGTGATTTCCCCTGCGGGCCCACGTGATTTCCCCAGGGGGCCCACGTGATTTCCCCTGGGGGCCCACGTGATTTCCCCGTGGGGCCCACCTGATTTCCCCGTGGGGCCCACGTAATTTCCGGGTGGGGCTCACGTGATTTCCGGGTGGCGCCCACGTGATTTCCCCGTGGGGCCCACCTGATTTCCGGGTGGGGCCCACGTGATTTCCCCCGGGGGCCCACGTGATTTCCCCGTGGGGCCCACGTAATTTCCCCTGGGGGCCCACGTGATTTCCCCGTGGGGCCCACGTGATTTCCCCTGGGGGCCCACGTGATTTCACCTTGGGGCAGACGTGATTTCCCCGTGGGGCCCACGTGGTTTCCCCTGGGGGCCCACGTGATTTCCCCTGGGGGCCCACGTGATTTCCCCTGGGGGCCCCCGTGATTTCCCCTGGGGGCCCCCGTGATTTCCCCTGGGGGCCCACGTGATTTCCCAATGGGGCCCACGTGATTTCCCCTGGGGACCCACGTGATTTCCCCTGGGGGCCCACGTGGTTTCCCCGTGGGGCCCACGTGATTTCCCCTGGGGGCGCACGTGATTTCCCCTGGGGGCCCACGGTGATTTCCCCGTGGGGCCCCCGTGATTTCCGGGTGGGGCCCACGTGATTTCCCCAGGGGGCCCACGTCATTTCCCTGTGGGGCCCACGTGATTTCCCCTGGGGGCCCACAAGATTTACCCTGGGGGCCCACGTGATTTCCCCTGGGGGCCCAGGTGATTTCCCCGAGGGGCCCACGTGATTTCCGGGTGGGGCCCACGTGATTTCCCCGTGGGGTCCACGTGATTTCCCCTGGGGGCCCACGTGATTTCCCCTGGGGGCCCACGTGATTTCCCCGTGGGGCCCACGTCTTTTCCCCTGAGGGCCCACGTCATTTCCCCGTGGGGCCCACGTGATTTCCCCTGGGGGCACACGTGATTTCCCCGTGGGGCCCACGTGATTTCCGGGTGGGGCCTCGTGATTTCCGGGTGGGGCCCACGTGATTTCCCCGTGGGGCCCACGTGATTTCCCCGTGGGGCCCACGTGATTTCCCCGTGGGGCCCACGTGATTTCCCCAGGGGGCCCACGTGATTTCCCCTCGGGGCCTACGTGACTTCCCCGTGGGGCCCACGTGATTTCCCCTGGGGGCCCACGTGATTTCCCCGTGGGGCCCACGTGATTTCCAGGTGGGTCCCACGTGATTTCCCCGTGGGGCCCACGTGATTTCCGGGTGGGGGCCACGTGATTTACACTGGGGGCCCACGTGATTTCCCCGTGGGGCCCACGTGATTTCCCCTGGGGGCCCACGTGATTTCCCCGTGGGGCCCACGTGATTTCCCCGTGGGGCCCACCTGATTTCCGGGTGGGGCCCATGTGATTTCCGGGTGGGGCCGACGTGATTTCCTCTGGGGCCCCACGTGATTTCCCCTGGGGGCCCACGTGATTTCCCCGTGGTGCCCACGTGATTTCCCCATGGGGCCCACGTGATTTCCCCAGGGGGCCCACGTGATTTGCCCTGGGGGCCCACGTGATTTCCCCGTGGGGCCCACGTGATTTCAGGGTGGGGCCCACGTGATTTTCACGTGGGGCCCACGTGGTTTCCCCGTGGGGCCCACGTGATTTCCCCGTGGGGCCCACGTGATTTCCCCTGGGGGCCCACGTTATTTCCCCGTGGGTCCCACGTGATTTCCGGGTGGGGCCCACGTGATTTCCCCGTGGGGCCCACGTGATTTCCGGGTGGGGCCCACGTGATTTCCCCGTGGGGCCCAAGTGATATCCCCTGAGGGCCCACGTGATTTCCCCTGGGGGCCCAAGTGATTTCCCCGTGCGGCCCACGTGATTTCTGGGTGGGGCCCACTTGATTTCCCCGTGGGGCCCACGTGATTTCCGGGTGGGGCCCACGTGATTTCCCCTGAGGGCCCACGTGATTTCCCCGTGGGGCCCACGTGATTACCCCTGGGGTCCCACGTGATTTCCCCTGGGGGCTCTCGTGATTTCCCCGTGGGGCCCACGTGATTTCCCCTGCGGGCCCACGTGATTTCCCCAGGGGGCCCACGTGATTTCCCCTGGGGGCCCACGTGATTTCCCCGTGGGGCCCACCTGATTTCCCTGTGGGGCCCACGTAATTTCCGGGTGGGGCTCACGTGATTTCCGGGTGGCGCCCACGTGATTTCCCCGTGGGGCCCACCTGATTTCCGGGTGGGGCCCACGTGATTTCCCCGGGGGCCCACGTGATTTCCCCGTGGGGCCCACGTGGTTTCCCCTGGGGGCCCACGTGATTTCACCTGGGGGCCCACGTGATTTCCCCTGGGGGCCCCCGTGATTTCCCCTGGGGGCCCACGTGATTTCCCCATGGGGCCCACGTGATTTCCCCTGGGGACCCACGTGATTTCCCCTGGGGGCCCACGTGGTTTCCCCGTGGGGCCCACGTGATTTCCCCTGGGGGCGCACGTGATTTCCCCTGGGGGCCCACGTGATTTCCCCGTGGGGCCCACGTGATTTCCGGGTGGGGCCCACGTGATTTCCCCGTGGGGCCCACGTGATTTCCGCGTGGGGCCCACGTGATTTCCCCGTGGGGCCCACGTGATTTCCCCGTGGGGGCCACGTGATTTCCCCTGGGGGCCCACCTGATTTCCCCTGGGGGCCCACGTGATTTCCCCGTGGGGCCCACGTGATTTCCGGGTGGGGCCCACGTGATTTCCCCGTGGGGTCCACGTGATTTCCCCTGGGGGCCCACGTGATTTCCCCTGGGGGCCCACGTGATTTCCCCGTGGGGCCCACGTGATTTCCGGGTGGGGCCCACGTGATTTCCGGGTGGGGCCCACTTGAATTCCCCTGGGGGCCCACGTGATTTCCCCGTGGGGCCCACGTGATTTCGTCGTGGTGCCCACGTGATTTCCCCGTGGGGCCCACGTGATTTCCGGGTGGGGCCCACGTGATTTCCGGGTGGGGCCCACTTGAATTCCCCTGGGGGCCCACGTGATTTCCCCGTGGGGCCCACGTGATTTCGTCGTGGTGCCCACGTGATTTCCCCTGGGGGCCCACGTGATTTCCCCTGGGGGCCCAAGTGATTTCCCCGTGGGGCCCACGTGATTTCCCCTGGGGGCCCACCTGATTTCCCCGTGGGGCCCACGTGATTTCCCCTGGGGGCCCACGTGATTTCCGGGTGGGGCCCACGTGATTTCCCCTGGGGGCCCACGTCATTTCCCTGTGGGGCCCACGTGATTTCCCCTGGGGGCCCACGTGATTTACCCTGGGGGCCCACGTGATTTCCCCTGGGGGCCCAGGTGATTTCCCCGAGGGGCCCACGTGATTTCCGGGTGGGGCCCACGTGATTTCCCCGTGGGGCCCACGTGATTTCCCCTGGGGGCCCACGTGATTTCCCCTGGGGGCCCACGTGATTTCCCCGTGGGGCCCACGTCTTTTCCCCTGAGGGCCCACGTCATTTCCCCGTGGGGCCCACGTGATTTCCCCTGGGGGCACACGTGATTTCCCCGTGGGGCCCACGTGATTTCCGGGTGGGGCCTCGTGATTTCCGGGTGGGGCCCACGTGATTTCCCCGTGGGGCCCACGTGATTTCCCCGTGGGGCCCACGTGATTTCCCCGTGGGGCCCACGTGATTTCCCCAGGGGGCCCACGTGATTTCCCCTCGGGGCCCACGTGACTTCCCCGTGGGGCCCACGTGATTTCCCCTGGGGGCCCACGTGATTTCCCCGTGGGGCCCACGTGATTTCCAGGTGGGTCCCACGTGATTTCCCCGTGGGGCCCACGTGATTTCCGGGTGGGGGCCACGTGATTTCCACTGGGGGCCCACGTGATTTCCCCGTGGGTCCCACGTGATTTCCCCTGGGGGCCCACGTGATTTCCCCGTGGGGCCCACGTGATTTCCCCGTGGGGTCCACCTGATTTCCGGGTGGGGCCCATGTGATTTCCGGGTGGGGCCGACGTGATTTCCTCTGGGGCCCCACGTGATTTCCCCTGGGGGCCCACGTGATTTCCCCGTGGGGCCCACGTGATTTCCCCATGGGGCCCACGTGCTTTCCCCAGGGGGCCCACGTGATTTCCCCTAGGGGCCCACGTTATTTCCCCGTGGGGCCCACGTGATTTCCCCTGGGGGCCCCGGTGATTTCCCCTGGGGGCCCACGTGATTTCCCCGTGGGGCCCACGTGATTTCCCCTGCAGGCCCACGTGATTTCCCCTGGGGGCCCACGTGATTTCCCCTGGGGGCGCACGTGATTTCCCCTGGGGTCCCACGTGATTTCCCCGTGGGGCCCACTTGATGTCCGGGTGGGGCCCACGTGATTTCCCCTTGGGGCCCACGTGATTTCCGCGTGGGGCCCACGTGATTTCCCCGTGGGGCCCACGTGATTTCCCCGTGGGGCCCACGTGATTTCCCCTGAGGTCCCACGTGATTTCCCCGTGGGGCCCACGTGATTTCCCCTGGGGGCCCACGTGATTTCCCCTGAGGGGACACGTGATTTCCCCATGGGGCCCACGTGATTTCCCCTGGGGGCCCACGTGATTTCCCCGTGGGGCCCACGTGATTTCCGCGTGGGGCCCACGTGATTTCCCCGTGGGGCCCACGTGATTTCCCCGTGGGACCAACGTGATTTCCCCTGGGGACCCACGTGATTTCCCCTGGGGGCCGACGTGATTTCCCCGTGGGGCCCACGTGATTTCCCCATGGGGCCCACGTGATTTCCCCATGGGGCCCACGTGATTTCCCCTGGGGGTCCACGTGATTTCCCCTGGGGGCCCACGTGATTTCCCCTGGGGGCCCACGTGATTTCCCCTTGTGGCCCACGTGATTTCCCCTTGCGGCCCACGTGATTTCCGCGTGGGGCCCACGTGATTTCCCCGTGGGGCCCACGTGATTTCCCCGTGGGGCCCACGTGATTTCCCCTGGGGACCCACGTGATTTCCCCTGGGGGCCGACGTGATTTCCCCGTGGGGCCCACGTGATTTCCCCTGGGGGCCCACGTGATTTCCCCGTGGGGCCCACGTGATTTCCCCTGGGGGCCCACGTGATTTCCCCTGGGGGCCCACGTGATTTCCCCGTGGGGCCCACGTGGTTTCCCCTGGGGGCCCACGTGATTTCCCCTGGGGGCCCACGTGATTTCCCCGTGGGGCCCACGTGATTTCCGGGTGGGGCCCACGTGATTTCCCCGTGGGACCCACGTGATTTCCGGGTGGGGCCCACGTGATTTCCCCGTGGGGCCCACGTGATTTGCCCTGGGGGCCCACGTGATTTCCCCGTGGGGCCCACGTGATTTCAGGGTGGGGCCCACGTGATTTTCACGTGGGGCCCACGTGGTTTCCCCGTGGGGCCCACGTGATTTCCCCGTGGGGCCCACGTGATTTCCCCTGGGGGCCCACGTGATTTCCCCGTGGGGCCCACGTGATTTCCGGGTGGGGCCCACGTGATTTCCGGGTGGGGCCCACGTGATTTCCCCGTGGGGCCCAAGTGATTTCCCCTGAGGGCCCACGTGATTTCCCCTGGGGGCCCAAGTGATTTCCCCGTGCGGCCCACGTGATTTCCGGGTGGGGCCCACGTGATTTCCCCGTGGGGCCCACGTGATTTCCGGGTGGGGCCCACGTGATTTCCCCGTGGGGCCCACGTGATTTCCCCTGGGGGCCCACGTGATTTCCCCTGCGGGCCCACGTGATTTCCCCTGGGGGCCCACGTGATTTCCCCTGGGGGCGCACGTGATTTCCCCTGGGGGCCCACGTGATTTCCCCGTGGGGCCCACGTGATTTCCCCTGGGGGCCCACGTGATTTCCCCTGAGGGGCCACGTGATTTCCCCATGGGGCCCACGTGATTTCCCCTGGGGGCCCACGTGATTTCCCCGTGGGGCCCACGTGATTTCCCCGTGGGGCCCACGTGATTTCCCCGTGGGGCCCACGTGATTTCCCCTGGGGACCCACGTGATTTCCCCTGGGGGCCGACGTGATTTCCCCGTGGGGCCCACGTGATTTCCCCGTGGGGCCCACGTGATTTCCCCGTGGGGCCCACGTGATTTCCCAGTGGGGCCCACGTGATTTCCCCGTGGGGCCCACGTGATTTCCCCTGGGGGCCCACGTGATTTCCCCGTGGGGCCCACGTGATTTCCCCTGGGGGCCCACGTGATTTCCCCTGGGGGCCCACGTGATTTCCCCTGGGGGCCCACGTGGTTTCCCCTGGGGGCCCACGTGATTTCCCCTGGGGGCCCACGTGATTTCCCCGTGGGGCCCACGTGATTACCGGGTGGGGCCCACGTGATTTCCCCGTGGGACCCACGTGATTTCCGGGTGGGGCCCACGTGATTTCCCCGTGTGGCCCACGTGATTTGCCCTGGGGGCCCACGTGATTTCCCCGTGGGGCCCACGTGATTTCAGGGTGGGGCCCACGTCATTTTCACGTGGGGCCCACGTGGTTTCCCCGTGGGGCCCACGTGATTTCCCCGTGGGGCCGACGTGATTTCCCCTGGGGGCCCACGTGATTTCCCCGTGGGGCCCACGTGATTTCCCCTGGGGGCCCACGTGATTTCACCTGGGGGCCCACGTGATTTCCCCGTGGGGCCCACGTGATTTCCCCAGGGGGCCCACGTGATTTGCCCTGGGGGCCCACGTGATTTCCCCGTGGGGCCCACGTGATTTCAGGGTGGGGCCCACGTGATTTTCACGTGGGGCCCACGTGGTTTCCCCGTGGGGCCCACGTGATTTCCCCGTGGGGCCCACGTGATTTCCCCTGGGGGCCCACGTTATTTCCCCGTGGGTCCCACGTGATTTCCGGGTGGGGCCCACGTGATTTCCCCGTGGGGCCCACGTGATTTCCGGGTGGGGCCCACGTGATTTCCCCGTGGGGCCCAAGTGATATCCCCTGAGGGCCCACGTGATTTCCCCTGGGGGCCCAAGTGATTTCCCCGTGCGGCCCACGTGATTTCTGGGTGGGGCCCACTTGATTTCCCCGTGGGGCCCACGTGATTTCCGGGTGGGGCCCACGTGATTTCCCCTGAGGGCCCACGTGATTTCCCCGTGGGGCCCACGTGATTACCCCTGGGGTCCCACGTGATTTCCCCTGGGGGCTCTCGTGATTTCCCCGTGGGGCCCACGTGATTTCCCCTGCGGGCCCACGTGATTTCCCCAGGGGGCCCACGTGATTTCCCCTGGGGGCCCACGTGATTTCCCCGTGGGGCCCACCTGATTTCCCTGTGGGGCCCACGTAATTTCCGGGTGGGGCTCACGTGATTTCCGGGTGGCGCCCACGTGATTTCCCCGTGGGGCCCACCTGATTTCCGGGTGGGGCCCACGTGATTTCCCCCGGGGGCCCACGTGATTTCCCCGTGGGGCCCACGTGGTTTCCCCTGGGGGCCCACGTGATTTCACCTGGGGGCCCACGTGATTTCCCCGTGTGGCCCACGTGATTTCCCCGTGGGGAGCACGTGATTTCCCCATGGGGCCCACGTGATTTTCCCAGGGGGCCCACGTGATTTTCAATGGGGGCCCACGTTATTTCCCCGTGGGGCCCACGTGATTTCCCCTGGGGGCCCCCGTGATTTCCCCTGGGGGCCCACGTGATTTCCCCATGGGGCCCACGTGATTTCCCCTGGGGGCCCACGTGATTTCCCCTGGGGGCCCACGTGGTTTCCCCGTGGGGCCCACGTGATTTCCCCTGGGGGCGCACGTGATTTCCCCTGGGGGCCCACGTGATTTCCGCGTGGGGCCCACGTGATTTCCCCGTGGGGCCCACGTGATTTCCCCGTGGGGGCCACGTGATTTCCGCTGGGGGCCCACCTGATTTCCCCTGGGGGCCCACGTGATTTCCCCGTGGGGCCCACGTGATTTCCGGGTGGGGCCCACGTGATTTCCCCGTGGGGTCCACGTGATTTCCCCTGGGGGCCCACGTGATTTCCCCTGGGGGCCCACGTGATTTCCCCGTGGGGCCCACGTGATTTCCGGGTGGGGCCCACGTGATTTCCGGGTGGGGCCCACTTGAATTCCCCTGGGGGCCCACGTGATTTCCCCGTGGGGCCCACGTGATTTCGTCGTGGTGCCCACGTGATTTCCCCGTGGGGCCCACGTGATTTCCGGGTGGGGCCCACGTGATTTCCGGGTGGGGCCCACTTGAATTCCCCTGGGGGCCCACGTGATTTCCCCGTGGGGCCCACGTGATTTCGTCGTGGTGCCCACGTGATTTCCCCTGGGGGCCCACGTGATTTCCCCTGGGGGCCCAAGTGATTTCCCCGTGGGGCCCACGTGATTTCCCCTGGGGGCCCACCTGATTTCCCCGTGGGGCCCACGTGATTTCCCCTGGGGGCCCACGTGATTTCCGGGTGGGGCCCACGTGATTTCCCCTGGGGGCCCACGTCATTTCCCTGTGGGGCCCACGTGATTTCCCCTGGGGGCCCACGTGATTTACCCTGGGGGCCCACGTGATTTCCCCTGGGGGCCCAGGTGATTTCCCCGAGGGGCCCACGTGATTTCCGGGTGGGGCCCACGTGATTTCCCCGTGGGGCCCACGTGATTTCCCCTGGGGGCCCACGTGATTTCCCCTGGGGGCCCACGTGATTTCCCCGTGGGGCCCACGTCTTTTCCCCTGAGGGCCCACGTCATTTCCCCGTGGGGCCCACGTGATTTCCCCTGGGGGCACACGTGATTTCCCCGTGGGGCCCACGTGATTTCCGGGTGGGGCCTCGTGATTTCCGGGTGGGGCCCACGTGATTTCCCCGTGGGGCCCACGTGATTTCCCCGTGGGGCCCACGTGATTTTCCCGTGGGGCCCACGTGATTTCCCCAGGGGGCCCACGTGATTTCCCCTCGGGGCCCACGTGACTTCCCCGTGGGGCCCACGTGATTTCCCCTGGGGGCCCACGTGATTTCCCCGTGGGGCCCACGTGATTTCCAGGTGGGTCCCACGTGATTTCCCCGTGGGGCCCACGTGATTTCCGGGTGGGGGCCACGTGATTTCCACTGGGGGCCCACGTGATTTCCCCGTGGGTCCCACGTGATTTCCCCTGGGGGCCCACGTGATTTCCCCGTGGGGCCCACGTGATTTCCCCGTGGGGTCCACCTGATTTCCGGGTGGGGCCCATGTGATTTCCGGGTGGGGCCGACGTGATTTCCTCTGGGGCCCCACGTGATTTCCCCTGGGGGCCCACGTGATTTCCCCGTGGGGCCCACGTGATTTCCCCATGGGGCCCACGTGATTTCCCCAGGGGGCCCACGTGATTTCCCCTAGGGGCCCACGTTATTTCCCCGTGGGGCCCACGTGATTTCCCCTGGGGGCCCCGGTGATTTCCCCTGGGGGCCCACGTGATTTCCCCGTGGGGCCCACGTGATTTCCCCTGCAGGCCCACGTGATTTCCCCTGGGGGCCCACGTGATTTCCCCTGGGGGCGCACGTGATTTCCCCTGGGGGCCCACGTGATTTCCCCGTGGGGCCCACGTGATTTCCGGGTGGGGCCCACGTGATTTCCCCTTGGGGCCCACGTGATTTCCGCGTGGGGCCCACGTGATTTCCCCGTGGGGCCCACGTGATTTCCCCGTGGGGCCCACGTGATTTCCCCTGAGGTCCCACGTGATTTCCCCGTGGGGCCCACGTGATTTCCCCTGGGGGCCCACGTGATTTCCCCTGAGGGGACACGTGATTTCCCCATGGGGCCCACGTGATTTCCCCTGGGGGCCCACGTGATTTCCCCGTGGGGCCCACGTGATTTCCGCGTGGGGCCCACGTGATTTCCCCGTGGGGCCCACGTGATTTCCCCGTGGGACCAACGTGATTTCCCCTGGGGACCCACGTGATTTCCCCTGGGGGCCCACGTGATTTCCCCGTGGGGCCCACGTGATTTCCCCTGGGGGCCCACGTGATTTCCCCTGGGGGCCCACGTGATTTCCCCGTGGGGCCCACGTGATTTCCCCTGGGGGCCCACGTGATTTCCCCGTGGGGCCCACGTGGTTTCCCCTGGGGGCCCACGTGATTTCCCCTGGGGGCCCACGTGATTTCCCCGTGGGGCCCACGTGATTTCCGGGTGGGGCCCACGTGATTTCCCCGTGGGACCCACGTGATTTCCGGGTGGGGCCCACGTGATTTCCCCGTGGGGCCCACGTGATTTGCCCTGGGGGCCCACGTGATTTCCCCGTGGGGCCCACGTGATTTCAGGGTGGGGCCCACGTGATTTTCACGTGGGGCCCACGTGGTTTCCCCGTGGGGCCCACGTGATTTCCCCGTGGGGCCCACGTGATTTCCCCGTGGGGCCCACGTGATTTCCGGGTGGGGCCCACGTGATTTCCCCGTGGGGCCCACGTGATTTCCGGGTGGGGCCCACGTGATTTCCCCGTGGGGCCCAAGTGATTTCCCCTGATGGCCCACGTGATTTCCCCTGGGGGCCCAAGTGATTTCCCCGTGCGGCCCACGTGATTTCCGGGTGGGGCCCACGTGATTTCCCCGTGGGGCCCACGTGATTTCCGGGTGGGGCCCACGTGATGTCCCCGTGGGGCCCACGTGATGTCCCCGTGGGGCCCACGTGATTTCCCCTGCAGGCCCACGTGATGTCCCCTGGGGGCCCACGTGATTTCCCCTGGGGGCGCACGTGATTTCCCCTGGGGGCCCACGTGATTTCCCCGTGGGGCCCACGTGATTTCCGGGTGGGGGCCCACGTGATTTCCCCTGAGGGGCCACGTGATTTCCCCATGGGGCCCACGTGATTTCCCCTGGGGGCCCACGTGATTTCCCCGTGGGGCCCACGTGATTTCCCCGTGGGGCCCACGTGATTTCCCCGTGGGGCCCACGTGATTTCCCCTGGGGACCCACGTGATTTCCCCTGGGGGCCGACGTGATTTCCCCGTGGGGCCCACGTGATTTCCCCGTGGGGCCCACGTGATTTCCCCGTGGGGCCCACGTGATTTCCCAGTGGGGCCCACGTGATTTCCCCGTGGGGCCCACGTGATTTCCCCTGGGGGCCCACGTGATTTCCCCGTGGGGCCCACGTGATTTCCCCTGGGGGCCCACGTGATTTCCCCTGGGGGCCCACGTGATTTCCCCTGGGGGCCCACGTGGTTTCCCCTGGGGGCCCACGTGATTTCCCCTGGGGGCCCACGTGATTTCCCCGTGGGGCCCACGTGATTACCGGGTGGGGCCCACGTGATTTCCCCGTGGGACCCACGTGATTTCCGGGTGGGGCCCACGTGATTTCCCCGTGTGGCCCACGTGATTTGCCCTGGGGGCACACGTGATTTCCCCGTGGGGCCCACGTGATTTCAGGGTGGGGCCCACGTGATTTTCACGTGGGGCCCACGTGGTTTCCCCGTGGGGCCCACGTGATTTCCCCGTGGGGCCGACGTGATTTCCCCTGGGGGCCCACGTGATTTCCCCGTGGGGCCCACGTGATTTCCCCTGGGGGCCCACGTGATTTCACCTGGGGGCCCACGTGATTTCCCCGTGGGGCCCACGTGATTTCCCCTGGGGGCCCACGTGATTTCCCCGGGGGGCCCACGTGATTTCCCCGTGGGGCCCATGTGATTTCCGGGTGGGGCCCACGTGATTTACGGGTGGGGCCCACTTGATTTCCCAGTGGGGCCCACGTGATTTCCCCGTGGGGCCCACGTGATTTCCCCTGGGGGCCCACGTGATTTCCCCGTGGGGCCCACGTGATTTCCCCTGGGTGCCCACGTGATTTCCCCTGGGGGCCCACGTGATTTCCCCTGGGGGCCCACGTGGTTTCCCCTGGGGGTCCACGTGATTTCCCCTGGGGGCCCACGTGATTTCCCCGTGGGGCCCACGTGATTACCGGGTGGGGCCCACCTGATTTCCCCGTGGGACCCACGTGATTTCCGGGTGGGGCCCACGTGATTTCCCCGTGTGGCCCACGTTATTTGCCCTGGGGGCCCACGTGATTTCCCCGTGGGGCCCACGTGATTTCAGGGTGGGGCCCCCGTGATTTTCACGTGGGGCCCACGTGGTTTCCCCGTGGGGCCCACGTGATTTCCCCGTGGGGCCGACGTGATTTCCCCTGGGGGCCCACGTGATTTCCCCGTGGGGCCCACGTGATTTCCCCTGGGGGCCCACGTGATTTCACCTGGGGGCCCACGTGATTTCCCCGTGGGGCCCACGTGATTTCCCCTGGGGGCCCACGTGATTTCCCCTGGGGGCCCACGTGATTTCCCCGTGGGGCCCACGTGATTTCCGGGTGGGGCCCACGTGATTTCCGGGTGGGGCCCACTTGAATTCCCCTGGGGGCCCACGTGATTTCCCCGTGGGGCCCACGTGATTTCGTCGTGGTGCCCACGTGATTTCCCCGTGGGGCCCACGTGATTTCACCTGGGGGCCCACGTGATTTCCCCGTGGGGCCCACATGATTTCCCCTGGGGGCCCACGCGATTTCCCCTAGGGGCCCAAGTGATTTCCCCGTGGGGCCCACGTGATTTCCCCTGGGGGCCGACCTGATTTCCCCGTGGGGCCCACGTGATTTCCCCTGGGGGCCCACGTGATTTCCGGGTGGGGCCCACGTGATTTCCCCTGGGGGCCCACGTCATTTCCCTGTGGGGCCCACGTGATTTCCCCTGGGGGCCCACGTGATTTACCCTGGGGGCCCACGTGATTTCCCCTGGGGGCCCAGGTGATTTCCCCGAGGGGCCCACGTGATTTCCGGGTGGGGCCCACGTGATTTCCCCGTGGGGCCCACGTGATTTCCCCTGGGGGCCCACGTGATTTCCCCTGGGGGCCCACGTGATTTCCCCGTGGGGCCCACGTCTTTTCCCCTGAGGGCCCACGTCATTTCCCCGTGGGGCCCACGTGATTTCCCCTGGGGGCACACGTGATTTCCCCGTGGGGCCCACGTGATTTCCGGGTGGGGCCTCGTGATTTCCGGGTGGGGCCCACGTGATTTCCCCGTGGGGCCCACGTGATTTCCCCGTGGGGCCCACGTGATTTCCCCAGGGGGCCCACGTGATTTCCCCTCGGGGCCCACGTGACTTCCCCGTGGGGCCCACGTGATTTCCCCTGGGGGCCCACGTGATTTCCCCGTGGGGCCCACGTGATTTCCAGGTGGGTCCCACGTGATTTCCCCGTGGGGCCCACGTGATTTCCGGGTGGGGGCCACGTGATTTCCCTGGGGGCCCAGGTGATTTCCCCGTGGGGCCCACGTGATTTCCCCTGGGGGCCCACGTGATTTCCCCGTGGGGCCCACGTGATTTCCCCGGGGGGCCCACCTGATTTCCGGGTGGGGCCCATGTGATTTCCGGGTGGGGCCGACGTGATTTCCTCTGGGGCCCCACGTGATTTCCCCTGGGGGCCCACGTGATTTCCCCGTGGGGCCCACGTGATTTCCCCATGGGGCCCACGTGATTTCCCCAGGGGGCCCACGTGATTTCCCCTGGGGGCCCACGTTATTTCCCCGTGGGGCCCACGTGATTTCCCCTGGGGGCCCCGGTGATTTCCCCTGGGGGCCCACGTGATTTCCCCATGGGGCCCACGTGATTTCCCCTGCAGGCCCACGTGATTTCCCCTGGGGGCCCACGTGATTTCCCCTGGGGGCGCACGTGATTTCCCCTGGGGGCCCAAGTGATTTCCCCGTGGGGCCCACGTGATTTCCGGGTGGGGCCCACGTGATTTCCCCTGAGGTCCCACGTGATTTCCCCGTGGGGACCACGTGATTTCCCCTGGGGGCCCACGTGATTTCCCCTGAGGGGCCACGTGATTTCCCCATGGGGCCCACGTGATTTCCCCTGGGGGCCCACGTGATTTCCCCGTGGGGCCCACGTGATTTCCGCGTGGGGCCCACGTGATTTCCCCGTGGGGCCCACGTGACTTCCCCGTGGGGCCCACGAGATTTCCCCGTGGGGCCCACGTGATTTCCCCTGTGGACCCACGTGATTTCCCCTGGGGGCCGACGTGATTTCCCCGTGGGGCCCACGTGATTTCCCCATGGGGCCCACGTGATTTCCCCGTGGGGCCCACGTGATTTCCCAGTGGGGCCCACGTGATTTCCCCGTGGGGCCCACGTGATTTCCCCTGGGGGCCCACGTGATTTCCCCGTGGGGCCCACGTGATTTCCCCTGGGGGCCCACGTGATTTCCCCTGGGGGCCCACGTGATTTCCCCTGGGGGCCCACGTGGTTTCCCCTGGGGGCCCACGTGATTTCCCCTGGGGGCCCACGTGATTTCCCCGTGGGGCCCACGTGATTTCCTGGTGGGGCCCACGTGATTTCCCCGTGGGACCCACGTGATTTCCGGGTGGGGCCCACGTGATTTCCCCGTGGGGCCCACGTGATTTGCCCTGGGGGCCCACGTGATTTCCCCGTGGGGCCCACGTGATTTCAGGGTGGGGCCCACGTGATTTTCACGTGGGGCCCACGTGGTTTTCCCGTGGGGCCCACGTGATTTCCCCGTGGGGCCGACGTGATTTCCCCTGGGGGCCCACGTGATTTCCCCGTGGGGCCCACGTGATTTCCGGGTGGGGCCCACGTGATTTCCCCGTGGGGCCCAAGTGATTTCTGGGTGGGGCCCACGTGATTTCCCCGTGGGGCCCAAGTGATTTCCCCTGAGGGCCCACGTGATTTCCCCTGGGGGCCCAAGTGATTTCCCCGTGCGGCCCACGTGATTTCCGGGTGGGGCCCACTTGATTTCCCCGTGGGGCTCACGTGATTTCCGGGTGGGGCCCACGTGATTTCCCGTGAGGGCCCACGTGATTTCCCCGTGGGGCCCACGTGATTTCCCCTGGGGTCCCACGTGATTTCCCCTGCGGGCCCACGTGATTTCCCCAGGGGGCCCACGTGATTTCCCCTGGGGGCCCACGTGATTTCCCCGTGGGGCCCACCTGATTTCCCCGTGGGGCCCACGTAATTTCCGGGTGGGGCTCACGTGATTTCCGGGTGGCGCCCACGTGATTTCCCCGTGGGGCCCACCTGATTTCCGGGTGGGGCCCACGTGATTTCCCCCGGGGGCCCACGTGATTTCCCCGTGGGGCCCACGTGATTTCCCCTGGGGGCCCACGTGATTTCCCCGTGGGGCCCACGTGATTTCCCCTGGGGGCCCACGTGATTTCACCTGGGGGCAGACGTGATTTCCCCGTGGGGCCCACGTGGTTTCCCCTGGGGGCCCACGTGATTTCCCCTGGGGGCCCACGTGATTTCCCCTGGGGGCCCACGTGATTTCCCCTGGGGGCCCACGTGATTTCCCCGTTTGGCCCACGTGATTTCCCCGTGGGGAGCACGTGATTTCCCCATGGGGCCCACGTGATTTTCCCAGGGGGCCCACGTGATTTTCCCTGGGGGCCCACGTTATTTCCCCGTGGGGCCCCCGTGATTTCCCCTGGGGGCCCCCGTGATTTCCCCTGGGGGCCCACGTGATTTCCCAATGGGGCCCACGTGATTTCCCCTGGGGACCCACGTGATTTCCCCTGGGGGCCCACGTGGTTTCCCCGTGGGGCCCACGTGATTTCCCCTGGGGGCGCACGTGATTTCCCCTGGGGGCCCACGTTATTTCCCCGTGGGGCCCATGTGATTTCCGGGTGGGGCCCACGTGATTTCCCCTGGGGGCCCACGTCATTTCCCTGTGGGGCCCACGTGATTTCCCCTGGGGGCCCACGTGATTTACCCTGGGGGCCCACGTGATTTCCCCTGGGGGCCCAGGTGATTTCCCCGAGGGGCCCACGTGATTTCCGGGTGGGGCCCACGTGATTTCCCCGTGGGGCCCACGTGATTTCCCCTGGGGGCCCACGTGATTTCCCCTGGGGGCCCACGTGATTTCCCCGTGGGGCCCACGTCTTTTCCCCTGAGGGCCCACGTCATTTCCCCGTGGGGCCCACGTGATTTCCCCTGGGGGCACACGTGATTTCCCCGTGGGGCCCACGTGATTTCCGGGTGGGGCCTCGTGATTTCCGGGTGGGGCCCACGTGATTTCCCCGTGGGGCCCACGTGATTTCCCCGTGGGGCCCACGTGATTTCCCCGTGGGACCCACGTGATTTCCCCAGGGGGCCCACGTGATTTCCCCTCGGGGCCCACATGACTTCCCCGTGGGGCCCACGTGATTTCCCCTGGGGGCCCACGTGATTTCCCCGTGGGGCCCACGTGATTTCCAGGTGGGTCCCACGTGATTTCCCCGTGGGGCCCACGTGATTTCCGGGTGGGGGCCACGTGATTTCCACTGGGGGCCCACGTGATTTCCCCGTGGGGCCCACGTGATTTCCCCTGGGGGCCCACGTGATTTCCCCGTGGGGCCCACGTGATTTCCCCGTGGGGCCCACCTGATTTCCGGGTGGGGCCCATGTGATTTCCGGGTGGGGCCAACGTGATTTCCTCTGGGGCCCCACGTGATTTCCCCTGGGGGCCCACGTGATTTCCCCGTGGGGCCCACGTGATTTCCCCATGGGGCCCACGTGATTTCCCCAGGGGGCCCACGTGATTTCGCCTGGGGGCCCACGTTATTTCCCCGTGGGGCCCACGTGATTTCCCCTGGGGGCCCCGGAGATTTCCCCTGGGGGCCCACGTGATTTCCCCGTGGGGCCCACGTGATTTTCCCTGCGGCCCACGTGATTTCCCCTGGGGGCCCACGTGATTTCCCCTGGGGGCGCACGTGATTTCCCCTGGGGGCCCACGTGATTTCCCCGTGGGGCCCACGTGATTTCCGGGTGGGGCCCACGTGATTTCCCCTGAGGTCCCACGTGATTTCCCCGTGGGGCCCACGTGATTTCCCCTGGGGGCCCACGTGATTTCCCCTGAGGGGCCACGTGATTTCCCCAGGGGGCCCACGTGATTTCCCCTGGGGGCCCACGTGATTTCCCCGTGGGGCCCACCTGATTTCCCCGTGGGGCCCACGTAATTTCCGGGTGGGGCTCACGTGACTTCCGGGTGGCGCCCACGTGATTTCCCCGTGGGGCCCACCTGATTTCCGGGTGGGGCCCATGTGATTTCCCCCGGGGGCCCACGTGATTTCCCCGTGGGGCCCACGTGATTTCCCCTGGGGGCCCACGTGATTTCCCCGTGGGGCCCACGTGATTTCACCTGGGGGCCCACGTGATTTCACCTGGGGGCAGACGTGATTTCCCCGTGGGGCCCACGTGATTTCCCCGTGGGGGCCCACGTGATTTCCCCTGGGGGCCCACGTGATTTCCCCTGGAGGCCCACGTGATTTCCCCTGGGGGCCCACGTGATTTCCCCGTGTGGCCCACGTGATTTCCCCGTGGGGAGCACGTGATTTCCCCATGGGGCCCACGTGATTTTCCCAGGGGGCCCACGTGATTTTCCCTGGGGGCCCACGTTATTTCCCCGTGGGGCCCACGTGATTTCCCCTGGGGGCCCCCGTGATTTCCCCTGGGGGCCCACGTGATTTCCCCATGGGGCCCACGTGATATCCCCTGGGGACCCACGTGATTTCCCCTGGGGGCCCACGTGGTTTCCCCGTGGGGCCCACGTGATTTCCCCTGGGGGCGCACGTGATTTCCCCTGGGGGCCCACGTGATTTCCCCGTGGGGCCCACGTGATTTCCGGGTGGGGCCCACGTGATTTCCCCGTGGGGCCCACGTGATTTCCGCGTGGGGCCCACGTGATTTCCCCGTGGGGCCCACGTGATTTCCCCGTGGGGCCCACGTGATTTCCCCTGGGGGCCCACGTGATTTCCCCTGGGGGCCCACGTGATTTCCCCGTGGGGCCCACGTGATTTCCGGGTGGGGCCCACGTGATTTCCCCGTGGGGTCCACGTGATTTCCCCTGGGGGCCCACGTGATTTCCCCTGGGGGCCCACGTGATTTCCCCGTGGGGCCCACGTGATTTCCGGGTGGGGCCCACGTGATTTCCGGGTGGGGCCCACTTGAATTCCCCTGGGGGCCCACGTGATTTCCCCGTGGGGCCCACGTGATTTCGTCGTGGTGCCCACGTGATTTCCCCGTGGGGCCCACGTGATTTCCCCTGGGGGCCCACGTGATTTCCCCGTGGGGCCCACGTGATTTCCCCTGGGGGCCCACGTGATTTCCCCTGGGGGCCCAAGTGATTTCCCCGTGGGGCCCACGTGATTTCCCCTGGGGGCCCACCTGATTTCCCCGTGGGGCCCACGTGATTTCCCCTGGGGGCCCACGTGATTTCCGGGTGGGGCCCACGTGATTTCCCCTGGGGGCCCACGTCATTTCCCTGTGGGGCCCACGTGATTTCCCCTGGGGGCCCACGTGATTTACCCTGGGGGCCCACGTGATTTCCCCTGGGGGCCCAGGTGATTTCCCCGAGGGGCCCACGTGATTTCCGGGTGGGGCCCACGTGATTTCCCCGTGGGGCCCACGTGATTTCCCCTGGGGGCCCACGTGATTTCCCCTGGGGGCCCACGTGATTTCCCCGTGGGGCCCACGTCTTTTCCCCTGAGGGCCCACGTCATTTCCCCGTGGGGCCCACGTGATTTCCCCTGGGGGCACACGTGATTTCCCCGTGGGGCCCACGTGATTTCCGGGTGGGGCCTCGTGATTTTCGGTTGGGGCCCACGTGATTTCCCCGTGGGGCCCACGTGATTTCCCCGTGGGGCCCACGTGATTTCCCCTGGGGGCCCACGGCATTTCCCTGTGGGGCCCACGTGATTTCCCCAGGGGGCCCACGTGATTTCCCCTCGGGGCCCACGTGACTTCCCCGTGGGGACCACGTGATTTCCCCTGGGGGCCCACGTGATTTCCCCGTGGGGCCCACGTGATTTCCGGGTGGGGGCCACGTGATTTCCACTGGGGGCCCACGTGATTTCCCCGTGGGGCCCACGTGATTTCCCCTGGGGGCCCACGTGATTTCCCCGTGGGGCCCACGTGATTTCCCCGTGGGTCCCACCTGATTTCCGGGTGGGGCCCATGTGATTTCCGGGTGGGGCCGACGTGATTTCCTCTGGGGCCCCACGTGATTTCCCCTGGGGGCCCACGTGATTTCCCCGTGGGGCCCACGTGATTTCCCCGTGGGGCCCACGTGATTTCCCCCGGGGGCCCACGTGATTTCCCCTGGGGGCCCACGTTATTTCCCCGTGGGGCCCACGTGATTTCCCCTGGGGGCCCCGGTGATTTCCCCTGGGGGCCCACGTGATTTCCCCGTGGGGCCCACGTGATTTCCCCTGCAGGCCCACGTGATTTCCCCTGGGGGCCCACGTGATTTCCACTGGGGGCGCACGTGATTTCCCCTGGGGGCCCACGTGATTTCCCCGTGGGGCCCACGTGATTTCCGGGTGGGGCCCACGTGATTTCCCCGTGGGGCCCACGTGATTTCCGCGTGGGGCCCACGTGATTTCCCCGGGGGGCCCACGTGATTTCCCCTGAGGTCCCACGTGATTTCCCTGTGGGGCCCACGTGATTTCCCCTGGGGGCCCACGTGATTTCCCCTGAGGGGCCACGTGATTTCCCCATGGGGCCCACGTGATTTCCCCTGGGGGCCCACGTGATTTCCCCTGGGGGCCGACGTGATTTCCGCGTGGGGCCCACGTGATTTCCCCGTGGGGCCCACGTGATTTCCCCTGGGGACCGACGTGATTTCCCCTGGGGGCCGACGTGATTTCTCCGTGGGGCCCACGTGATTTCCCCTGGGGACCGACGTGATTTCCCCTGGGGGCCGACGTGATTTCTCCGTGGGGCCCACGTGATTTCCCCGTGGGGCCCACGTGATTTCCCCTGGGGGCCCACGTGATTTCCCCGTGGGGCCCACGTGATTTCCCCGTGGGGCCCACGTGATTTCCCCTGGGGGCCCACGTGATTTCCCCGTGGGGCCCACGTGATTTCCGGGTGGGGCCCACGTGATTTCCCCGTGGGGCCCAAGTGATTTCCCCTGAGGGCCCACGTGATTTCCCCTGGGGGCCCAAGTGATTTCCCCGTGCGGCCCACGTGATTTCCGGGTGGGGCCCACTTGCTTTCCCCGTGGGGCCCACGTGATTTCCCGGTGGGGCCCACGTGATTTCCCCGTGGGGCCCACGTGATTTCCCCTGGGGGCTCACGTGATTTCCCCGTGGGGCCCACGTGATTTCCCCGTGGGGCCCACGTGATTTCCCCGTGGGTCCCATGTGATTTCCGGGTGGTGCCCACGTGATTTCCCCGTGGGGCCCACGTGATTTCCCCGTGGGGCCCACGTGATTTCCCCAGGGGGCCCACGTGATTTCCCCTCGGGGCCCACATGACTTCCCCGTGGGGCCCACGTGATTTCCCCTGGGGGCCCACGTGATTTCCCCGTGGGGCCCACGTGATTTCCAGGTGGGTCCCACGTGATTTCCCAGTGGGGCCCACGTGATTTCCGGGTGGGGGCCACGTGATTTCCCCTGGGGGCCCACGTGATTTCCCCGTGGGGCCCACGTGATTTCCCCTGGGGGCCCACGTGATTTCCCCGTGGGGCCCACGTGATTTCCCCTGGGGGCCCACGTGGTTTCCCCTGGGGGCCCACGTGATTTCCCCTGGGGGCCCACGTGATTTCCCCGTGGGGCCCACGTGATTACCGGGTGGGGCCCACGTGATTGCCCCGTGGGACCCACGTGAGTTCCGGGTGGGGCCCACGTGATTTCCCCGTGTGGCCCACGTGATTTGCCCTGGGGGCCCACGTGATTTCCCCGTGGGGCCCACGTGATTTCAGGGTGGGGCCCACGTGATTTTCACGTGGGGCCCACGTGGTTTCCCCGTGGGGCCCACGTGATTTCCCCGTGGGGCCCACGTGATTTCCCCTGGGGGCCCACGTTATTTCCCCGTGGGTCCCACGTGATTTCCGGGTGGGGCCCACGTGATTTCCCCGTGGGGCCCACGTGATTTCCGGGTGGGGCCCACGTGATTTCCCCGTGGGACCCAAGTGATATCCCCTGAGGGCCCACGTGATTTCCCCTGGGGGCCCAAGTGATTTCCCCGTGCGGCCCACGTGATTTCCGGGTGGGGCCCACTTGATTTCCCCGTGGGGCCCACGTGATTTCCGGGTGGGGCCCACGTGATTTCCCCTGAGGGCCCACGTGATTTCCCCGTGGGGCCCACGTGATTTCCCCTGGGGTCCCACGTGATTTCCCCTGGGGGCTCTCGTGATTTCCCCGTGGGGCCCACGTGATTTCCCCTGCGGGCCCACGTGATTTCCCCAGGGGGCCCACGTGATTTCCCCTGGGGGCCCACGTGATTTCCCCAGGGGGCCCACGTGATTTCCCCGTGGGGCCCACCTGATTTCCCCGTGGGGCCCACGTGATTTCCCCGTGGGGCCCACGTGATTACCGGGTGGGGCCCACGTGATTTCCCCGTGGGGCCCACCTGATTTCCGGGTGGGGCCCATGTGATTTCCCCCGGGGGCCCACGTGATTTCCCCGTGGGGCCCACGTGATTTCCCCTGGGGGCCCACGTGATTTCCCCGTGGGGCCCAGGTGATTTCCCCTGGGGGCCCACGTGATTTCACCTGGGGGCAGACGTGATTTCCCCGTGGGGCCCACGTGGTTTCCCCTGGGGGCCCACGTGATTTCCCCTGGGGGCCCACGTGATTTCCCCTGGGGGCCCACGTGATTTCCCCTGGGGGCCCACGTGATTTCCCCGTGTGGCCCACGTGATTTCCCCGTGGGGAGCACGTGATTTCCCCATGGGGCCCACGTGATTTTCCCAGGGGGCCCACGTGATTTTCCCTGGGGGCCCACGTTATTTCCCCGTGGGGCCCACGTGATTTCCCCTGGGGGCCCCCGTGATTTCCCCTGGGGGCCCACGTGATTTCCCCATGGGGCCCACGTGATTTCCCCTGGGGACCCACGTGATTTCCCCTGGGGGCCCACGTGGTTTCCCCGTGGGGCCCACGTGATTTCCCCTGGGGGCGCACGTGATTTCCCCTGGGGGCCCACGTGATTTCCCCGTGGGGCCCACGTGATTTCCGGGTGGGGCCCACGTGATTTCCCCGTGGGGCCCACGTGATTTCCGCGTGGGGCCCACGTGATTTCCCCGTGGGGCCCACGTGATTTCCCCGTGGGGCCCACGTGATTTCCCCTGGGGGCCCACCTGATTTCCCCTGGGGGCCCACGTGATTTCCCCGTGGGGCCCACGTGATTTCCGGGTGGGGCCCACGTGATTTCCCCGTGGGGTCCACGTGATTTCCCCTGGGGGCCCACGTGATTTCCCCTGGGGGCCCACGTGATTTCCCCGTGGGGCCCACGTGATTTCCGGGTGGGGCCCACGTGATTTCCGGGTGGGGCCCACTTGAATTCCCCTGGGGGCCCACGTGATTTCCCCGTGGGGCCCACGTGATTTCGTCGTGGTGCCCACGTGATTTCCCCGTGGGGCCCACGTGATTTCCCCTGGGGGCCCACGTGATTTCCCCGTGGGGCCCACGTGATTTCCCCATGGGGCCCACGTGATTTCCCCAGGGGGCCCACGTGATTTCCCCTGGGGGCCCACGTTATTTCCCCGTGGGGCCCACGTGATTTCCCCTGGGGGCCCCGGTGATTTCCCCTTGGGGCCCACGTGATTTCCCCGTGGGGCCCACGTGATTTCCCCTGCAGGCCCACGTGATTTCCCCTGGGGGCCCACGTGATTTCCCCTGAGGGCGCACGTGATTTCCACTGGGGGCCCACGT